>NC_135804.1:109794951-110114901 GCF_964213995.1 Mustelus asterias
AATGTTTTTGCCATGCATCAAGCCATGCAAGCTGAGTACTGGAGACAGTGGTTCATAACTTCTATGAATCAACGGGAAGCCATGGTCCGCCAATACTGAGTTAAAGTAGGTATCCACCTACTTTATAATTTATAATTGTGTCATATTTAAATTTGTGTTTTTATGTTTCAGTAAGACATTTTTAGAAGTTTTGTGAAGTTTAATGGAAAACATTTAATAAAAATAATGTTATAGACTCAAAACTGATACCATGTCAACATTTAACTTCACGTTTACCTTTAGCAGCTGTAGTATGACATCTTGTTTAATAACTACTTCAACTTTTCCAAATTTCTTACAATAAAATATATTTTTCTCTTTATCCCAACGATCAATAAATATATATATATTTACTTTAACACAGCTGTTCAGTTGTCTTTTTGTAAATAGGGATGGGAGGTGAGGGAGAGGGGAGTGGGAGGACGGAGGAAGGGGAGGAGGAGGAGGGAAGGAGGGAGGGTTTGGGCACGTTGAAAGGACCCAGACGCAAAACAATTCAGTGCTGTGGTGAGTTTCACCTCCATTGTGAAGGCAGTGCGGAAGGTCTTTCTACAACATTCCACAATGGCGTCCCGTTGCTTCCTTGTTGAAGTGCAGTCTCCTGGTACACATCTCCTCTGACATCGTTTGCCTGTACACTCTCACGGGTGGGTGAATGATTTGCTTCCTCGCCAAGCAAACATACAGCCCAATTCTTCTCTCATGCTCCCTGCGCCTACCTCAAAGCCTCAAAGGAATTTCAGTGATTTTAAGAAGCCAAGCTAAAAATGTGATGTCCCAGCGGTTGGTGGGACATGGCTACAGATTTTGAATCTGCACTGGATTCTGCAATCTGTCAGATAGTTCACTTCAGCTTACAGGAGACTTGCATATGTCGACTAAGGCACTAAACTTTCTGAAAGCATTTAAAGTAGCGAAGTTGCATTTTTCTCACAGTAATATAGCAGAATCACTGTGGCTTGTAAGTATCAACATTACATCAGGGAGATTCTTAAACAACACAGTTTAAAACACATTGCAAAATCTTAATGTACTTTAGCTCAGGCTTATGTACACTCCAAACCACCTTTATACATTAAAGGTCCTTTCATGGAATTGACAGTTTTAAAGTTTTTAAAAATTCTTTCTTTCACTTTCTGTGACTCCAAATCCACTTTACACGTTTAAGTACTTTTTAATGGAATCAACAGCCTCATAACAAACCAAAGTTTAAAAGAAATAAAATTCTTTCTTTCACTTTCTGAACATTTTAAACACTTTATAAACACTATTACTAAAGATTAGTCCGCCTAAAAAATTCTCTGAGATGTGTCACCTGGCTCTGCTTGCTGATGCTGGAAGAGAAAATAAAGGTGCAAATTAGCAGGTGTAAATACTGACCTGACATCAGGTCAAGAAGGCCAAGTTAGCGCTGTCCCATGATTCAACATTCAGCTGCTTCAGCGCAGCTTCCCATTTGGAATGGGTGATTGAAGAGATGATGTGGAGATGCCGGCGTTGGACTGGGGTAAACACAGTAAGAAGTTTAACAACACCAGGTTAAAGTCCAACAGGTTTATTTGGTAGCAAAAGCCACACAAGCTTTCGAGGCTCTAAGCCCCTTCTTCAGGTGAGTGGGAATTCTGTTCACAAACAGAACTTATAAAGACACAGACTCAATTTAAATGAATAATGGTTGGAATGCGAATACTTACAACTAATCCAGTCTTTAAGAAACAAAACAATGGGAGTGGAGAGAGCATCAAGACAGGCTAAAAAGATGTGTATTGTCTCCAGACAAGACAGCCAGTGAAACTCATTGATCAACAGTTCCAACGCGCCACAGCGAAAAACCGCACCGACCTCCTCAGAAGACAAACACGGGACACAGTGGACAGAGTACCCTTCGTTGTCCAGTACTTCCCCGGAGCGGAGAAGCTACGGCATCTCCTCCGGAGCCTTCAACATGTCATTGATGAAGACGAACATCTCGCCAAGGCCATCCCCACACCCCCACTTCTTGCCTTAAAACAACCGCACAACCTCAAACAGACCATTGTCCGCAGCAAACTACCCAGCCTTCAGGAGAACAGTGACCAAGACACCACACAACCCTGCCACAGCAACCTCTGCAAGACGTGCCGGATCATCGACACAGATGCCATCATCTCACGTGAGAACACCATCCACCAGGTACACGGTACATACTCTTGCAACTCGGCCAACGTTGTCTACCTGATACGCTGCAAGAAAGGATGTCCCGAGGCATGGTACATTGGGGAAACTATGCAGACGCTGCGACAACGGATGAATGAACACCGCTCGACAATCACCAGGCAAGACTGTTCTCTTCCTGTTGGGGAGCACTTCAGCGGTCACGGGCATTCGGCCTCTGATATTCGGGTAAGCGTTCTCCAAGGCGGCCTTCGCGACACACGACAGCGCAGAGTCGCTGAGCAGAAACTGATAGCCAAGTTCCGCACACACAAGGACGGCCTCAACCGGGATATTGGGTTCATGTCACACTATTTGTAACTCCCACAGTTGCGTGGACCTGCAGAGTTTCACTGGCTGTCTTGTCTGGAGACAATACACATCTTTTTAGCCTGTCTTGATGCTCTCTCCACTCCCATTGTTTTGTTTCTTAAAGACTGGATTAGTTGTAAGTATTCGCATTCCAACCATTATTCATGTAAATTGAGTCTGTGTCTTTATAAGTTCTGTTTGTGAACAGAATTCCCACTCACCTGAAGAAGGGGCTTAGAGCCTCGAAAGCTTGTGTGGCTTTTGCTACCAAATAAACCTGTTGGACTTTAACCTGGTGTTGTTAAACTTCTTACTGTGATTGAAGAGAGCCAGGCATTGTTACTCTCATGGTTTCACTCACTACCAGAGCTGCAGAATAAAAAACAAACTGAAGCGATTGCTTTCAATTATGAACTGCCACTTTGAAATATTGCTATCAAGAGAGGAGAATTCCATTAATTGCAACATTCCTTACTATCACCCAAACTGTCAGTATGCCTGTGGGTTTGATTTTGTAAGAAGTCTCACAACACCAGGTTAAAGTCCAACAGGTTTATTTGGTAGCACAAGCCACAAGCTTTCGGAGCACTGCCCCTTCATCAGGTGAGTGAGAGTTGTGTTTACAAAGAGGGCATATATAGATACAAACTCAATTTACAAGATAATGGTTGGAATGTGAGTCTTTACAGGTAATCAAGTCTTAAAGGTACAGACAATGTGAGTGGAGGGAACATTAAACACCGGTTAAAGAGATGTGTATTGACTCCGACCAGGACAGTTAGTGAGATTTTGCAAGCCCAGGCAAGTCGTGGGGGTTACAGATAGTGTGACATGAACCCAAGGTCCCGGTTGAGGCCGTCCTCATGTGTGCAGAACTTGGCTAAGAGTTTCTGCTCAGCGATTCTGCGTTGTGTGTCATGAAGGGCGCCTTAGAGAATGCTTACCCGAAGATCAGAGGCTGAACGCCCGTGACTGCTGAAGTGTTCCCCCACAGGAAGAGAACACTCATGCCTGGTGATTGTCGAGCGGTGTTCATTCATCTGAACTGATCTTCTCAACTTCTCAACTCCACTTTCCCACCTGCTCCCCATATCCCTGGATTCCCTGAGAGTACAAACCACCAGCTATCTCAGTCTTAAATATACTTAATAATGAAGCATCCACTACCCTCCGGGGTAGACAATCGTAAAGGTTCACAATCTTCTAAGTGAAGAATTTTTTTCTTTATCTCAATCCTAAATGGTCACCCCTTTCCCTGAGAATGTGCCCTCATGCTCTAGATTCCCCATCCAGGGGAAAGAACCTCTTCTGGGTATTGCATGTGATGAATTTCTATCCATTCTGGCTTTAGAAGTTGGGTTAAAATGTTCACATAGAAACATGAATAGAAAGTAGAAGCGGGAGTAGGCCATTTGGCCCTTTGAGCCTGCCCCGCCATTCATTATCATGGTTGACCATCAATTCCAATACCCTGATCCCACTTCCCCCCCATATCCCTTGATCTCTTTAGCCCCAAGAGCCATATCTAATTCCTTCTTGAATTCACATAACGTTTTGGCCTCAACTACTTTCTGTAGTAGTGAATTTCACAGATTCATCACTGTCTGGGTGAAGAAATTTCCCCTCACCTCAGTTCAAAAAGGTTTACCTCCCTCATCCTCAAACTATGACTCTTAGTTCTGGACTCCCCCACCATCTGGAACATTCTTTCTGAATCTATCCAGTTTAATCCTGTTAGAAATTTTAACGTTTCTATGAGATCCCCTCTCACTCTTCTAAACTCCAATGAATATAATCCCAACCAATTTAGTCTCTCCTCATATGACAGGCCTGCCATCCCAGGAATCAACCTGGTAAACCTTTACTGCACTCCCTCTATAACAAGAACACCCTTCATCAGATAGGGAAACCAAAACTGCACACAATATTCCAGGTGTGGCCTCATCAACGCCTTACAGAATTGTAGTAAAACATCCCTATTCCTATACTCAAATCCCCTCGCTATGAAGGCCAATGTACCATTTGCCTTCTTTACTGCCTGCTGTACCTGCGAGCTTACTTTCAGCGACTGATGCAAAGGACACCAAGGTCTCGCTGGGTATCCACGTCACTCAATTTACACCATTCAAATCATAATCTCCTTCCTATTTTTGCAAACCAAGTGGATAATCTCACATGTATCCACATTATACTGCATCTGCCATACATATGCCCACTCACTCAGCCTGTCCAAATCACACTGAAGGATCCCTGCATCTTCCTCACAGCTCACCCTCCCACCCAACTTAGTATCATCTGAAAATTTGGAGATAATGCATTTAGTTCCCTTGTCCAAATCATTAATATATAATGTGAACTTGCACAGATCCCTGTGGTACCCCACTATTCACTGCCTGCCAATCAGAAAAAGTCACATTTATTCCAACTCTTCACTTCCTGTTTGTTAACCAGACTTCTATCCATCTCAAAACACTACCCACAATCCCATGCGCTTTAGTGTTACATAGTAATCTGCTATGTGAAACCTTGTTGAAAGTCTAAATAGACCACATCCACCGGTTCTCCCCGGTCAAATCCTCAAAGAATTCCAGTAGATTTGTCAGGGATGATTTACCTTTTGTAACTCCATGCTGACTTTGTCTGACTATACTACTGCTTTCCAAATGCTGTGTTATGAAATACTTGATAATGGACTCTGGCAACTTCCCTACTGCTGACGTTAGGCTCACTGGTATCTATGGTTCCCTGTTTTCTCTTTATCTCCGTTTTTGAATAGCGGCTGAAAATAGCTACCCTCCAATCTATAGGAGCCGGTACAGAGTTCAAAGAATTTTAGAAAATGACCACCAACTTCTAGGGCTACTTCATTAAGTACTTTGGGATGAAAATTATCAGGACCCGGAGATTTATCCATCTTCAATCCCATTAATTTCCCCTAAACCATTTCTGTACGAATTCTGATTTCCTCCAGCTCTTCACTAAAACTTGTGTTTCTCAGAGCTTCTGATACATTATTCATGTCTTCCTTTATGAAGATAGAAGCAAAGTATGAATTTAGTTCCTCAGCCATTTCTTCATTCCCTGTTATCAATTCCCCTGCTTCTGACTGTAAGGGGCCGATGACATTCATTATTGTCAATCTTTTTCTCTTCACATACTTGTAGAAACTTTTACAGATGGATTTATGTTCCCCGCTAACTTATTTTCATACTCTAATTTCCCCTTCTTAATCAAACACTTGTTTCCTGCAAATACTGTCAAGAAAATATGGGTGGGATTTTATGGCCTCTCTCGAGTGAGACCAGAAATTCCTGCCCGAGGTCAATGGACATTTCCATTGTCTGCCCCTCATCCACTCCAATTCTGTGTGGGGAGGGCGGTAGAATGCGGGCGTATGTGTCTAAAACAGGTGGATTGGTGATCATGGAAACTAATAGATTTCTCTCGTGTGTTGGTTCTCTCACCACCAACCACAAGCCCTTTCTCGCAGTTTTATCTTTCAGGATTACTGAGCCACTCTTGGTGTGGAACATTAAGTCTCCCAAGGATACATTCTCTGCCCTTGCTACTTCAGTGCTTCTTCCAATTTATGTCCTGCAGCATTTAAAGGGTTAACCACATCATCCTCCTCAAACATCTCTCTTCCATCATCCAGTTAGATTTGACTATTTTTCCTTGATTCCATTCTTATCTATCCAGCAATAGCCAGAGGATCACCTGCAATGGCTTTGCTTCCTGCTCCCACATTGTTACCTCTGGTGTACACCAAAGCCTTGTCCTTTGCTCCTTTCTATTTCTCATCTATATGCTGCCTTTTATCAATGCCATCTGAAAATACAGTGTGAGTTTCCACATGTGCATGGATGACAATACATTCTGTGCCATAACCACCTCTCTTTGAACCCTTACCTGATTCTTAATTGTTTGTTTGTTTGTCCAACATTTAAAACTGAATGAACGGAATTTCTTCTAAATTCTGGGAAGAATGAAACTCCCATCTTCGGTCCTCACCAAAACCTTTGCTCCCTAGCTCCCTAGTTACTTTCTCTGGTTGGTGTCTGAAGCTGAACCAGGCTATTTGAAACCATGCTGCTCTATTTGATCCTGAGAGGAGCTGTGGACTATATATCTGCACCATTGAGTCATAGAGGTTTACAGCAAGGAAGCAGGCCTGTTGTCCACACCACCTTTTTTTAAACCACTAAACTAATCCCAATTGTCGGCGTTTGGCCCATATCCCTCTATACCCATCTTACCCATGTAACAGTCTAAACGCTTTTTAAAACTCAAAATTGTACCTGCTTCTACTTCTACCTCTGGCAGCTTGTTCCAGACACTCACCATCCTCAGTGTGAAAAAATTGCCCTTCTGGACACTTTTGTATCTCTCCCCTCTCACCTTAAACCTATGCCCTCTAGTTTTAGACTCCCCTACCTTTGGGAAAAGACATTGACTATCTAGCTGATCTATGTCCCTCATTATTTTATAGACCTCTATAAGGTCACCCCTCAGCCTCCTACGCTCCACAGAAGAAAGTCCCAGTCTATCCAGCCTCTCCTTCTAACTCAAATTATCAAGTCCTGGTAGCATCCTAGTAAATCTTTTCCGCACTCTTTCTAGTTTAATAATATCCTTTCTATAATAGGATGACCAGAACTGTACATAGTATTCTAAGAGTGGCCTTACCAATGTCTTTTACAACTTCAACAAGACATCCCAACTCCTGCATTCAACGTTCTGACCAATGAAACCAAGCATGCTGAATGCCTTCTTCACCACCTTGTCCACCTGTGACTCCACTTTCAATGAGCTATGAACATGTACCCCGAGATCTCCTTGTTCTCCCCAGCGCCGTACCATGAACTGAGTAAGTCCTGCCCTGGTTCGATCTACCAAAATGCATCACCCCGCATTTATCTAAATTAAACTCCATCTCCCATTCATCAGCCCACAGGCTCAATTGATCAAGATCTTGCAAACCGAAATAACCTTCTTCACTGTCCACTATGCCATCAATCTTGGTGTCATCTGCAAACTTACTAACCATGTCTCCTAAGTTCTCATCCAAATCATTAATATAAATGACAAATAACAATGGACCCAACATCGATCCCTGAGGCACACTGCTGGTCACAGGTCTTCAGTTTGAAAAACAACCTCTATAACCACCCTCTGTCTTCTGTCATTAAGCCAATTTTGTATCCATCTGGCTACCTCAACCTGGACCCCGTGAGATTTAACCTTATGCAGCAACTTACCATACGGTACCTTGTCAAAGGCCTTGCTAAAGTCCATGTAGACAACATCGACTGCACTGCCCTCATCTACCTTCTTGGTTACCACTCCAAAAAAACTCAATCAAATTTGTCAGACATGATTTTCTACTCACAAAGCCATGCTGACTGTCCCTAATCAGTCCCTGCCTCTCTAAATGCCTGTAGATCCTGTCTCTCAGAGTACCTTCTAACAACTTACCCACCAAAGATGTGAGGCTCACTGGCCTGTAGTTCCCAGGTTTTTCCCTGCAGCCCTTCTTAAACAAAGGCAAAACATTTACCATCCTCCAATCTTCAGGCACTTCACCTGTGGCTGCCGATGATTCAAATATCTCTGCTGGGGGACCCGTAATTTCCTCCCTTGTCTCCCACAGTGTCCTGGGATACACTTCATCAGGTCCCGTGGATTTATCTACCTTGATGCACTTTAAGACTTCCAGCACCTTCTTCTCTGTTATATGTACACTCCTCAAGACATCACTATTTATTTCCCCAAGTTCCCGAACATCCATGCCTTTCTCAACAGTAAATATTGATGAGAAATATTCATTTAGGATCTCACCCATCTCTTGCGAATACGCAAGATGACCTTGTTGATCCTTAAGAGGCCTTATTCTCTCCCTAGTTACTCTTTTGCCCTTTATGTATTTGTAGAATCTTTTTGGATTCTTCTTTGCCTTATCTGCCAAAGCAATCTTGTGTCCCCTTTTTGCCCTTCTGATTTCTGTCTTAACACTACTTCTACACCCTCTATACTCTGCAAGGGATCCACTTGATTGCAGCTGCCTATGCATGTCATGTGCCTCCTTCTTCTTCTTGACCAGGGCCTCAATATCCCGAGTCATCCAAGGTTCCCTTCTTCTACCAGCCTTGCCCTTCACTCTAAGAGGAATGTGCTTACCCTGAACCCTGGTTAACACAGTTTTGAAAGTCTCCCACTTACCAGTCGTCCCTTTGCCTTCCCACAGACTCCCCCAATTAACTTTTGAATGTTCCTATCTGATACCATCAAAATTGGCCTTGCCCCAATTTAGAATTTTAACTTTTGGGCCAGACCTATCATTCTCCATAGCTATCTTAAAATTAATGGAATTATGTTCTCTGGTCCCAAAGTGATCCCTCACGAACACTTCTGTCATCTGCCCTTCCTTATTTCCCAAGAGGAGATCAAGTTTTGCCCCCTTTCTAGTCTGGCCATCCACATACTGAATGAGAAATTCCTCCTGAGTACATTCAACAAATTTCTCTCCATCCAACCCTCTAATACTATGGCTGTCCCAGTCAATGTTGGGAAAGTTAAAATCCCCTACTATTACATCCTTTTTTTCTTGGAGCTATTTGTAATCTCCTTACATATTTGCTCACAATTTCCCGCTGACTTTTTGGGGGCCTATAGTACAACCCTATCAAAGTGATTTCCCCCTTCTTATTTCTCAGTTCTATCCATATAGACTCAGTGGCCGAACCCTCGGATATTTCCCCTCTCAGTACTGCTGTGATGTTTTCCCGAAACAAAAGTGCAATCCCCCCGCTCTCTTACCTCCTGTTCTATTTTTCCTATAGCATCTGTACCCTGGAACATTGAGCCACCAGTCCTGTCCCTCCCTGAGCCATGTTTCAGTAATAGCTATAATATCCCAGTCCCATGTAGCCATCCATGCCCTGAGTTCATCTGCCTTGCCCGTTAGGCCTCTTGCATTGAAATAAATGCAGTTTAATCTCGACTTCCCTTGTTCTCTGCTCTGCTTTTGCCTGACCTGTTTAGTACTAGGATTACTGATGCTGCCTTTACTATTTAATGTGCTCCCTTTAACTTCTGTGCTATCCTCAACCTTCTCTTCCGTCTCCCTACTGCTTTGGGTCCCACCCTCCTGCCAAACCAGTTTAAACCCTCCCGAGTGGCTCTAGCAAATCTCCCTATCAGGATATTAGTCCCCCTCCAGTTCAGATGTAATCCGTCCCTCTTGAACAGGTCACCCCCTTCCCCAGAAGAGATCCCAATGATCCACAAATCTAAATCCCTGCCCCCGACACCAGCTCTCAAGCCATGCATTGATCTGCCTAATCTTCCTATTTCTACTCTCTCACTAGCACGTGGCACCGGTAGTAGTCCAGAAATTACTACCTTCGAGGTCCTGCACTTTAGCCTTCTGCCTAACTCCCTATATTCACTGTTCAAGACCTCATCCCTTTTCCTATCTATGTCGTTGGTACCAATATGTACAACGACCTCTAGCTGCTCACTTTCCCCCTTAAGAATGTCCTGCAACTGTTCAGAGATGTCCTTGACCCTGGCACCAAAGGACAAAGAACAGTACAGCACAGAAAACAGGCCCTTCGGCCCTCCAAGCCTGTGCCGCTCCTTGGTCCAACTAGACCAATCGTTTGTATCCCTCCATTCCCAGGCTGCTCATGTGACTATCCAGGTAAGTCTTAAACAATGTCAGCGTGCCTGCCTCCACCACCCTACTTGGCAGGGAGGCAACACACCATCCTGGAGTCTTGAATGCGGCCACAGAAACACCTGTCTGTGCCTCTAACTAGCGAGTCCCCTATTACTACTGCTCGCTTGCTCTTTGCCCGACCCTGCTCTACAGCAGAATCAGGTGTGGTGCCACAGGCGTGGCTGCTGCTGGTATCTTCCCCTGACAGGCTATCCCTCTCAACAATATCCAAAACGATTTACCCATTTGAAAGGGGAATAGACACAGGAGACTCCTGCATTACCTGCCGTCCTCTCCTGGCAGTCACCCATCTACCTGACTGAACCTGTGGTGTTACATCCTCCCTGTAACTAGTGCCTATCACACTCTCTGCCCCCTGTATGCTCCACAGTGTGTCCATCTGCTCTCCAATTGAACAATGCAGTCTGTGAGGAGCTGCAGCTGGGCACACTTCCTGCAGACAAAGTTGTCAGGGAGACTAGATTGCTCCCTGATTTCCCACATCCAACAGGAGGAGCATACCACAGCCCTAACTGCCCTTATACAGGTAAAAGGATAAAAGAATCTCAACTCACCTTTCCCTTGATTGTGGTCCTCACTGTTACTTTTATTTTGGTTAGAGGAGGAGATAGGGAGGGAAGCATTGAAGTAGTGTTTGGGGTTTAACTGGTCTTTACAACAGCTCCTCCAAAGTCCACCTTCTGGTAGTATCTTTAACATTGTCTATTTCCATCTCGGTAACATCAGCCGACAGCTTCTTGTCTAACCTGATCTGAAGCTCTCATCCCTGCCTTTTTTCACCTCTGGATTTGAATGTTCCAACCTATTCCAGTCTAGCATCAGGTCTTCTGTCCCCATAAACATGATATCATCCAGAACACTGCAGCCCTTTCACTAACTCAAACCAAATCCCATACACCCTGTACCCCTCTGCTTGCTGACCTTCATTGCCTCCAGGTTTGCTGATTGTAAAGTTCTCACTCATAGGTTTAAGTTCTTTTATGGTCATTGCCCTCCTGATCTCTGTAGCAATGTTCTTGCTATGCTGTGCTAATACGTGGCCTTGCGGCTTTCTGGAAGTAACAGCAGTGACCTTATACTCTGATAAATATCAGGTATTTGCAGCTGCATTAAAAAATTGAAGGGATCATGCACTTAAGAAAACTGGCCGCATACAACTACTGTCTTTTAAAAGGAACATTGCTCTGTAAACACCTCCAGCTCTGTAACCCTCCAAGATATCTGCAGTCCTTTAGTTCTGGCCTCTTGTGCATCACTGCATCAACACTGCTGACTGTGCCTTCAGCTGCCGTGCCCTAGCGATCTGGAATTTCTTTCTTAAACCTTTATACCTTTCCGTTCTATTTTAAAATGCTCCTTCAAACTCTTGCACAGGTTGGCACCACCCCTTGGCACAGGATGACACTGCCATGGGACAGGTTGGCATTGCCCCACAACATGTTGGCACTGCCTTTGGCACATTTTTGCACTGCCTCTGGCACAGTTCAGCACTGCCCCAGCATATGTTGGCATGGCCCTTGGCATAAGTTGGCGTTACCCCATCACACATTGGCACTGACCTCTGACACAGGTTGGCACTGCTTCGACAGTTTAGCACTACATTTGGCACACATTGGCACTACTGCAGCACATGTCAGCATTGACTTTGGCCGAGGTTGGCATGGCCCTTGTCACAGGTTGACACTGCTCAAGTACATGTTGGCACTGCCCTGGCCCCATAGAGGGGGTGGGGTTGGTGGGGGTGGGAAAGAGCCTCCAATGATTGTGACGTGGCGGGGAGAGCTGAAGAATGTTGGGGATGGGCGGGGGGCAGATTGCCCGATGTTTGTGCCATGTGGTGGGGGTTGGGGGGGGTGGGGGGGGAGTGGGGAGGTGTGGAGAGCTCCTTATGATTGTGCCATGACCAGGGATGCTGAGAGCCCCTGATGATTTTGCCATGCAGGGGGAGGGGAAGGGGCGGGGTGGTGTGTTGGGTGGGGAAGGGGCATGCGGAGAACTGTTCTGTGGGTGGGGGAGCTTCCAATGATTGTGCAATTGCGGCAGTGCTTCTGATATCTTTGTAGTGGAGTCAGGGGGGGTTAGGGGGAAGTTTTAACTCTCTGATTATCGGGGCACCCTTTAAAGATGGCGCCCCGATCTCTGTGGAGACGGCCTTGCCACCTCTATCAGCTTCCGCCAGACTGCCTGTTCTAAATTCTCACTGGTGGGGCGCTGGAGGGGGAATTCTGGCAAGTTGGCCATTTCATGAGAATCATGAGATATAAATGAATGCCAAAGCACAAACTCTCGATATAGTTCAGCAGGAAGCTTGACTTCCTTTACTCGCCATCAAAGTTGGGGGAACAAAATTCCGAAATAATTTCCGACTGGTGGGAAACTGACTCCATTGCATCAAATTTAGTGCCTTCACCCACCACGATTTCTGTTGCTAATGGGAATGGTAATTTCCACCGAATGGCTGGAATTTTCCTTTTATTCTAAGTTCTGGCTCAGGCGAGGAAAATGTCCTTAATCTTGAATAAAAAATAGGACGAAGCCCCCGCCTCCCCACTACAAACATGAAGACCCCCCCCACACATACACGGGGACATGCCCCTCTCCCCCCCTTTCCCTCCCCCAAGGACTGTACTTACCTGTGTGCCCCCGGCAGGTTCTCTTTGCCAGGTTCCTGCTTTTAAAAATCTGTTGTAAACCTTGTCGACATCACGTTGGCGAGGGGGGGGATCGCAATGTAAGCGACAATTCGACGCGGATGCCCTATAATTAGATGTTAATTAGATGTTAATCTATTTAAATGAGTGTCCCAACTTCCCTAGGCAGGAACCTCATTATATCAATGGCGGGGGGTAGGGACAATCTCGTCACGAGGTCTTGCCGGCAAGATTCTCATTTTTTGACTCTCACTGGAACATTGTGCCCATATCGTTATTTGCGTTCGCGTTCGACACAATGGGTGGAATTTTACTGGCAAGTCCACCCGAGTTTTGTACGATCCTACCCGAGGCCAATGGAGAATGCCGCTCTCCGAACCTCGGCCGGCCCCCGGAATCGCGGCGGGCCTGCCGGTAAAATTCCAGCCAATATGTTTTTGATTTCATCTCCTCAGATCCTGTGCTCTGTGCTCTTTGAATGCATCCCGACTGAAAACACTAGGTCAATTCTATCATAGTCTGGCAGGATTAATAATAACACTCATTGAAAGGGGAAAGAGTGCTTGACTTCCTCTTGGCAGTCAAGTGAGTCTCTCGGCTATAACTCCACACATTCACTTTTTGGCTGCCAATTTCGAAATCACATTCCAAGTTAAACAACACAGATCAATTGCTAAAAGAGAAAGGGGTCAAAGTAACCCTCTGTTGTTTAGTTAAGTGCTTTGGGCAGTAAGTAACAAATACATACCACATGTAACAAGTTTGTAGCTATTTCCCTCTGAAGATGATTTATGGAAGTGTTTGACTAAAAAAAAATCATCAATTATCAATTGTCTTGTTTGGTGGAAAACAATTATTGTCATGTTTAGTATGGCAGCGCTCACTGGTATGGTTGGATTTGTTGAGGGACATGGACCCTGCTGCTTTCTCATGGTAGTTTTGATGACTGGTTGTTTCATTTGAGACTTGGCAATATGGGTTTCTGGAAATGCTGTCGTGGATTGGGCTGGTGTTCAAAAATAGGAGATAAAACTGCTGTCAAGAGCAAATACAGCAGCCTTCCCGGTTTCCCAGTTTGAACCCAGTTTTAATGGTATCATCAGGAACTTTGA
The DNA here is from genome assembly GCF_964213995.1 of Mustelus asterias. Taxonomy (NCBI): domain Eukaryota; kingdom Metazoa; phylum Chordata; class Chondrichthyes; order Carcharhiniformes; family Triakidae; genus Mustelus; species Mustelus asterias. The sequence continues at coordinate 109,809,000 of NC_135804.1, forward strand.
GGTTGCCATTTTGGTAAAGTGTCACTTCAAGGTAAAGTGTCATAGCAGGTGCTGTCAGCAAACAACGCAGTAACTCCAAATGCAATCTGAATTTGAAGTGTTCATATTTATAATTTGAACTCACTCAAATTCTTATATTCAACCCAGGAAAATAATTTTCCTCAACCTGAATTACAGCGTCCAACTAAACTCAAGTCATAGCATCCTACTGGCTGATCAGCGATCCCAAAGTTACTGTTCAGTTGGGTGAGGCTTTGTGGGCTTAATGTTTGTTTTATGGAGAATGTTGTAATGGATGGAATGCAAAAATGCCTCATGAGACCAGTGAACCCAAGTAATTCATTCCAAATACATAGATAACCTAGTATACCACTCAAATACAACAGAAGTCCATTTCTGATCTCAAACAAAAACAGAAAATGCTAGAAAATCTCAGCACGTTTGACAGTATCTGTGGAGAGAGAGTAGAGCCAATGTTTCGAGTCTGGATGACCCTTCGACATTATAGTTAAGAAAGTCCACCAAAGCCTCTACTTTCTCAGGAGACTAAGGAAATTTGGCATGTCCGCTACAACTCTCACCAACTTCTGCAGATGCAATGAAAAGCGTTCTTTCCGATTGTATCACAGCTTGGTATGGCACCTACTCTGTCCAAGACCGCAATAAACCATAAAGGGTCGTGAACGAAGCCCAGTCCATCACATCACAGTGTCTACACTTCCCACTGTATCGGAAAAGCAGCCAACATAATCAAAGACCCCATACACCCTGGACATTCTCTCTTCCACTTTCTTCCGTCGGGACAAAGACACAAAAGTCTGAGGACACATACAAACCAACTCAAAAACAGCTTCTTCCCCGCTGCCATCAGACATTTGAATGGACATAGCTCACACTAAGTTGAGCTTTCTCTACACCCTAGCTATGACTCTAACACTACATTCTGCACTCTCTCCTTTCCTTCCCTATGTACGGTATACTTTGTCTGTTTAGCGCACAAGAAACAATACTTTTCACTGTATACTAATACATGTGACAATAATAAATCAAATCAAATCAATCACTGATTCCCCTTAGTTCTGTATCTAGTCTATTTTTCTCTTTGTCACAATTTAAAATTCAATTGCAGGATAAATCAAAGTTTCTGTGGGACACTATCAAGCTTCTGAGATTGCTCGGTGTACAGTATGTCAGATTCTCACCCTTCAGGACCACATTTCAAAATGTATCCATGGAAAAGTAATTTAGCAAATAGTCAATTAATTAACAAAAAAAATCAAATAATTGTGCATTGTACTGTGCAAAATTACTGTTGGTGCTCCTTTCGAATACACATAGAAAATAATCAAAATATCTTCATTGAAAAATAAAAATTATTTAATAAAAGTGCACCAGATATTGCAAAAGCTGAAAAATTAAAGAAGCCCTCAAATGGAATGTCCAATGGCAAATAAATCTTAGCACCAAACAGATGTGTGCGCCATGATTTTGAAAGCATGTATTGCAATTAATGGAAACTGGTTAACAACATTAAGTAAGCCCCACCAGCCAATAATTGATATATTTGACAATTAGTTTAGTTAACTGCATTATTCAAATTGTAAGTTTATATAAAAATTGCTGTTGTGGCAACCACAAATGCACTTTGAGAGAATAACATTTTTCATAACAATGAAACGTTATGAAATGATAATGCCCCACCCCATGGGGTGATGTAACAAGTAGAACAAAAATGATGTTTCTTCAGTTTCTCAGTGCAGCAAAGGCATCGGAACCCACCACAAATAATATCAATTTCACACAAAGATGACAATACAGACTTATGGCACAAAATGATAAGTTGAAGGGGAGAGACAGGGCCACCAACTGACTATTTTCTTTTGTATATTGTTCCCAAGGGTGGCTTGGAAAACATTGCATAGAGAAGAAAAACAAACAGCATGTGTGATCTTTGGAGTGGGGAAACAGGACTGGTTAAGTTTAATAATGTAGAACCATCTTTGTTTGATTGTCTCTGTAGCAGGTGGTTTCAGATGGAGCACAGAGGAACACTAACTAATGCCACATTACTAGCACACAAAGACTTATTCTGACTTAACGCATTTATTTTTATGCTATAACAAATGACCATATCGTTGGCTACTGATCAATGTGCAAGATGACTGAAGTATAAACATGAGCACCGGGATTCTCTGACCTTGTCTGTCTTGTCTTTCAGCTATTTAAATTGCATTCCACGGACGTGTTCATAATTATTTAAAATGAATAAATATTTGGCTGGAAGTACCTCATGAAAGTCAGCCACAGGGCAGAGTTTATTTTATTTGAGCAAGAATACTCAAACTTGAAATAATTGACTTACTGGTGAAGCTGATGAATACAACTAATTAGAAATCAAAATTAACAGCCAGTATGTATCTAATTACACCGTTGTATTGAAAATAAACATGTGTATAGAGCGGGGGAAAATGACAATGACTTTAAATCGAGGCCCTGAGCATTTGTCTCCTCAAAAGAAATTAACTAGTGCTGGAAGTTTTCACTACCAGTCAATCAGATCATTTAACAAATGGTGGCACAGTGATTAGCAATGCTGCCTCACAGCATCAGGGACCCAGGTTCAATTCCGGCCTTGGGTGACTGTGTGGAGTTGGCACGTTCTCCCCATGTCTGTGTGGGATTCCTCCCGATGCTCTGGTTTCCTCCCACAGTCCAAAGATGTGTGGGTTAGGTTGATTGGCCATGTTCAATTGCCCCTTAGTGTCAGGGGAATTGGTAGGTGGGGTTGTGGGGCTAGGGCATGGGTGGGATTGTTGTCAGTGCAGGTTTGATGGGCCGAATGGCCTCCATCTGCACTGTAGGGATTCTATAATTCTATGATTTTATCAACAGCTGGGCAGGAATATAGTCATGGGACTGGGAGACAGAGAGCATAGTAGAGGAGAGGCAACTGCTGTGGCAACGCCCTCCCCCCCGCGAGAATTGACTGTTCGGTTAATCCCAATCTTCATTTTGAAGATGACAAGAGTTTAATGTTTTTTTCTTCTTCTTTTGCGAGTGGCTTCTGACTGGGAATGGGAGATGTTTTATTTTTCCCGGTGTTGAAAGTTTAGTTTGTTTCAGTGCAGCAGCCCTTATTATTGCCTGAATCCCAAAGGATTCAGCAAGGTTAGCCAGCCAGGGAGACAGTCTTTCTTTCAAATGTATTAGTTTGTGGGATGTGGACATTGCTGGCCATGTTGTCCATCACTATTTACAATAGATTTGAGTGACTTGCTAGTCCATTTGAGGGCATTTAAGAGTCAACCACATTGCTGTGGGTCGGGAGTCACATGTAGGTCAGACCAGATAAGAAAAACAGAATTCCTTCCCAAAAGGACATTAGTAAACATCAGTTGCGTGGTCACCTATTACTGAGACTAATTTTCAACTCCAGATTTTATTAAGTGAATTTAATTTCATCAGCTGTCATGATGGGATTTGAACTCATAGCCACAGAACATTAATAATAAAAACAAAGTGATGGAAAACTTAGGCCTGACAGCATCTGTCGAGAGACATAGCTGATGTTTGAAGTCCAATATGACTCTGGAACTTTTCCAGAGAAAGACTTTGGGTGACAGTAGTTAAAACCTATAGTGATTTTTGTTGCTGATGCAGTGCAGAGAGTGGATTGTACAAACAAGTTTCATTTTAGTATACAGAAATGGATTACTGACAGTCTCTTCCCTGATCTAGAATGTCCTTAGGCCCAGCTATCTAATTCTCGACTCACCTGATGAAGGAGCAGCATTCCGAAAGTTTGTGATATATGTCAGTGGCCGAAAAACCATGGGGTGGGATGTTTGATGGTTTTATGGCATGGCGGGATGGTGGCAGTCTCATAAGAAATAGGAAGTTGAGTAGGCCATTCGGCCCATCAAGCTGGATCCACTATTCATTAAGATCATGGCATCATCCTTTAATGGTCTTAATTCCACTTTCCTGCCATGCCCCCATTAGGATCAAAAATTTGCCCAAATTGGCCTTGAATACATTCAGTAACCAATAGAATTTTAAACTTGATATCTTCTTAGATCCAGGGACTGAAAATGCTTACACATCTTATCATGTGCCCTCACATGATTTTCCTTGACTTCAGAAGCCAGTAAAATAAACACTTCACTAGGCTGCAGGTTTTGGCTATAATCCAAGCAGATTCATTAAGTGAACAGAAGCAATGGCAACTTACAGATTTGCAGTGGTTAAACATTTTCATGAATACTTTTTATGATCTTATGTCTACTTTCTCATGCTTACTGTTTAGTTGCAGGTTATCTAACCGTACCCACGGGCTTGTTTAACAGCACATAGCACAGTGAGCAGGCAACACACGTCGGTAATTAGACCTAACAATTGAACACCATGGCCAAAGTTTCTCGGACATTTCCGCTAGTGGGATCTTCTAGTCCTGCCAACAGTGACTCCCCTGCCCCCCCACTGTAGGTTACCTGGTGATGAAGGCGTGAACAACGATTTTGCATGATAGGAAATTGCTGATCATCCAGTCACTCTCTTTCTCCTTTTATTTATATGTATTTATAGTACATATATAATTTGTTATGATCTCTGTAGAGTTGGATAACTGTTAAAAAGATATTTGAATTCCCATTGACCAGCTTAAAGGCTTTGCACAACAAGAGTTCAAGTTTTAAGACTTTTACCATGACAAACAAGCTTAAAGGAACTTTGACTACATATTACCTTGAGGGCTCGAGCCCTTCCTCCTCCCTTGGGGTTCCTGGGGGCCCCTGGGTCACTCCATGGGATGGCGGTGCTTCTGCAGTGTGTTCCAGAAGCTCTGCCGTCACCTGGCCCTGCCAGTCCTGGAGGACCACTTGCATGCTAGTCATGGTGGTCGAGCCCTCTGCAATGGCCACCTGAATCGGGGGCCATCTGTCAATGGTCGTAGCAAGTGCCCTCTGAGACAGGGCAGCTATTATTTTAAACTACAGAAAAGTTAACTCTTATTAATGTTTTGATGTGAATGATAAATCCATGCTGCATATACCTACATGCTCTTCTCAGGATTATGGGCCTGAACTCTCTGGCCTTGATGCTGCCAGGATCGTCTGGCCCCGTTTGTGGCACATCCCCACTGCGGGTTTCATGGTGGTGAAGGGTGCATTCAATGTGAAATCTATTGACAATGGCGGGACCAGAAGATCCCACTACTGGCCAGTGGCAGGCCACCTCTGCCATTGCAAAACACATGGGGGATTGCGCCAAAAATCCTGCCCTAGTCTTTATAAGGCACAATTCACAGTCACTCCAAGCTTCTAATAGGTTCACAACACTGCATGTCATCAAGTCATAATGTCCCATAATCATCAAAAGTTATTTCCCTCAGTACTTGGAGAATTTCCAAACTGGCTACCAGTTGGATGGCCTATTCTAATGATTTCTTCCCTTGGCTTTGCCTGGGAAAATGTTTCAGAGTTTTTGAGCACCACGGTATCAGGTTCTTTGACCAGAGATAGCCCTCCCTCCTGTATCCTGCCTGGTAGCTCACCAGGGAATTGTAGCATTCTTTACACCGCTTATCACACCTTTTTGTCTTTGAGAGATCTCTCTAGCTTTCTGTCCAAAATAACTGATAGAATATGGGCGGGATTTTATGGTCTCGCTCGAGTGAGACCGGAAACTCCCGCCCGAGTTCAACAGACATTTCTGTTGTCCGCCTCTCGCCTGCTACGATTCTGTGGTGGGCCGGGCAGTAGAATTCCGGCGCATAGGTCTGTCCAAGGTTGGCACTCCAGCCTTTATTGTCAGGTATGAAATATGGCACGTATGATTCTGCAGCCTCTGACTTGAGCATCCCTTTATCCCTATGGTAACCAAGACACTTAGCTTGTTAACAGACTGAAGTCATAGGAGATCACATTACCTTCTTCATTTTACTTTAAATTAAAGAAACAGTCCAAAACATAATCATCTTATAAAACCCTGCATTTATAAATATACATATAGATATATTTGTATGTGAGTGTGTAAGTATCTTCTGATGAGTTTAGCTAGACTACCAAATCTTCATGAAACAGACTGTCCAATACTGTTCAAAAAAGAACTAGAACAAAGTAGACGCAACAATATGGCCAGAATTTTACCGGCACGCCGCCCTGATTCCGGGGCGGGTGTGGCTTGGAGAACGGCATTCTCCGTTGGCCTCGGGCGGGATCATGCGAACCTCGGGCAGACGTGCCGATAAAGTTCCGCCCTATGTCTCTTAATTCAAAAATAACCAATAGGAACAGGTACGCAAAGACTTGAGAGCAGGAGTAGGCCATTTGGCCCATCAAGCCTGCTCCACCATTCTTTGAGATGATAATTTGATCTGATTGTGGTCTCAACTCCACTTTCTTGTCTGCCAATCATGACATTTGACTCCCTTGTCCATCAAAAATCTATCAAACTCAGCCTTGAATCACTTTAATGAGCCAGCCTCCAATTCTTTCTGTGGAAGAGACTAACCATCCTCCTCCGAGAGGAAACATTCCTCCTCATCTCTGTCTTAAATGGCAGACCCCTTATTTTTAAACTGTGCCCCTTTTTCTGGATTGTCCCACAGGAAGAAACTTCCTTCCTCTCAAGTCTTCTCAGAATCTTAAATGTTTATATAATGCCATAATAATAAAGGAAAAACTCTGAATTACATGCAGCAATTTTGAATTTTAAATAAAACCTGAGCTCTTTTTTAATAAATACACAAGCCACTGTCTGAATTGCTGCAGGCCGATTCTCTAAGGGACAATTGAACACCATCTTGTTACCAGACAAGGTATCCAGAAACTAAGTGCCTTCTTCAGTATCGACAATAGAACATAATGGCCATCTCATCAAGACATTTCTTGGATAATGCCCAGATGTATTTTCCCACTTACGGTTAAAGTTTATTTATTAGTCACAAGTAGGTTTACATTAACACTGCAATGAAGTTACTGTGAAAATCCCCTAGTCCCCACAATTCAGCGCTTGTTCGGGTACACTGAGGGAGAATTTAGCATGGCCAATGCACCTAATCAGCATGTCTTTTGGACTGTGGGAGGAAACTGGAGCATGTGGAAGAAACCCACACAGACACGGGGAGAACGTGCAAACTCCACACAGGCAGTGACCCAAGCCGGGAATCAAACCCGGGTCCCTGGTGCTGTGAGGCAGCAGTGCTAACCACTGTGCCGCCCCATTTGGAGTATGCAAAGAATAGGTTATAAGCCGGCTCCGAGCCGCCCCAGGTTGTCTGCCTGTGTGTGCTTTGTGAGAACAAGCACTGGAAGTTGTGATGCAGAAGTAAAAGCCGGCAAGCATACTCACAGTATCCCTGCAAATAGCTATTCTGCAGGAAGAGCTCTCTCTCTGACTGTGGAAGTCAGCCCAGTCAGCAAAGGACTGCCGTTGAAAAGAGGATGAGGAAGCTTCTCCACCAAATACAGAACAGAGGGATCACAAAACTGACTATTTGCCTTCTGAAGTCAACTCTATTGGATTCTCAAATCACAATGACCACAACACTCAATCATTGACTCCTCACAAGTCAAGGACTGTTCCATACATACCTCTGCTTTATATTTACTTACTTAGAAATCCAAGCTCCCTTCGAATTTGTATGACTGTTTTTATAATATTGGATAAATAGAGGTGCCTCTAACTCTATTGTCCATTACAGTTAAATCTGGTCTGTACTAGCTGAAGACTAAACATTCGCAAATCACTTGTTCTAGTTGTTAGTTAAGATCACTTGAATTATCATTGTGTATGAGTTCCCCCAGTTGCTCAGTTGGTATGAGTGTGTGTGGCTATGCCAGGCAGGACAGAAACTCCCTGGCCCAGTTCTCAGACTGTGATGAATTAGCTGATTTGGTTAAAGGCACGGATAAAGAGTGAGTAATCGGCTTCTCTACCCCTGGTCGAGGGAAGGAAAAACATTAGCTGATATTCCTGTTCCTCGTGCTACCAGTGATCCACTCTAGATAAAGTGTGTGAGGGTATTGGTTGAAGACAGTGTCAAGTTCGGCTGTACAGCCTCCCAAGAAATTACTAAACCGTGGCCAGGGTGACTAATAAAAAAATGGCTAATTACTGAATGTAATTTTCAGGATGCTGACTTGATAGGATTAATAAGGGCATCAATTTATTTATTAATACTATTATTGAAATCTGAAAGAATAAATTACTCTTTCATAATTCATCATAAACAAATTAGTTCATTTTTTGGTTAAAAAACGTAAAACAAGGCAGTTGAAGCAAGATAGAAAGCAAACTATTGAGTTCAATTACTGCTTGCGTGTTAGCCACGCATATAATTGATGTTGGAGTACATGTGAGAGTGGTGCTGCTTATTGGCCTGATTCTCATACACTAGCTTGTCTGTTTCTGGAAAATAGCTTGAAATGAAAGAGGTCACAAGTATAAAGCATATGACCCTCTGCTGTCTGCCCAAACCCTTTTGCCAGTCACCACCCACTGTGCCAGAGCTGCTTGGCCTTCTTCCCTGGGGAAGCAGCTGGCTTTCTGTTCTTCTCTCAGTGAGTCAAGAGGGCTCACTACCAAACTATATTATTCACCAGTGTGTGTCTGCGCCTAATGGAGAATGAGACTATCTTACTAATACGGGTACATGTTGAGGAGATTTGATGTGCCTAGCACACAGCATGTCGATCTGTAGCCTCTGGTGACAGTGAAAAAAAATACGCTAGGATGTTGACATGGAAATCAAATGATAAACAGACAAACAGCAGCGTCGTGAGCGCCTTCTTGTACTGTATTCTGTTCTAGATCCATCCAGCCTCATGTAAACTTTATTCCAAAGCTGTGGACATTAAATTAAAAATATAAATAACATGGAATAGATCGTTTCAACTCCGTGCCTGTTGAATGAATTCGGTGATAGCTGTCAATAATTTACTTCATAACAGGAACTACCATTTTTAACAATGTTACACGCTCAAATGAAAATGATTACCTTTGTAGAGACTTTTCTTTACAAAATTAAGTAAAAATAGACTAAAGAATGAAGTATTAGAATGAGAAAAGGCCATTTTATCCTGTCATTCAGAGCTGAATTTGTTGCCTTCCTGCATTGCATTACTCTTATCTGAAATGTACTGAGGGATAATTACTGATAAAAGTATTTTAAAATGTCTTTATTTGTGCTGATGAATGGTATTGCTTTGTGTGATGTATTGAATGGTTGTACATGGAGAAAGAGCTGGGAATAGACCAGCTGGATCACTCTTTTAAAGAGCAGCATAGGTGTTATCGGATGAATGACCGTCTTCTATATTGTAAGACTTGAAACAAAGCCTGGAATGTTACAACTTCCATTAACCCCCTTCCCTCAACCCCGGGAGTGGGATGACAGGCAGGGAGGGCATTAAATCGGGTGGGATAGAGGAGCGTGCCGTTCCCATTTCCTTCTCGCTTCCTCTGGTATTTCATCAGTGGTGGGGTAGGTGGTGGGTGGCCCACCACCTACCCCCCCCCCCCCCCCCCCCCCACCCCCCTAATTTCCTCGCTCACTTGTCAGTGACTCATCCACTAGCTCCCCCTCACCTCTCTGGGGTCTGCCTGACTGACCATACCAAGCCTGCCCTACTCACCTCTCTTCCAGGCCTCCAGTCATGCTTCTTGTTCAGGACCTACTGCAGCCAGACCAATGGGCTCCATTCCCTGTGGGCTGTGCTGGGACTGAGGAGCTGCCAACACTCTGACACTTGGAGGCAGGATATGCTCTCTTAAGGAATAGAAGCCATGACTTCAGGTAACTAATCGTCCGAACCACACAAGATTGAGTTGTGGCTGAGCACTGACATCCTGGCAGTCCAGCAGTCACCCTCTGGGCTCAAGTACTGATGCTACACTGGACTGCCACAGCTAGTGAAGATATCTGAATGAGCATAAGAAATAAGAGCAGGAGTAGGCCATTTGACCCCTTGAGTCTGTTTGACCACTCAGTAAGACTATGGTTTATTTGATCCAGGCCTCAAATCCACTTTCCTATCCGTCCACCTTAACACTTGACTCCCTTGTGGATCAAATCGGTCTACACTACAATTGAATATATTCAATAACCTCACTGTGTTGTCTCTGCTCAGTCTTGCTGATATGCTGCAGGTGATGGCGAATGGTCAGAATAGCAACCACAATTGGAACCGTGCTCCTTCAAGAAGCCAGAATTAAAGCCTTCAGCACCACAATCTGTTGGTTTCATTAAGTTCAAACCACAGCAGAAACCTCATAGTTCTACACAATTGGATACAGCCAGTAGAAACATATCAGCAACTAGCTGAAAGGAATTGATGATCCCTTTCTATAGCAGTGATGGGGAGAGGGCTTCCTACCGACTGCTGAATATATGTTCAGCTGTGTGTGTTTAAAGAGGGAGCTTTAGTCAGAGTGTTGGGGTCAAAATTTAGCAGCCCTGGCATTAAATCCATCTTCCACACTGATTAACATAACAATTTGCCTACACTATACTTCTAATGAATGCCCCTAATGTTTGTGCTAACACTCTCAGGCTGGAAGGTGCGCGGGCAAGTGGATGTCTCTTTGGAACCAAAACAGCGTCAAAAAAGTAGGTGCTGTGCAACTGACTTTGTGGCCAATGGAGGCCAGAATTAATTGAATTGACGGGGTCTCACCCACAGATTGGAGAATCAGCAGGGAACTCCCGCCTGTTCCACTGGGAGGCCCCAGGATTTTAAATGCCCCATGACATTTAACATGACCTACCCTTCATGAACCCATGCTGCATCTTCCCAATGGGACAATTTATATCCAGATGTCTCGCTATTTCTTCCTTGATGAATAGATTCAAGCATTTTCCCTACTGCAGAGGTTAAGCTAACTGACCTATAGTTACCCACCTTTTGTCTGACACCAGCTGACATCAGCTGACACCAGCTGATCTCTTTCTTATTCATGCCATCTTTCAACTTGTTCCATTTAAAGCACAAAAATCTTTTAAGAAAATTAATAGTGTTTGGCAAAGATGAGTGCATTGGATATGACTCGGGTTAGATGCTGTGGTAACCTTGAGGTGGTATGAAATTAAATATCATGAGATGTCTTACAGATGCTGTCTTGTTCAGGGATTGACCTATTTTGCCCAACTCTTGGAAAAGTTCCTGTCCACTTATATCAGCTATTACCTGCCCCTCATGAAGTTCGGCTCCATCGGACCACCCAATTCCTGATCAGTGAGCTGCTTGTCAGAACTTCCTTATTGCTGGCAACTTGCTAGTTTTATAATGGTGAGGACGAACCAAAATTGATTGTGTCTCTAGCTGGCAAGATCAGGTTAACATGGAAGTGCCCTTTCGCCAACTTTAACAAAATTAAATAGAAAATACACAAGGCAGAAAAATTAAATAGAAAATACACAAGACCACCACTGAGGGCGGAGGTTGAGAGGTGCTGGAGTGGTGGAGGTCACCTTCTAAAGGCCAGTCTTTGCCTAGACCTGCACCCAGGCAGACACAGGGAGGTCCTGTTGGCCTATCTGAACCCTTGTTCCCCCTCCCACTGCCCTGGCAGTGGTTACCCACCTGCAGACCATTGAATCGCTTACCCTTACGTCAGGAAACTGGAAAGTTGACTGGAAAATTCAAGTTGGCCTCCTGTAACTGGCTTTTAATGAGCCAAGTTGTTTGCCCGCCTTGTGTAGGTGAACAGACTTGCTAGTCCTCAAACCCACCTTGCCCCAAAAAGGCTGTTGGAAAACTAACACATTGGCTGCCGTTGCTATTTTCAGGCCCTATGTACCTTTGCTCCTGACCTCAGCTGGGAAAGACTTCACATCCATGAGTGTACAACTTGAGTTCAAATCACGGAAGCGTACTTTTCCAGTTCAGGCCTCTTGGGAGCATTAATTGGCCAGTTTACTAATTCCCTGTTCACCCGAATTCTACTTGTGACAGATTTTACATATCTGACACATCTAAGATTATATTCCTAGTGAAAAAAACAATGTCTTATGAAGTACCATTGACTTTCCTGTAACTACTTTCATTTTCATCTATTAAATATTTACAGCTCCTCTAAGAAAATATATTTTGGGTTTGAAACATAGCTTTAAAAGTGTCTAATCCTATTAATTCAAATTTGAATCGTCTGTTAATTTTAACTGCAACACTTTGCATTAGAAATTTATTGTATAATTTGTACCTCTTGTTTAAAGTTATTTATTGATTCAGATTAAGTATACGATCAACATCAGATGCAAAGATGGAAGAGCCTGTCTTCATCTGTTGTGTACCATTGAGTGAACAGAGCAACATGTCAGTGGTATTTTGAAGCTGCCCAGGATAGTGGTGAAGAGTTGCATGCTAGACAGTAATTAAGAGAGGCTTCAAATCAGGACACTAATGTTGAAATATCCTGTGGTTAATAATAACTTCCTCTGTTTGATTTTTGCAAATGCTGATCCAACACTGCAGCTCACAAGTAGCTCATGACTCTTGACTTCAGCTAGAAAAGAATTCCTACCATGCAGAAGGAGGCCAATCGAACCTGTACCGACAACAATCCCACCCAGGCCCTATCTTCGTAACCCCACGTATTTACCCTGCTAATCCCCCTGACACTGAGGGTCAATTTAGCATGGCCAATCAATCTAAGCTGAACATCTTTGGACTGTGGGAGGAAACCGGAGCACCCACAGGAAACCTACGCAGACACGGGGAGAATGTGCAAACTCCACACAGTAAGTCACCCGAGGCTGGAATCAAACCTGGTTCCCTGGCACTGTGAGGCAGCAGTGCTAAGCATTATGCCACCTTCCCTAGCAGTCATGGTGGTAGAACTGACCTTTGCCCATTGGCTGCTTGTAAGAGGCCAGTAGTCATTCTGTTGACCCTCAGTGAAGCTTTCTATTAATTTCTCCAATGAGTTAATACCAGGTTTAATAGGTTCCTGAACATTGGTATCTAACATATCCACACTGGAATTAAAGCCTTCAGGGTTTGAGGATGTGATCCATTTCAATCTTTACCTCAGGAAGCTGTGGAGGCCAAGTCCTTGAATATTTTCAAGGCCCAGATTGATAGGTGTTTAATCAGTAATGGAATTTAGTGTTAAGGAGATAAGGCAGGAAAGTGGACTTAGTCAGTGTTAGAGCAGCCATGATCTTATTAAATGGTAGAGTAGGCCCGAAGGGCTGAATGGCCTAATCCTGTTCCTATTTCTTATGGTCTTATATCAGGTACCTGGAAAAATCCCCACTTCAACATTCTAACCTGTTTTCATATATTGGACATCTGGGTCACCCGCTTCTTCACTGCGACACACTATGGAGCTTAGATCTGAATGACTTTTCTTAGCTGGTGTACTCCAGTAGTGTTTATTTCTGGAGATATGCACATATGTTTTCCATTCCTCAGTAACAGACTTGCAGGAAAGATGGGTTTCAGCCAAGAACCTGTTATCTACCTTGCTTTTCTCGCATCTCTTGACCTTGTGCTATATTAGCAGATGCAGTGAATGTTGCTGGGAGGGTTCATTTCACCTTGGGCAATGGGAAGTGTCATTGGGAATGACTGGTCGTGTCTGTCTGCATCTTTACTGCCAGCCTGCTATGGGAAGATGTTCATTTGTCTGCTCTTTCTCACTCTGCCCTGTGTCCATGCAGTCACTCAGTGCATTCAGGGTCTATGTGAGCTGATGCTTGGGCAGAAAGAGTAAGTGATAACAGGTGAAGTGCTGACAGTATTGTGACTTGACTTGACCGAGGAGGAAGAAAATTAAGTTGTGAGTATTTTTCAGTTATAGATTTTAGCAGGTGTAATGCAGTAAAATGGTTCAGCAAATGTTTTACTGTCTGCGGGTTAATGAAAAATAAGATGAATTAGGGTAGGAGAACGCTTTCATGAACCTTGAATGCTGACAGTTTTCCTCCCTTATTTCATCGCTCTTTCTTACCAGTGCCGGATTTAGGCATAAGCTAAACAAGCTACAGCTTAGGGCCTCACAATCCGCAGGGGCCTCAAAAATTTCAGAATTTTTTTGAGATTTTTAAAAATTACACGTGGCTTTTTATGTGTTCTGTAGTTTTTCTTAGAATCTTAGAATCTTAGAAACCCTACAGCACAGAGAGAGGCCATTCAGCCCATTGAGTCTGCACCGACCACAATCCCACCCAGGCCCTATCCCCATATCCCTACATATTTACCCATTAATCCCTCTAACCTACGCATCCCAGGACACTAAGGGCAATTTTAGCATGGCCAATCAACCTAACCCGCACATCTTTGGACTGTGGGAGGAAACCGGAGCACCCGGAGGAAACCCACTTTTGAAATGGCTTTTGTAGCAAATTTTTATGTGTAGTTTTAAAATGGCAAAATGATAAATATGTAATCAGTAAATGCATTCATTTGAAAATAACTTGTATTTTTCACTTTAAATACCTTGCTATTAAATAATTAAAAGGCATAATTATGTTTTCAATGTTTTTGTGGCGACCCAAGGTCCTGTTTTGGTACGCACCTTTGTGAGACCTTTTGGTGTAACTTTTTAACAAGGGGCCTCCAAGCTTTATATAGCTTAGGGCCTCACCAAGTCTAAAGCCGGCACTGCCAGTATTTGTAAGGTTTCATTTTCATAAGGGGTTACATGGTGAAGGGGATTCTGCTTCATTAAGTGTTTGGTTTGTGTTTTATCTCCCGAAGCCAGTTGCCAAGGTGATGTACTGATAGCAATGTATGCTGCCCATAGTGGCTGAGATGACATGTCAGTCTTGAACATTAAGACTGACCCAGCATTCACACTCTTTTGGGATTCTGGCAATAAGCCATGCTGGGATGTGGTTGACTCTTAACTCCCCTTCCAGAATGACTGAGGTAGACACTCAGCTCAAGGAGTAATTAGGGATGGGCAGCAGATGGACGCCCACATCCTGTGAAAGAATAAAAAAAGTACATCCTCACAGGAAGTGATGCAACAATTTTGCTCTCTCTTGTTGACCTCAAGGCAAGACAGAATCACAGCAAGATAAAAGGAAAATACTCCAGACGAAGGGTCATCCAGACTCAAAACGTTGGCTCAATTCTCCCTCCACGGGATGCTGTCACACTTGCTGAGATTTCCCAGCATTTTTTGTTTTTGTTTCAGAACCACAGTAAGATGTTTCTCAATAAAGTGTGTATTTATCTTACTTGAGCAAACTTGTAAATATTCTGCATTAGCACCGTGAGACCAAGACTCATAGAATCATCAGAGACTCCCTACAGTGCAGAAAGCAGCCCACTGAGTCTGCACTGACTCTTACTCAAGCTTAGCCCATGTATTTCCCCTGCCAATCCCTAATCTTGGGACACTCGGAGGAAACCAGAGCACCCGGAGGAAACCTACGCAGACACAGGGAGAATGTGCAAACTCCACACGGTCATCCAAGGGATGTTAGGATGTGAGTGAAAGGACATGTTGAAAAAAAGGCTGGGGTGCAATGTGCACCTTGTTGAATAATAAGTGTTCATAACAGGCATTGGAAGTAATTTTTACAATGTGAAGGAATGGTAAGTTAAGAATTGTACCTGGCTCTGCAATGCATTGATATAGTTAATAATGAGTTCACCTACCTAAACCTGGTTAAAACTTCTTCATATGCTGCTTCTAGGTGCGAGGTATGATGATGGTGGCATCCACATGATCCAGCTCTGTCCATGCCCCTGTGCTACCTTTCTTAGAGCTCCATGACCCACGCTGCTGAAACGGGTCCCTCTGTATTTTTTATTGGTAACGAGTTTGGTTAAGACTGATAGGGGTTGCAATGTGAGGGAAAGATCTGCATGTGAATGTGAAAAAAGCCAGCAAGTCTGCCAAATCTAGCATAGATTCTGAATGCCGCCGGCAAAATTGATTCCAGTGCGATTGAGGAGAAACTGCAGAAGCACAATGAAAACAATCAATTTGTTTGAAGCACTGGCTTGTGGTGCTTGTTATCCACAGTGGGGTGCAGGGTAGGGCTTCAAAGGCTGTATTTCAAAGCAGTTATGGAGGTCATGCTCTTAAATGCCGCTGTTTGGCACTGAATACAATAATTTTTGAAGAAAGGGAATCACACATTTAATACCTAAGCACTGATACTCTGCACAGTAGCCCGAAGCTATTTCACCTAAACAGAATGCCTGATTCCAGAGTCAAGCAGGCTTATCCGATTTAAGGGTCAGTCCCTTCAACAAGAGTGCTTCATGTGGAACCCTACAGCACTGTTTCATAAAGACTTCTTATCTAAGTATCTCATTGGAGACAGTTCCAGTCACAAGGGATTAGGCCACTACATTGTACCACCACTGTTTGGATAGAATCCAGGCTCCAAAAATGAACAGTAGTGGATGGATTATTTTAGCAATCAACATTGATATAAAGAAAAAACAAAGCACTGATGGTGCAATCCAGATTTAAAGGGTTACATTATGAGGAAAAGTTGCTTTAACATAGGTTATATTCCCTTCAGCTTGGAAAGTTAAAGGGTCCCTTAACTGAGGTGTAAATAAAAGACAGAAGGATTTGAAAGATACAGAGAAGTTATTGCCTCTAGCGGATATTGTGAGAACAAGAGGGCACAATCTTAAGAGTACAGCATTTGGAAATTGAAATCAGGCTGTAATTATTAAAGAAAGTACAGTAGAAGGGTAGAGTGCCAGTAGGCTGAGAATGTAGGGTCAATTATAATTTTTGAGACTGACATTGGCAGATTTTTATTAGGTAAAGATATTTTATTTATTAGTGTCATAAGCAGGCTTACTTTAACACTGCAATGAAGTTACTGTGAAAATCCCCTAGTCGTCACACTCCGACACCTGTCCGGGTACACTGAGGGAGAATTTAGCATGACCAATGCACCTAACCCGCATATATTTGGACTATGGGAGGAAACCGGAGCACCCGGAGGAAACCCATGCAGACACGGGGAAAACCTACAAACTCCACACAGACAGTGACCCAAGCTGGGAATCAAACCCAGGTCCCTGATGCTGTGACATAGCAGTGTTAACCACTGTGCCACCGTGCCACCATAATATGGGTCAAACTGGAGATGAAGTACACATCAAGTATGATCAAACACAGCAACAAATATGTTTAAACTCAATTTCAAAGGGTTTTTGACACTAATACTCTACTATTCCAGAACTCCATGCCTGACAAATAAATAAGAGCCAGAAGTTCTATAATCTTCTCAGAACAGAATAAAATCAGGCCCATTATGTTTTGTGTGTACGCATGAGGTGGGGGATGGGGAGGGGGGCTCATGCTTTATATCAAAAAAATGATTTTTGAATTTACTGGCTGGAAACTCCTAACTTTAAAAAAAGACTGACTAAAACTACATCCCAGTGATTTGAGCTTGCAGTCTAAGATGGCTGCACATTTGCATCACTCTACCTTCTACACTCCAAAACTATTGAAATGGAGACAATCTGTCTGCAAAGCCACAGCAAGATGCAATTGCCTTGATAGAGTTGAATAGGGGCCCTTCCATCTCCTAAGCAAAGCATCTAGATTATCACCTGAGTACTGAACTGGATGGTGTCAAAACATTAGACATACTCACTTGAACAATGAATCCTGACTGGGAGAGGAATTTCCAGCCATGACCTAATCAAGATAACTGAGAAACACTAACCATGACCATGTTTGGGTCACTGAACAGTTTGAGAGAGAAAGCCATGAGCAAAGATCTCCCTTTGTGTGCTTTAAGCACCTGCATTCTGTGAAGAGCAGCATATCAACTGAGATGCTCAAGGAAAAATCCCTGAGTGGCTTCCTTGCCTTTGGCTCTCTCTCCCTCTAAATCCATCCAGCAAGTTTTGAACCCTGTCTGAACCCTGACTACTTAGGTGCTGCAGACAGAGATCTGAAAAAAAAAATCAGTTCAGCACAGTTGCCTCCAGGAAAACAATAAACATCTTTCACATCTTTAAACCGTGTCCTTCTAGGTGTTCAAAGTGATAAAAGGTCATAAACCTGGAAGCAGCCGGATGACCAAGTTAAGTCTGAGACCAGCTGAGTCACCAACCTTCAAGAGCTGTGTAACCTTTTGATTTTACTGGACTCCAAATTACTTTTTAGAATGTTTTTGTTCATGGGATGTGGGTGTCACTGGTTAGGCCAGAATTGATTGCCCTTGAGAAATTGGTGATGTGCTGCTTTCTTGAAGCATTGCAATCCACATGTTGTATGAACACCCAGACTGCATTTAGTTTTAAAGTTTATTTATTAGTGTCACAAGTAGGCTTGCATTAACACTGCAATGAAGTTACTGTGAAAATCCCCCTGTCTCCACATTCCAACGCCTGTTTGGTTATACCGAGGGAGAATTTTAGCATGGCACCTAACCAGCATGTCTTTCAGACTGTGGGAGGAAACTGGAGCACCTGGAGGAAACCCACGCAGACACGGGGAAAATGTGCAGACTTCACACACATGGTGACCCAAGTGCGAATCGAACCCAGTTCCCTGGCGTTGTGAGGCAGCAGTGCTAACCACTGTGGCACCGTGAAGGGAATTCCAGGATTTTGACCCAGCAACAACGAAGGAACAATGATATAGTTCCAAGCCAGAATGAATTGGAGGGAAAGTTGCCAGTGATGGTATTTCCTTGCATCTGCTGCTCTTGTTCTTCTAGGTGTTCTAGGTGATAAAGGTTGGAGCTTTGGAAGGAGTCTTGGTGAGTTGCTGTGCTGTATGTTGTAGATGGGACACACTGCTGCCACTATACGTCAGTGATGGAGGAAATGAATGTTTAGGGTGGTGGATGGGGTGCCAATCAAGTGGGCTGCTTTGGTGCTGGATGGTGTTAAGCTGATTGAGTGTTGTTGGAGCTGTGCTAATTCAGGCAAATGAAGATTATTCCATCAAACTCCTGACCTGTGCCTTGTGAATGGTGGACAGGCTTTGGGGAATCAGGAGGTGAGTTACTCACTGCAAAATTCCCAGCCTCTGCCTTGCTCTTGTAGCTACAGTGTTAATATAGCCAATCCAGTTCAGTTTCCGGTCAATGCTCACCTCAAGATGTTGATAGTGGGGGATGGAAATGCCTTTGAATGCCAAGGGAAGATGGTTAGATTTTCTTTTGTTGGAGATGGCCTTTGCCTGGTACTTGTGTGACGCAAGTGTTACTTGCAACTTATCAGCCCAAACCTGAATGTTGTCCAGGTCTTGCTGAATATGGACTCTGACTGCTTCAGTATCTGATGGAATCAGGAATGGTGCTGAACATTGTCAATCATCAGTGAATAGCCCCACTTCCGATGAAGGAAATGTCATTAATGAAGCAGCTGAAGATAATTGGACCCAGTACATCACCCTGAGGAATTCCTGCAGCAAATTCCCGGGAATGAGCCATCCACCACACCAATCTTCCTTTTTGCTAGGTCTGACTCCAACAACTGCTTACTTAATCTATCTTCCCCACTCTGCAATCTGTTTGTGCGTGTTTTGGGGGGGGCGGGGTTGTGCGTGCATGCATGTGTATATGTGTGTGTGTGAGGGGGTATGTGTGTGTGGGGGGATGTGTATGTGTGTGTGTTTGTGTGCGTGCGTGTGGGTGTGTGTGTGTGTGTTGGGGTTGTGTATGTGGGGATGTGTATGTGGGGCGGGTGTGTGTGGAGGGGTGTGTGTGTGTGTGGGTGTGTGTGTGTGGGTGTGTGTGTGTGGGCGTGTATGGGCGTGTGCGGGGGGTGTGTGTGGGTGTGTGTGGGGGTTGTGTGTGGGGGTGTGTGTGTGTGGGGGTGTGGGTGTGTGTATGTGGGGGGTGTGTGGGGGTGTGTGTATGTGGGGATGTGTGTGTGCATGTGTGTGAGTGTGTGTGTATGTTGGGGGTGCGTATGTGGGGATGCGTATGTGGGGGGTGTGTGTGGGGGTGTGTGTGTGAGGTGTGTATGCGGGTGTGTGTGGGGGATGTGTGTGGGTGTGTGTGTGTGGGGGTGTGTGTGGGGGGTGTGTCTGTATGTATGAAAGTCAGAGTATATTTATTATTTTCTTTTCGACTGAGTTAAGTACAGTGAAAAACGATTCTATTTTCTTTTCAAAAGTTCAAGAAAACCTGTCTGATTGTGTCTTTTCTGGTCAAAGCATGTAAATAGTTAAACACTCATGGAATTGGTAAGTATATCCATTTAAAATAAAACCTGTTGCAATCAGATGAGGAAAGGGCAACGAGGGGAGCCATATTTGACCTATTCTCACCTGCTCATGATGGCGTCTACAACTTTTATGAAATACAGAGAATAGTAAAAAGTAACGAGAAAAGGATGTTGCTGGGCAGAACCTAGTGAAGCTGCAGGGAGTGGGAAATGAGGTGGACTGGAATATAACATACTCCCGTTTACCCTTACTGTTGGTTATTGACTTTCAGATTTTATGAAGGACAGATTAATACAGACACATTCCAGCCAGGCTCGCCCCAAGACCGGAAAATCCTGCCTGAGGTCAATGGACTTTGCATGGTCCTGTCCCGCCCGCTATGATTCCCATGGCGGGCGGGATGGGAAAATTCCGCCCAGGGCTTTAGGCTCAACCACAAACATGTTTATTAACAAAGAAACTACTCCAAATGCCTTAAAACAAGAGCTCTAAACTAATGTATTGACAACACTCAAAACCATGAATTATTAATAAAAGCCTTAAAAACCCCATGTTTCTGCCAAACCTTAACAGGTTCAACTCAAACCTCCTCGGGATTTGTTGCCTTTAAGTTATCTTTAAACCGCAGCCCCAGAATCCCTCAGGTCTGACCTTTGACCCCATGAGGGAACATCAAGGCCAGCGACCTTCTGACCATTCCTGCCACATGATTGGTTGTGCCTCTTGACTGTGCACAGCGAATTGGCTGGCCACTGTGTGATTGCGCATGGCCAGCTGTCCTGCCTCTGAGTGGAAGTCCTGCTGATTTCCAGTCATACCGTTGGGTCACTTGGTGCTGCAACAAGATTCTGCTCATCATCTTTAAGCCTTTTGGAAAGTTTTATTATATTAAAAGCACTATAGAGATGCTAATTTTTGTGAGAAATCTTTACCCTTTTCCCCAAAATATAAATTGAGCAAAATTTCAGAATAGCTTCCACATTCTGCATTAGTTGTCATAGAATCATACAGTGCAGAAGGAGCCCATTCAGCCCACCGCAGTCACACCCAGGCTCTATCCCCATAACCCCATGCATTTACCCTAGCTAGTCCCCCTGACACTAAGGGACAATTTAGCCTGGCCAATCCACTGAACCCGCACATCTTTGAACTGTGGGAGGAAACCGGAGCACCCAAAGACAACCCACGCAGGCATGGGACAAAATCCGTGATTTTGGCAATTTAAGGGGCAATCTGTGTAAACTTGCAAGGAACTACACTATCACTATTATCTTTGCATAGAGTCATAGAGGTTTACAGCATGGAAACAGGCTCTTCGGCCCAACTTGTCCATGCCGCCCTTTTTTATTAAACCCCTAAGCTAATCCCAATTGCCCACATTTGGCCCATATCCCTCTATACCCATCTTACTCATGTAACTGTCTAAACGCTTTTTAAAAGACAAAATTGTACCCGCCTCTGCTACTATCTCTGGCAGCTTGTTCCAGACACTCACCACCTTCTGTGTGTAAAAATTGCCCCTCTGGACACTTTTGTATCTCTCCCCGCTCACCTTAAACCTATGCCCTCTAGTTTTAGACTCCTTTACTTTTGGGAAAAGATATTGACTATCTAGCTGATCTGTGCCCTTCATTGTTTTATAGACCTCTATAAGATCATCCCTCAGTCTCCTACACTCCGGAGAAAAACGTCCCAGTCTATCCAGCCTCTCCTCATAACCCAAACCATCAAGTCCCGGTAGCATCCTAGTAAATCTTTTCTGCACTCTTTCCAACTTAATAATATCCTTTCTATAGGGTGACCAGAACTGCACACGGCATTCCGAGTGTGGCCTTACCAATGTCTTGTACAATTTCAACAAGACGTCCCAACTCCTGTATTCAATGTTCTGACCGATGAAACCAAGCATGCCGAATGCCTTCTTCACCACTCTGTCCGCCTGTGACTCCACTTTCAAGGAGATATGAACATGTACCCCTAGATCTCTTTGTCTGTAATTTTCCCCAATGCCCTACCATTAACTGAGTAAGTCCTGCCCTGGTTCAATCTACCAAAATGCATCACCTCGCATTTGTCTAAATTAAACTCCATCTGCCATCCATCAGCCCACTGGCCCAATTGATCAAGCTCCCCTTGCAATCAGAGATAACTTTCCTCACTGTCCACTATGACACCAATCTTGGTGTCATCTGCAAACTTACTAACCATGCCTCCTATATTCTCAGCCAAATCATTAATATAAATGACAAATAACAGTGGACCCAGCAGTGATCCCTGGCAGACCGCTGGTCACAGGCCTCCAGTTTGAAAAACAACCCTCTACAACTATCCTCTGGCTTCTGCCAAGAAGCCGCTTTTGTCTCCATTTAGATACCTCACCTTAGATCCCGTGAGATTTAATCTTATGCAACAACCTACCATGCAGTACCTTGTCAAAGGCCTTGCTAAAGTCCATGTAGACAACATCAACTGCACTGCCCTCATCTACCTTCTTGGTTACCCCTTCAAAAAGCTCAATCAAATTTGTGAGACATGATTTTCCACTCACAAAGCCATGCTGACTGTCCCTAATCAGTCCTTGCGTCGCTAAATGCCTGTAGATCTTGTCTCTCAAAATAACTTCCAACAACTTACCCCACCACAGATGTGGGGTTCACTGGCCTGTAGTTCCCAGACTTTTCTCTGCAGCCCTTTTTAAACAAAGGCACAACATTTGCCACTCTCCAATCTTCAGGCACCTCACCCGTGACTATCGATGATTCAAATATCTCGGCTCGGGGACCCGTAATTTCCTCCCTAGCCTCCCACAACGTCCTGGGATACACTTCATCAGGTCCCGGGGATTTATCTACCTTGATGTGTTTTAAGACTTCCAGCACCTCCTTCTCTGTAATATGTACACTCCTCAAGACATCACTATTTATTTCCCAAAGTTCCCTAACATCCATTTGCAGTGCAGAAAGAGACCATTCAGCCCATCAAGTCTGCTCTGACTCACTAAAAGAGCCTAGTTCCAATTCCCTGCCTTATCTCTCTGATCTTACAGATCCTCTCTTTTCAGATGGCATGTGCTAAGTCCAAGCTTTCTGGCAAGCTTCTCCAGTGCATGTAACCTATCCGAACTAAGGGGAAACCTTGACCTTGGGCTATATGGGACCAACTCCTCATTTTCTGGGTCACTTTCATGTGGCTAATCATTTTCTGTCACAGCTGCACCCAGAAATATGTGAGCAAGCATACCTATAATTCCACTGACAACCGCAAAATGCATAGCAGTCAAATGATCACACACAAAGAATCGTAGAAATGGCTTTCAAACAGTGGCCACAATTCTCCGATTCTGCAGCTTTTCTGGCGGGTCAAGGTGCGAGATGCACGTCGATGGCCTTGAACCGGGATTTGCGCGTGTGCTGGGAACGCATGCGCATCTCCCAGAGTCGGCGAACAGTCGCCAGTCAGACCACACTGGAACCCGGCAGGAAGGCAGGTAAGTAATTTAAATCTTTTTAAAATGTATTTTAAATATGTTTAATCAGTTCATTATTGGGAACTTTCAGTTTCAGTTCTGAGCAGCAGTTGAGTTTTAGAAAGGACAGCAAGTTAAAATGAAATGTTTTCCTTCTCTCCTTGTTGTATTGAAAATTCTGTTGGTTAGCTGAAAACAAGGTCTTGTTTTCCTGAAGGGTGAAAATCTGCTGTTGTTGGGGGCTGGACCAGATTCTGTTTGGTGTTTTGGGAAGCTGCCTTGTCCTCAAACTGTTTCGGGGTGAATCCAGAGAACTGCAGACTTTAAGCAAGGGACTCAAATTTCCATGATCACGTGAGCGTTAGTCTGTGCCGTGTTAAACCTGTGAAAAGGGTCTTTTGTCTGTGGGATTGGTTTGATTGGAATATTGTAGAGATCTTTGTTAAGGGTTATACATTATCAAGATTGTATGTCTCTTGTTGGTAATTGATAAAAAGTCTTGTTAATTTTCGTACTATACATGTTAACTATATTCTTAAATAAACTTTGTTTGATAAAAGCTCCCTAATGGGTCACTTAAATCATACCTAAAGTGAAACATCTTATGCTTATCCTCGCCAAATTCAAGATACAAAATTTTTCATTCAGGTGGGTTTCATAAAACACTTTGGAGTTTCTAACCTGAACCATAGCAATACTGAAGGTGAGCGCGACACACTCCAGGGTAAATATTAATTCGTACAAGGCAGGACTTATGTCCATCTGCATTAGGAAGACCTACCTCATAGCACTGCCAGCCAATCAGAGGCCAATAGTTCTGTGCCACAGTAGGACTGGTGGCCACTGCTGGTATTGCAGGGGGCTCGGGAGGAAGGGGAACTATGGGTCCCCAAACCTATGTAATTCTGCGATCTCACTTGGCAGGCCTAGTTAAGTCCAGGATCTTACCAGATAGGCCTAGCTGCTCCACCCTCTCTTATACAGTTTACAATCGATCACACTTCACCCTCTCTATATCTCTGAAGACAAGTCATACAGATTTGAAATGTTAATTCTGTTTTTCTCTCCACAGGTGCTGCCAGACCTGCTGGGGGAAATCTTGGGATTACTTTCACTATCCGTGCGAATGCTGGCGGAGCTCAAGATGCAGAAGCCACAGTTCTCACTGGCGAGAATGCAACTTCAGATCTGCCTGCCCCTCACTGGTGGGGTCATCAGGTTGACACCCATAATGGGCGTGAATATGATTTGCATGCATTTTAATATAATTAAACATCCCCCCACACTGTCTCTTGACCCCTCGCCATATTTTTAAACCACGCCGACGTGACGTCTTGTCAGCGAGGTTTATAACAGGTTCACCCAGGCATGACCCTGTTGTGGGGGTATCCCCAGAGGTGTAAAGGTAAGTATAGCCTCTGAGGAACAAGGGACAAGGCCAGGCAGTGCCCTGGCAATGCCCCCTGGTATTGCCCCTTGGCACAGGTTGGTACTGCCAGGTTGGCACCATGCCAGAGTGGTCGTAAGATCTGGAGAGACAACTGACCGGTTTTCTCACCGGAAACAGCACTGCCATTTTTTTGGTAAGATTTAACCCAGTAAGTTTTCCCAGCATTTTCTGTTTATATTTCAGTCAATGGGGCTATGGGCTGGCTGAGGCCTCCCCTGTCGCCTATAAAATTATGGTGGGGTCAGGAGCACACCGCCATTGGCACAGTGTCCTAATTACCATGTCCACCCATCTGCTTTTCTCCCATGGGTGTCCCATTAAATTGAGCCCATTGACTTTCCTGTTCAGGTATTAGCGATGACAAAAATGAAGCCAAATTTGAAAAATTTACAAGAAAAGATGAATTTACATGCTGATTTGTAATTCTTTTTCTCAAGTAAAGCAGTTAACCATATGGCCAACGGAGTCAGAATGCCACACAATAAAGAGTTTTCAAAAGTATTCCAGACTGACCTTTAATATTTTGTTAACGGAAGGTTCATTTTCTCAGGCAGAATCAAGC
Source organism: Mustelus asterias (assembly GCF_964213995.1). NCBI lineage: Eukaryota > Metazoa > Chordata > Chondrichthyes > Carcharhiniformes > Triakidae > Mustelus > Mustelus asterias. The sequence continues at coordinate 109,834,599 of NC_135804.1, forward strand.
AAGCATCTTGAGAGGGATCCATGTTCAACAAAAGTCTGAGTGGATTCCTGTCCTGAATGTTTATGAACATGGATCAGATACTGGCAAGGAACTCTCTTCACTCTTTCAGGGAAACAGTGATGAAATTACAAAATTTTCTTAGGCAAAAGGTAATGGTTTCAAAAGCCTCTGGGTTTTCAAACTGCTGGGGCTCCTCACCCAAAATGCCCCTCTGTCGCCAGGAACATTTCACTTTAAGTTTCAGCACAGTGGGTGTTACATGAAGACCACTTACGTATTTTCTGCAATATCCTGTGCAGTAACAAACTTCGATACACCTTTGGTACTTACAAGAATAAAAGTTAACCCATGCAACTCATACCTCAGGATCTGGATTTCATTGAATCAAAGAATTCCTATAGTGCAGGAGGAGGCCATTCGGCCCATCAAGACTGCACCGACAACAATCTCACCCAGACCCTATCCCCATAACACCATGCATTTACCCTAATAATCCACCTATTTACTATGATAATCCCCCTGACACTAAAGGTCAATTTATTGTTGCCAATCCACCTAACTCGCACATCTTTGGACTGTGGGAGGAAACCGGAGCACCCGGAGGAAATCCAGGCAGACACGGGGAGAAAGTGAAAACTCCACACAGGCAGTCACCCATGGCTGGAATCGAACCCAGGTTCCTGGTGCTGTGAAGCAAAAGTGCTTACCACCATGCCGCCCCATCTGCATGTTTTTCTTTTCTCTGCTCCAATCCTGTATACATCTGCTCCCCACTGAACTGGGAGTGAACTTGATTTCCTTTTGAGTGCCCCAGCTAGATCAGTGTTCACAACATTAGATCACAGTCTGTTTAACAACAGAAGTGCGTCCTATCTCAGTGGTGCCTTTTCTGTCATGCTTATCTTAAAAAAAGAGATTTGGCAAACAGCACTGAATGACATCACGTCAGTGATAAAGATTAATGTGATATGCATGATAAATTATGAGTCTTGGTGGCATTAGGAATTGGGAAATGTCTAATTTTATGGCACGATTTCCAACTGGTTGTCCAAAGGGGCCGATTTTACCAAATCGGCTCTAAGTGCCGGGTGCGGCCGTAAATCAGACCCGCGCCCGGCAGCCGTGCTCCAGCGCCCCCATACGCCTTTTTTCGGCGTGAGTCTAGTGGGCGGGGCCTAGCGCATTTGCATCTGTCGGAGCACCGAACTGCGCATGTGCAGTTCGGGAAGAATCTGACAGAACGCGCCCGGGCGCAAAACAAAAAGCAGAGAGCGGAGAGAGCCTCCCTGCCGCTCATCCTCTGGTGGGGGGGTGGGGGGGGGGGTGAGGGAGGGGGGTGTGTGGGAGGGGGTGTGACTTATCATTCCCTGGGGGCGGGGAGAGGGGGTGTGACGGATCATTCCCGGGGGGGGGATCCTCTGGTCGGGGGGGGGGGGGGTTCCGCTGCCTGTCTGTGGCCGATCCTTCCTGGCACCATCACTGGTTCACTACCAGCCACAGATTACTCTTCCCTGCAGGTGTGAGAGAGCGGGAGAGATGGCTGTGGCTGGTAGTGTACCAGTGAATGATCCGTCACACCCCCCCTCCCCCCAGTGAATGATCTGTCACAACCCCCTCTCCCCCCAGTGAATGATCCGTCACAACCCCCTCTCCCCCCAGTGAATGATCTGTCACAACCCCCTCTCCCCCCAGTGAATGATCCGTCACAATCCCCTCTCCCCCCAGTGAATGAGCCATCACACCTCCTCTCCTCACCCCCCCCCCAACCCCCCCTGGGGATGAGATGTCACACCCCCTCTCCACCCCTCCCCCCAGGGGATGATCCGTCACACCCCCTCCCCCCCAGGGGATGATAAGTCACACCCCCTTCCCTCCCACCCCCCCAGGGGATGATATGTCACACCCCCTCTCCACCCCCCCCCAGGGGATGATCCGTCACACCCCCTCCCCCCCAGGGGATGATAAGTCACATCCCCTTCCCTCCCACCCCCCCAGGGGATGATATGTCACACCCCCTCCCCCCCACAAGGGGATAAGTCACACCCCCTCCCCTCCCGAGAGGGTGATGTGGGCCCGCCCCCTCTCCTCATCCCCCCCCCCACCAGAGTTCCAACTGGGCCCACCTCCCCTCCTCCGGCAGACGCCAGCGGACCTGTGTGAAGCCCGGTCCCTTCAGCCGTGGCTCGAAGTCAGTGTCCAGGAACGTGCTGCAGGCTGTTGAAGGACTGAAGGCGAGCGGGAAGGATGGTGGAGGGAGACCACGATCGAGGTAGGTTAGGGGTGTGCTCTGCCTGTGGGGCCTGCCTCCCAGAGGGGTCCGATCCCGGTTGGGGGGGGGGGGGGGGGGGCTGCCTCCCAGAGGAGTCTGATCCCCGGGGGGGAGGGGTCTGCCGGGGTGGTTAGAGGGGGTGTCCATGAAGGGTGGGCCTCGGCGATTCCCCTGCCGAATAAAAGTACAAGTTGGACTTTTATTTATCAGATCGGTAAAGGCACGGATGCGAATTGGGCCGAACGCTGGTAAAGGGGGAATTGATGGTAAAGTTGGGCGTGCGCTTCATTATACCGATTTAAATACATGCAAATGCATTTAAATCGGCCCGCTGGCCGATTCGGGCGCGTACCGGAACGGTGCCCGGATCAGCTGTTGGTAAAGGCGCGATTGGCCTTGGGTCGGGTCTGGACCGTGTTTTAGGCCCGACGCCCAACTTTACCACGATTTTGGTAAAATCGGGCCCAAAATCTATTTAAAGTGGAAATGTAACTCTTTAAGCAAGTCGAGTTCCCTAATGTTTGTTCAGTTGATGGGGGAAGGATCATTAGCAGAATGAGTCAGATGGTTCCAGGTTTTCCGATGCTTCCCTGGAGATCCTGATGAAGGGGAGAAAGACTTTTCCCCAGCACTTGCAAGATGAAAACCAAGGCCAATATCCAGCAGGCCTGTATAGAGGTAACTGAGAAGTTCTTTGTCAGAAACATCATCTGGCATTTTCACTCATTCCTCTGCCCCACCCACCATGACCAGGTAGAGACATAATCATCTCTCAAGAAGACCAAGGGTGAGTACACCTACATTTTTAAACACTCGCAACAACACCTGAAAAATGTTCTTTTATTATACTCAATGAACTTACTGTATCACAAGTTTGTAAACTATCGAGATTATATGGAGTTTTAATTTCATTAATCATCAAGTTATAACATTAGTTATTGTTATTGGTTGTTGCATTAGAAGATATCCATTTTATTTTATTTTAATTTTCGCCACTGTTGCAGATCAAAGAAAAGGGACTAAAATTGAGATCCTTATTTTCTGGCGCAGTTAATGGATATTTAGCATTACATATCATTTACAGAACAGAAACAAGCCATTTCGCCCAGCAGATCTGTGCCACATTTATGCTCCACAGAAAACTCTTCACATCTTACTTCATCTAACCTCATTAACATATCTTTCTATTCCTTTCTCTCTGATGTGTTTTCCTAGCTTCCTCTCAGATAGGTCCATGTTAGTTGCCTCAAATTTCCTTGTGGTGGCAAGTTCCATATTCTAACCACCCTTTGGGTAACAAAGTAGCTTCTGAATTTCCTATTGGATTTATCAGTGATATATAAGTTATGTTGTCCCCTGTGAATGGAAACATTACTCTATGTCTGCTCTGTCAATCCCTTTCATAATCTTAAGATCAATCTCAAGTCACCTCTCAATCTTCTCTTTTCTATAGAAAAGAGTCCCAGTCTGTTCAATCTTTCTTGTTAGGTATAACCACTCAATTCTCATTGATTTTCAGTCAATTTTTCTTGCACTTTCTCCAGTCCTTCCATGGCCCTTTTTTATAATACGGGGACCAGAATTGTTCACTCCACACCAAGTGTATTGTCTCACCAGGATTCTACACAGGTTTAACATCACAGGCCCGATTTTACTATCGCATTGCGCCTGTTTTTGGGCGCGCAAACTTGGTAAAGTCGGGCGTGAGGTGAATAGCATGATCCGTGCCTGCCTCTGTGCCGGTTCCCCCTTTACCAAGGCCCGAAAATGGCCACGATCAAGACTGCACCCAAAACAGGCGCGACAGCCATTTAAATGCATTTGCATGCATTTAAATTGACTTAATGAGTTGCACGCCCAACCTTACCGCACTTCCCCCTTTACCACCGTGTTCGCCCATCCAGAATTGGCACAAAACAGTCATGCTCTACAAAAGTCCAATTCAGGCGCTCCACTTAGTGAGGAGGTAGGAACCTATCGTCCGATAGCTCTCTGCTTGAAATTGGTGGGGGGGAAGGGGGATCCGCTGCCCCTCTTTCTGAGATCAGTCAGGGGGAAAGGGGTGGTCCGCTGCCACTCTTCCTGAGATCAGTGGGGGGGGGGGGAAGGGGGAGGGGTCGGTCTGGGTGGCAGTGGGGTGGGGCAATGTCTGTGGAGGCAAGGGGGAGGCATTATCCGGCCCGGGAAGGATGTGGCAGGGGAGCAGCTTTCTATCATTTTTTTCTACGCATGCGCAGTTGGAGGCGTCGATCGGAGCTGCAGGGTTTCAGGCGTGTTAAGCCCCGTCCATAGGCTTGTGCAGCGTGATTCGGAATGGCTGATATTTTTCCAGGCAGAGTGCGTATGGGGGCGCCACAGAACGGGTCTAAAAGTTGAATCTGAAACACTCCCATTTTCAAGTCCCCCCGGCATTTAGAATCAAAATGGTAAAATAGGGCCCCACATCTCTACTTTTCAGTTCTATCCCTTTAGAACTGAATCCCTGTTCACGCTTGTGCTTTTTAATGACCTTATTGACCTGCGCTGCTACATTTAGGGATTTGTGTATCTGTACTTGGGCGGCACGGTAGCACAGTGGTTAGCACTGCTGCTTCACAGCTCCAGGGACCTGGGTTCGATTTCCGGCTTGGGTCACTGTCTGTGTGGAGTTTGCACATTCTCCTCGTGTCTGCGTGGGTTTCCTCCGGGTGCTCCGGTTTCCTCCCACAGTCCAAAGTTGTGCGGGTTAGGTTGATTGGCCATGCTAAAATTGCCCTTAGTGTTCTGGGATGCATAGGTTAGAGGCATTAGTGGGTAAATATGTGGGGATATGGGGGTAGGGAGTGGGTGGGATTGTGGTCGGTGCAGACTCGATGGGCCGAATGGCCTCTTTCTGTGCTGTAGGGATTCTAAGATACTCAGAGATTCCTTTGCTCCTCAGTGTTATTTAGGCTTATTGTCCAAGAAATATGTGGGCTACTGATTCTTCATATTGTTAGGAAACAAAGGGTAGTTTTAAGGGATTTATATTTGTATGGGTAAACATTAGAAATAAAATGCAGTTTTAGGTGGATTTAATTTAATGTTTCTGTACCTAGAAAGGACCTGTGGTTAGATTTATAATGGACAAAGGTTTGAATGGGATTGATTAAGTTGCAACTGTGATGCTATTATGCTTAGAGGGAGCTATGGCATGAAGAATAAACATAGTTTCTTCGCAGTTAGAGCCCTTGTCAGAAAAAATATCTTTTCTTTGGACTTTAGTATTTTAGCTGGAAGCCAGAGCAGTTGGTGACAGGCAGATAGGGAGGGAACATTTCTCCAGTAGAGCTGGAAGAAAAGCCCTACAATGGAGTAAACGTTAAGAAAGCCAGCACAGAAATCTATAGGATAGCTACTTAAGGAAACTATAGAAAGAAAGAGGCGTTTTCCAGAAACCTGAAGTTAAAGGAACAAAGAGGAACTGGGAATAAAACAGGGTGCTGTTTATTTCAAGTCATAGAACTGAAAAAGAGCTGATTATTGAGAAGTCAGAACAATATCTGAAGTTGCTCTTAGGTTTGTGACATCTCACTACAGTTTATGAGGTGCTAATTGAAATGTGCAGCAATCAGTGGCTGGATATTCGAATGTGTGTGTAAAAACAGTCAAGATAATGAAATCCTACAGGGGTTGGTGTAAAACCTGGAGTGGAAGAAGTGGAGAAGAAGCTCTGTTCAAAATGTGGAATGGATTTTCAGAATGCAAAGTGCTGAGTGAATGTATTACAATGAGAGAAGGTTTTAAAGCACCTTTTTGGGAATGGAATTTGGAAATTCTCATGTGACAACCAACTGGGGATTCTGAGGAGAAATCCACAGACACTAACTTGGGTTCAGAGAGGAGTGTGTATTTGACCACAGCCATATTGCGTACTTAAAAGGAACTTTGTGTGCTAATGAGACCATATTAGCTTCAAATGTACTTTGCCATCCGTGTTGATCTTAAAACCTATGTGCATTTGTTAAGTTAAGGGGGGAGGGAGTAAAGGAGTATTGTATTATAATCCAGTTTTTACATACTTAATAAATGTTATTGTTAAAAATAATTAGTGGTCCTGTGACTCTGTACCTCCACATTTGATTAAAAAAAAGCAAAGGTTATGGTCTTTTGAGCTAGGGTTCCATTCTGGGATCTTCCTGTCCGGTTATAACATCAATTGCGATTGTATGGCTATCAAATGTACCCTCTCGCATTTATCTAAATTGGAGTTAATTTGACAATTACACCCCATTCTGAAAGTTTATTAATGCTTTATCTTGTCACAGCCCTCATCAGTATAGAATAGAATAGAACTTTATTGTCCACACAAAAGTAAAAACATTGTCTTTGACTCCACCTCCAGAATAACATATAATAATACATTCATCAGTTTAAAACCACTGAATATTCCATATATACCTACATTCATACATTTGTGAATATATAACATACAATCATTACCGTACAAACATAACACATTGCTTTCTTCCATTAAAGCATTTACTGCAGTTGAATAAATAAAAACAGCAGGTTGAATTTACATTATATTATTTAGTAAGCTTATAGCACTGGGAACAAAAAGCCTCTTGAACAGATTTTTCCTGGCAATAGGCATTCTTAAGCGCTGGTCCGAAGGTAGCTTTTCAAAGTGTAGATATATGGAGTGAGAAGGATCACTGATGATTAACTATCCCCGGCTGGGTGGTATCCACAAGTTTTGAAAATACATTTTTGATTCCTGAGTCCAAATTGTTTACATAAATGACGAACATGACTTATTCTTGTGGAATACCATTTTCCATCTTTTTGCAGCCTGAGCAATTACTCTTAAACCCTACAATATGCATAAGAAATAGACATGGATTAAAAGCAGGAATAGGCCATTTGATCCCTCGAGCCTGCTTCATTATTTGATAAGATTATGCCTCGTCTGCTTCTGGCCTCAACCCCACTTCTTTGTCTATACAATATAATCTTTGACTCTCTTGCCAATCAAGAATCTATCTAACTCAGCCTTAAAAATATCCAGTGACCCTGTCTCCCTCTCCAGGTAAGAAATTTCTACATCCTAATGCCCCTCTAAGCGAAGAAGAATTATCCTCATCTCCATTTTAAATGGGGACCTCTTAATCTGAAACCAAGGCTCCTCGGTCTAGTATCTCTCACAAAGAGAAGCATTCTGTCAGCATCCATCCTAGTCCCCTCAGGATCTTACGTGTTTCAATAAGATCACATTTCATTCTTCTAAGCTCCAAATGGATGCAGCCCCAACTTGTCTAAACTTTATTTATAAGATAACCCCTTCATCCCAGGAATCAATCAAGTGAAATTTCTCTGGACTGGTTCTAATGCGATTATTGCTGGAATTTTACCGACCCACCCCCCACATGAACGTGCAAACTCCACACAGTCACCCAAGGCCGGAATCCAACCCAGGATCCTGGAGCTGTGGGTTAACAGTGCTAACCACTAAGCCACTGTGCCACCATTGGGGCCAGTAAATTATCAAACTTTGGGATTAAATCTACTTTTCCATAAAGTGATATCTCTGCTCACTCCCAGCAAACAAATTAATCCAAACAACTTATTTGTTAATACAAGTTACAGACAATTATCAAGAGGTATGCTGAATACTTTCAGGATTCTCATTCTTCAGCCTGGATCAGTTTTTTGTTATCAGTCAGCCTGGATTAGACAATCAGTTTATCCTCCATGATTAAAAAAACATATTAAATACCCCAGATAACAGCATGCATGGCCTGTTGAAGCACTCACAAGGGAGAGAGGGGACTGGTTAATTCTGTATTATCAGTTTGATAAAGAAAGCTTGTGGATTGAGGTAAAGACATCGGGATGGCTTTTCCTCCTGAAGCATTGAGGGATGGGATTTCCACGTGATCCTTCTGTGATCCCGCTACTTTTCTGGCAAGGGTACCATCAAGCACGCAGGGTGGACTTCCAGTGACACCCTGAAATTATTAGAAAATGGTGGGTACAGATGTGGATCAGTGAAACGTTTTATAAATGGACATGTAATCATGTGATAGAATCAGTATTAACTCCAAAAAAAAATATGATCAGTGGAGGCCAACTCACTAATTTTCAGACACTGTGAGGATATTAGTACAAATCGTATGCAACCTCTCATGCCTGACATGTTATACAATTGTTCAATAATCCACTGCCTCTCAGATACCACGGGTGGCGTGATTGAGTCCTGGTGATAGGTCATCGATATGGCACATTGAACTCTGTTTCTCTCTCCATAGATGCTGCCAGGTCTGCTGAGTATTTGCAGCATGTTTTTGCTTTTATTTCAGATTTCCAGAACATACAACATTTTGATTTTGTATAACTAACTCTCTGATTCTCAGACCCCGCATGTGACGTCAAATGGTTTTCCTTCCAAATAGAATGAACTAGAGTGTCGAATGTTTGTTCTGGGAAACCCGTTCTTCCATCATATTGGGATTAATAGAACTCACTTAGAATGCAAATTCGCTTTTGTACTTTTTTGTTTTCACTTTGATTGGATATTGCATTTTTTTCAGCTTGTTAAATTTGTGAATTTATGCCAGGAAGGTTGCTTATCCTTTTGAAAACCTCCTCCACAGACAGGAATGATTAGATTCACAGCGCTTTTACACCATAAATTATTTGCATGTGCAATTCGTACCTCAAAGACTGGATTTTACTAACCCTCTAGAGATAGGCCGGCGTATAAAATGGCGAAGGAAGGCAGAGCCCAAGTGCCCATCACGTTCCTGCCACTGTGGCATTTGATCAGTGCTCGGGAAGGTGGAAAGCAGCTACCCTGTCGAGAAGTCAATTGAGCTGCTTAAGTGGCCAGTTAAGGGTCTCTTCCCATTGCCCTGACTGGGCCCTCTGCCAATTGAGGGGACTGACTGGTGAGCATCCCCTACACCCTCAACAATTCCTTCGAATTCCTTACTGGGGTCACTCCCCCCCTCCTCCACCACCCTCCTCCTCCCCCCCCTCCTCCCCAACCTCTTCCTCAACCCCACTCACCTCTTTGTGAGAACAGTGCCCTCTTGGCTGGGTACACTCCCAGCAGTGCCCATTGCACCTGGTGGCACTGACCTGTCTTTTAACGGAACAGGAGCCCTGTTGCCAGATAATTAGTTGCTGGATAGACCCAAAACGCAAACCAGGGAGGAACCCCCAAACAGCCAGATGGTTTCCTCCCGGCATTTGGACCCATCGATGGGATGTCCCCTTTCCCAACAAAATTCAGCCCCAGATGTGAGTATTTTGTTCGATGACTTTACTTTAAGGCAGGTATATATGTAAAGGGCATTTTGGCTGCTGTTTAGAAAAGGAAATTACTCTTACTATTCGAACCACTTGCTGGAAGCACTTTATGTTTTATCTGTTATGATGGAAGATTGCAGATCAATTTTAATACCACTGCCCTTGATACTGTCAATTAACATCTTAGTTTCTGCTCAGACAACGGAGAAATCTATTCCACTGGCATCAAAATATCCAGGATCAAGCATGACAGAGGGAATTCCTGACCTCCGATAAATTGGGGATTTGTATGTATATCATTCCTGTAGAATATCAATAGGTATTTAGCCCAAAGGAGTAGGCCGTTGTAGTTTTGTTGCAATGGTATGGCACAAGTTTTAATCTACACTGGATTGCAGTTATTAATCTGACAGGATTTATCAACTGTGCCATTTTTCTTTATATGTGGCGCCATCTCCTGTTACTTCATGAAACATCGCTTGTCAAGTGAAATGAGAGCTCAGTCCATCAGGCATATCAAACAGCCAACCCACGACACCATGACCCCACTCAACACCACCCTGCTCCCCCTACCCCACAGCACACTTATGTCTGACCAATCAACCTAATCTGCACATCTTTGGAGTGTGGGAGGAAACTGGAGCATCAGGAGGAAACCCACGCAGACATGGGGAGAATGTGCAAACTCCACACAGACTTGTACAGATGAGAGTGGAGGCTGCAGGGTGGATGAGTAAAGTGACCACAGCACCATGGCACAGGAAGCCATTCAAGCCAGGAGGAGCTTACAGGAATAGAGTTGTAGGAGGGGACAGTATTGTGAGAGGGATAAATACAGTCCTCTGCAGCTGAGAGCAAAAGTCCAGAAGGCTTTGTTGTCTGCCCAGTGCCAAAGTTTGGGACATCTGCTCTGGGTTGGAGAGGAACCATGATGTGGAGATGCCGGTGTTGGACTGGGGTAAACACAGTAAGAAGTCTAACAACACCAGGTTAAAGTCCAACAGGTTTATTTGGTAGCAAAAGCCACTAGCTTTCGGAACAGGCTGTTCCTTCGTCAGGACACAAAGACACAAACTCAATTTACATGAATAATGATTGGAATGTGAGTCTTTACAGCTAATCAAGTCTTAAAGGTACAGACAACGTGAGTGGAGGGAGCATTTGTGCCCTGTTTGTGATCAGAACTCCCACCCACCTGACGAAGGAACAGCCTGTTCCGAAAGCTAGTGGCTTTTGCTACCATATAAACCTGTTGGACTTTAACCTGGTGTTATTAGACCTCTTACTTGGAGAGGAAACTGCAGTGGGCGGGGCAGGGTCCAGTGGTTGTGGTCCACATTGGTATCAGCAACATAGGTAGGACTAGGAAGAAGTTTCTGCTTAGAGAGTATAAGCAGCTAGACATTAAATTAAAAAAACCAGAACCTCAAAGGTTATAATCCCTGGATTATTACTCGAGCCACAAACCACTTAGGGGGGAGGGAGATAAACCACAAGTTATTGTACATGTGGGGACACACGACATAGGGAGGATAGGGGAAGGGGATATTAGGCAGGGATTTATGGAGTTGGGGTGGAAACTAAAGGCCAAGACTGACAGAGTGGTTATCTCTGGACTCTTGCCTGTACCACGGGATAGTTTAGAGAGGAATAGGGAGAGGGAAGGTTTGAATTCATGGCTGAGGGGATGGTGCAGGAGGGAGGGGTTCAGGTACTTAAGCAATTGGGGCTTGTACTGGGGAAGGTGTGACCTCTATGAGAAGGATGGTCTACACCTTAATCAGAAGGGGACCAATATCCTGGGGGGTAAATTTGCTAAGGCCATGCAGGGAGGTTTAAACTGATTCGGGGGGGGGGAGGGATCCTGAGTAGTGGGGCTGAAAGTGAGGGATGCATGGATGGGGACTGCAATGCACGGCATTGCAGAGGTGGGGTGGAGCAGGGTTTGAAATGTGTATACTTCAATGCCAGGAGTATTCGCAATAAAGTGGGTGAACTTGCAGCGTGGATCAGTACCTGGGACTTCGATGTTGTGGCTATTTCAGAGACATGGATAGAGCAGGGGCAGGAATGGATGCTGCAGGTCCCGGGGTTCAAATGTTTTAGTCGAAGTAGGGAAGGAGGTAGAAGAGGGGGAGGGGTAGCATTATTGGTCAGAGATTGTATCACAGTGTCAGAGAGGAGGTTTGATGAGGACTTATCTGTTGAGGTAGTATGGGCGGAGATTAGAAATAGGAGAGGAGAGGTCACCCTGTTGGGAGTCTTTTATAGACCTCCTAAAAGTTCTAGAGAGGTTGAGGAAAGGATTGCGGAGTCAATCCTGCTTAGGAGTGAAAGTAATAGGGCAATTGTTATGGGGGATTTTAACTTGACTAATATTGACTGGAATTGTTATAGCTCTAGCTCGTTAGAGGGGTCAGTTTTTGTTCAAAGCGTGCAGGAAGGTTTTTTGACTCAGTATGTAGACAGGCCAACTAGAGGTGAGGCTATATTGGATCTGGTGCTGGGAAATGAGCCAGACCAGGTGCTAGACTTGGAAGTTGGTGTGCATTTTGGTGATAGTGACCACAATTCGGTTACGTTCACCTTAGTGATGGAAAGGGATAGGCATGAACCTCGGGCCAGTGGTTTTAGCTGGGGGAAGGGTAATTATGAGGCTATTAGGAGAGAATTAGGAAACATAGGTTGGACTAGGAGATTACAGGGACTGGGAACGTCCGACATGTGGAGTTTTTTCAAGGAGCAGCTACTGCGAGTCTGTGATAGGTATGTCCCTGTCAGGCAAGGAGGAATTGGTAGGGCTAGGGAACCGTGGTGCACCAAAAAAGTTTCTTTGTTGGTTAAAAAGAAAAAGGAGGCTTATGTTCGGATGAGACGTGAGCACTCGGGTAGTGCACTAGAAAGCTTTAGATTGGCTAAGAGGGAGTTGAAGAGCGAGCTTAGAAGGGCTAAAAGGGGACATGAGAAGACTTTGGCGGATAGGGTTAAAGAGAATCCTAAGGCGTTCTATAGGTATGTCAAGAACAGAAGGTTGGTTAGGGCAAGTTTAGGGCCAGTTATAGATGGCAGAGGGAAGTTATGTGTGGAACCGGAGGAGATTGGTGAAGCATTGAACCAATATTTCTCTTCGGTGTTCACGCAAGGGGACATGAATATAGCTGAGGAGGACACTGGGTTGCAAGGGAGTAGAATAGACAGTATTACAGTTGATAAGGAGGATGTGCAGGATATTCTGGAGGGTCTGAAAATAGATAAATCCCCTGGTCCAGATGGGATTTATCCAAGGATTCTCTGGGAGGCAAGAGAAGTGATTGCAGAGCCTCTGGCTCTGATCTTCAGGTCGTCGTTGGCCTCTGGTATAGTACCAGAAGATTGGAGGTTAGCGAATGTTGTCCCATTGTTTAAGAAGGGGAACAGAGACTTCCCCGGGAATTATAGACCGGTGAGTCTCACTTCTGTTGTCGGCAAGATGTTGGAAAAAATATAGTTATTTGGAGAGTAATGAATTGATAGGTGATAGTCAGCATGGTTTTGTGGCAGGTAGGTCGTGCCTTACTAACCTTATTGAGTTTTTTGAGAAAGTGACCAAGGAGGTGGATGGGGGCAAGGCAGTGGACGTGGTATATATGGATTTTAGTAAGGCGTTTGATAAGGTTCACCATGGTAGGCTTCTGCAGAAAATGCAGATGTATGGGATTGGGGGTGATCTAGGAAATTGGATCAGGAATTGGCTAGCGGATAGGAAACAGAGGGTGGTGGTTGATAGTAAATATTCATCATGGAGTGCGGTTACAAGTGGTGTACCTCAGGGATCTGTTTTGGGGCCACTGCTGTTTGTAATATTTATTAATGATCTGGATGAGGGTATAGTTGGGTGGATTAGCAAATTTGCTGATGACACCAAAGTCGGTGGTGTGGTAGACAGTGAGGAAGGGTGTCGTAGTTTGCAGGAAGACTTAGACAGGTTGCAAAGTTGGGCCGAGAGGTGGCGGATGGAGTTTAATGCGGAGAAGTGTGAGGTAATTCACTTTGGTAGGAATAACAGATGTGTTGAGTATAGGGCTAACGGGAGGACTTTGAATAGTGTGGAGGAGCAGAGGGATCTAGGTGTATGTGTGCATAGATCCCTGAAAGTTGGGAATCAAGTAGATAAGGTTGTTAAGAAGGCATATGGTGTCTTGGCGTTTATTGGTAGGGGGATTGAATTTAGGAGTCGTAGCGTTATGTTGCAACTGTACACAACTCTGGTGCGGCCGCACTTGGAGTACTGTGTGCAGTTCTGGTCCCCACATTACAGGAAGGATGTGGAGGCTTTGGAGAGGGTGCAGAGGAGGTTTACCAGGATGTTGCCTGGTATGGAGGGGAGATCCTATGAGGAGAGGCTGAGGGATTTGGGATTGTTTTCGCTGGAAAGGCGGCGGCTAAGAGGGGATCTTATTGAAACATATAAGATGATTAGAGGTTTAGATAGGGTGGATAGTGATAGCCTTTTTCCTCTGATGGAGAAATCCAGCACGAGGGGGCATGGCTTTAAATTGAGGGGGGGTAGTTATAGAACCGATGTCAGGGGTAGGTTCTTTACCCAGAGGGTGGTGAGGGATTGGAATGCCCTGCCAGCATCAGTAGTAAATGCGCCTAGTTTGGGGGCGTTTAAGAGATCCGTAGATAGGTTCATGGACGAAAAGAAATTGGTTTAGGTTGGAGGGTCACAGTTTTTTTTTTAACTGGTCGGTGCAACATCGTGGGCCGAAGGGCCTGTTCTGCGCTGTAATGTTCTATGTTCTATGTTCTAAATAGGCACAGGGTAAATTAGATGAGAGAGTTAAATACATGGCTTAAAGATTTATGTGGGAGAAATAGGTTTTGGTCCAGGGGCAGGGCATCAGTACTGGGGAAAGTGGGAGCTGTACCATTGGTAGGGTCTTTACCTGAACTGTGCTGGGACCAGTGTTCCAGCCAATCATATAACAAGGGTAATATAGAGGGCATTAAAATACAACATGACGTGAGGGAAGATGTGATAAACTAGAGAGGAGAAGGTAAGAGAGCAGGATGGTAATGAGGGAAATGGTTATCAGAGTGTGACAGGAAGGGCAGAGCATACAAACATAAGAGTGCGGCAGCAGCTGAGGTTAGAGATTGCATAAATAATAAGATGTAATTAAAAGCACTCCACCTGAATGCACGCAGCATTCCCAATCAGGTAGATGGATTGACGGCACAAATAGTAAACAGCTATAACCTAATTGTCATTCGCCACTCACTCTCTCAGTCCCAGACACACACTCACTCTCTCACTCCATACACACACACTCACTCTCTCAGTCCCAGACACACACTCACTCTCTCACTCCATACACACACACACTCACTCTCTCACTCCACACACACACACACTCACTCTCTCACTCCATACACACACACACTCACTCTCTCACTCCATACACACACACACTCACTCTCTCACACCCATTCACACTCACTCTCTCACTCCACACACACACACTCACTCTCTCACTCCCATTCACACTCACACTCACTCTCTCACTCCACACACACACACACTCACTCTCTCACTCCACACACACGCACGTACTCACTCTCTCACTCCACACACACACACACACACACTCACTCTCTCACTCCACACACACACACTCACTCTCTCACTCCACACACACACACACACACACACTCACTCTCTCACTCCACACACACACACACACACACACACTCACTCTCTCACTCCCACGCACAGACACATGTACTCACTGCCCGGAATTTTACCGGCACGCCCACCCTGATTCCGGGGGCGGGCAAGGCTCGGAGAACAGCACTCTCCGTTGGCCTCGGGCAGGATTGTACGTATCTCGGGTAGACGTGCAGGTAAAATTCCACCCACTCTCTCACACACATACTCACTCTCTCACTCCCACACACACACACGTACTCACTCTCTCACTCCCCCAAGCACACATACTCACTCTCATTCCCACACACACACACACTCACTCTCTCATTCCCACACACATATGTACTCATTCTCTCACTCGCACACACACAGGAAATCAAGTGGGCTCTGTGAGAAAAAGGGTGACTGGTGCAGAGGCAAACTCAGCTATTGACACACAGGTGTCAGGTCAGCACAGGCTGCGAGGGGAGTGGTCAATGAGTGTTGGTGGGTTTGGGGGGGGGTGGGGTTAGTGAGAGTGGTGGGGGTGGGGGTGTCACTCTCTTGGAATTGTGGGCACAGATGAGGAGGGGGCAAGGATGACAAACTCAGTTGGGCGGTTAATTGAGCACATGGAAGCATGAAAGTCAGAGTTTAGTTCCAGTGGCGATGAGAAGCAACATCCGCTGCAAGAGTGTGGAGGCCTGGACATTAAGAGGGCAGAGGAGAGGGATGGATGATGGGTAGGAAGGTTACTGAGCTAGTATCTTCAGCATTGGATATATCGCCAAAGATAGAGCTACTCAATGATGACTGAGAGCCAGTGCCACAAGAGAGTTTGTCTCTCCAGGCAGAAGGTCACAGAGACTCGTGCCCTTGTCATGGAAAGCCTCATACCTCACAGCACTGCTCGCTATGCTCTGCCAGCAAAACCATTGTTGACTTGAATGTCTTTGCCTCTGACTCCAACCAGGGATCAGCTACAGGCCTTGGTGGTGATTTGCAAATGGCTGCATATCACTGCATCTTGCAGATCACAATGCTTTTTACCAAAGCTAGACAGTATATTCAATTACAGAGCAACACAACAGTGCAGACACAGACGGCAGTGGCATTCTCCCCCACTACTGGAACTTCCCTCTGTGCAGAGCATCATTGATTGCACCCATGTGACCATCAAGGAAGCGACCGAGTAGCCAATGAAGTTCATCAATAGGAAGAACTTCCACTTGCTCAACGTTCAAATGGTCTGGAGCCACAACAAGAACTTCCTGCATTGGCTTTCTTGTAGCTGCAGTCCAGCTCTTCATTCATTGCCCGCCCATCAAACTCTGTGGATGGATTCTAGGCTACTAGAGATATCCTTTGAAGTGATGATAAGATGACTTACCCCTCTCTGAGAATCCGAGGCAGAGACACGGAGATGCTATAACTGAAGCCATCAGCTCAGTCGGACCAGAATTGAACAGGCCCTCAGACTTCTGAAGATATGCCTGGACTGGTTGGGTGTTGTCCTACATTACAAGTCTGCAATGGTCTTGATCATACTGGTGGCCTGCTGTACTATCCATAATAGTGCTCCCCAGAGAGACATGGACCTAAAGTGCTGTATGGACGCAGCTCATCAGAGGGAAAGGAGGAACAGAACATAGAAGAGGAAGAGTAGGAGGAGGATGATGCAGAGCACACTGGTGTCCCGGCTACACCAGGAGGCGGCTGAGACTGCCGGGACCCCAGTGTTGCATAGAGAGGTGCCCATGGATGCTGAGAGAACATTTCCATTGAAGGTGCGACTTGGAACAGCTCAACCCTTACCAGCAATGAAAGATGCACATCTGCCCAGAGGTTTCAGTGTCACTGTTCATGGACCTTTCTCCCCTTCAATACTTCATTTTCCTCTCCTGTCCTGCCATTAAAAGAGGAGTTCACATGTTTGGCTTTATATATCAGTGTTTGCACAGAGTTTGAAAAGACAATGAGTGCACAGTTAGAGTGCCAGACTTTAAATGGTCCATGCAGTGCTCTGCCCAATGCAGTGGCCTCCACTCAGCCACTTCTACCAGGCACTGGCAGAGATGTGAGCAGCCTGTTCACTTTTCTCGGCTTGCGGCTGAGATGCACACGGTGGTTATCCTTGTCATGGAGCGGCCTGGAGGGTAACGCCAGGGGCTTTTTAAAAATTCTTTCATAGGATGTGAACAAACTGGCAAGCCCGGTATTTGTTGTTCATCCATAATTGCCTTTGCGATGGTGGTGGTGATCCACCTTATTGAACATCTGGGAACCATCTGGTCGAGGTACATCCACAGTCCTTTTAGGAAGGGAGTTCCAGGATCTTCAAGCAGGGACAGTGAATGAACAGCAACATAGGCCCAAGTCAGGCTGGCGCGCGGTTTGCAGGGGAATTTGAAGGCAGTGGAGTTACCATGAAACCGCTGCCTTTGTCCTAGGTGATGGAGGTCGTAGATTTGGAAGATGCTGCTGAAGGAACCTCAGTAGATTGTACACACTGCTGCCATTCTCTGTCACTGGCGGAAGGAATAAATGTTTAAGATGGTGTATGAGATGCCAATCAAGAGGGCTGCTCTGTCCTGGGTGGTGTAGAACTCCTTGAGTGTTGTTGGAACTTCACCCATCCAGGCAAGCGGAGAGTATTCCATCACACTCCTCACTTGTGCCTTGTGGATGGTAGACAGGTTTTGGGGAGTCAGAAGATGAGTTACTCTCCACAAATTCCCTGCCTCTGACCTGCTCTTGAGACCAGAGTATTGGTGAGTCCTGTTCAGTATCGGTCTCAAACATCTCTGCGTCATCATGGCCACAGACTGGTCAAGGATACATAGTGTGGTGTGCATCCTGTGTCTGTCGAAGCATTGTCCCTTGCATGCCGTCCAAGTGCTGTCGCATTTGGCTCTCCATGAGGTTGGCCACTTTCTCAATGGAGGAGCTCATGCCTCATCCATCAGGGGAGGAATCTTCCTTCTTTCTGGTGCTGAACTTGGAGGTGGGAGGGGTATTTATTTAGGCCGGATGGTGATATGTCTGATCCCTGCCACCTTCCCATGATCCATCTTCCTGCCCCACCTTCAATGGAGTTTCTTAGTCGCCAATTAATGATGATTTTAAGAGCCTCATTCCACCACCACTAGTTTTAACCCAGCTGCTGGGAGGCCTGTTGCCATGTGGCATGCATGGCAGCTAAAACCGTGCAACTGGCTTGTGACCTCTGGGGATAGGAAGTGGTTGCGGGGGCCCTCTATCAAAGGCACTTAGTGTCTGCCTAGGGACTGGACATTGGGAAGGGGGTGGTCCACTGTGACCAAGGGAGGGTGGAGACCCTTACTCCCTGAAATCCCAATCCCCCGACATTACTTACCTGTGACCTGGGTAGTAATCCAATTCTGAGACTCCAGTGCTTGTCCTTCTGATTGGTCAGTGGGTTATTTGGTAGGCCAGACCTTGCCCCTGTGTGTGATTTGATGGGGTTCCTGAAAAGAGGCAGTTCAGGTCTCTCGCTGACTCACGTACCGGTAGGTGAGACCCCTGACACCTCAACAAGATACCATCCATGTTGGTACACCTGAGTTCCTCCATCCTGAGTCCATGATTGCACACTGCTTCACAGAGCTCACACAGGGAGCACATTTGTTGATCTAAGTACAGCCTCCTTTCCTGTGACTCCCACGGTTCCTGTGTGCCCAGCTGAGCAGAGCTGTCCTTCCTCCTCTAAGGGGTTGCCCATATTTGTCTCTGGCTCCTCCTCCTGTGCCCAAGGACCTGCCAGGGTGTCTGTACCTGCACTGGTGGAGGCTGCATTTCTGAGGTGTGACAGTGCTTTGTCTGAGTTCTGCACTGGCAGTGATTGGACCAATGAGGGTGAAATGTCTGTCGGAACATCTTGACGTCAGCACCAATTTGAGACACATGAAAAGACCATGAGAACCAGCCTTGGAGAATAGAAGCTTCTGCAGAGTGGAAGTTTTTTGCTGCTGAGTCTTTGGCTGGCTATCAGATAGGCATGGTGTGGAGCAGCACTCCGAAAGCTAATGGCATTTGCTACCAAATAAACCTGTTGGACTTTAACCTGGTGTTGTTAAAACTCTTACTATCAGATAGGCTGCAGTGCTATGCACCCCGCTTAATGAACACATGTCTGTATTCATCATCTCCACTAGGCATGCCCATCGCACCTCTCCCAACTTCCTGTTAATGAGCAGCTCTGTCAATGTCTACAGCTGCAGTGATAATGGTGATTGTGCGCAGGTAAGGAACCCATTTTCATGTTTGGGTGCTTTCGTGGACATTATGTGCCTTTTACAAAGAACAGTAAGTAGTCTCACAATACCAGGTTAAAGTCCAACAGGTTTATTTGGTAGCACAAGCTTTCGGAGTGTTGCCTCTTCATCAGGTGCTCCGAAAGCTCATGGACTTTAACCTGGTGTTGTGAGACTTCTTACTGTGCCCACCCCAGTCCAACGCCACAACTCCACATCATGTTTTACAAAGAAGAGAGAGATTAGGCACCACTGGCCTTTATGGCCAATGCCAATGGCTCATTGCAGTAAAAAGCTGCATCCATCAGTGTGAGCAGCTCTTCCACAGCACCACAGCTCTGAGTCTTGTTGAGAGGCCAGTCAGTAACCTAGGCACTTGCTTCTCCTATGTTCAGGAGCAGTATGTGGTCTCAGGCTCCTCAGCTGGTGTGTCTGCTGAAGGTTGAATACTCAGAGGCTTGTCCTGAGGATTTAGTATTGCTAGTGTGAATAAGGTCATTGAACCTACTTCAGTACCTCAGCCAGTTTCTGTGCATCACACTCTGTCAGCTCAATGTGTCAGTTCCTCCAATCTAGGCAAGTTGGCCTGGGAGTGTGACTCCTTCCACCACCCTCCAGGTGAGGACCTCCCTTCTTTCCCTCATCACCTTGAGGAAAACCTCCTCAGGACTGCCATCCCAAAATGAGGGACAATCCTGGCTTGGGATTCAGGCCTGTACCTCTCCTGCACCATCCTTACTCAAGCAAAGAGTGCATTGACATGGCAACCACAGTTATAGCTTCAATGGTGGCTTTAAATCGGGCCGCAGTCTCTTTCAGACCCAACTTCATTCTCACCCTTGCAGCCATAAACCATGTCCTCTGGCCAATTAGCGGCCAATCCCTGTTATGACGGGAGCCTATGCTTACTCCTGGGGGTGGATCAAGAACTGCAAATAATCCTGACATCTGTTTCCTGTCCCTGAAATTAAACTCAGGTCCCAGGTCTACAATGATGTTGTAAAGGAGCAATATGTGGATAAAGGGGCAATATGTGGATAAAGGGGCAATATGTGGATAAAGGGGCAGTATGTGGATAAAGGGGCAATATGTGGAAGAAGAGAGGGCCTAGGATATATCCTTGATCGATACTACAGCTAATGATGCAGGGTGACAAGGGAAGCCATTGTTTAAAATATCCTAGCTATTGATTGGAAGAGTGGCACCAAGCAAGGGTAGCCCAACTGAACAATTGAGCAGCATTAGAGGAGGGTAACAAGAGGGAATAAGGATAGTCTGGCACTAAAAGATGAATAAAATCAGGGTAGAATAATTTAGAAATAAATACAGTATGTCGCACCTGGAATTACAAAGGTACAGATACATAGAAACACATATAACCACTGTTAGATATTTTAAATATGTGTTTTGAAAGAATTCTGTACATCTTGGCCAAATATAGTCTGCCCCAAGGCATAATGGGATGAAAGCTAAGTGAGATGAACCACGTTCTTTAAGAACAATACGGCCACAGAGCATAGTTTTCATCAGTGTAGTTCCCAGACACCAAATGAATGGGACAATTCATTTTTGACTGATAAGAGATGCTTAGCAGATGGTGAGAATGGCAAGTCTTGAACTGCTCGGAGATTCAGTGAGAAAGTTACCTTTGAACTCTATCACTTACGTAATAGAGGCTGCTAAGAGGCAAGTGGGTGGGAGCGTCCAGATACTGCGGACCAATGAATTCTCATGTTGTCAGAGAGAGTAGGGATGTAATTGGCCAAGGTAAATAATCCATATTAACATGATTGGTCCATCCAGAGTAGGCGGGCAGATGATTTCTGAAGAAGTATAATTACAGAATGTCTTGATAATTTAATTCGAGTCATTCGAGTTGTCTTAAATTATTCTCCCTCAGTGGTGGAAACCAGGCCTGTGTCAATGAAATACATCTTCAACCAGAAACTGTTGTCTCCGACGAGTCCTTTGTATTTGCTGAGATGTATTAATAAAGAGGAATCTCCTACATCAAGCCAGCATAATACACAGCTCTCAGAAATACTCCCACAAGGTCAGAGAGGATGAGGTGGAATAATGCACCCTGGTCATAGTTACAGAGAATGATACTTGTGAATTGGTTATAACTACATAGTGGTCAGGAAGGGGCAGAAACTTGTTTGGAGAGGTTCAAACAGAAAGCTGCCAAAACATCCATTTTGCGACAATATTATGTCCGAGGATCATGGAGTGGATACTGAGAGAATATAAACAATTGATTCTTGATAAAATCCGTCAGCCAGAACAATTAACAACTCTTTTTCCATTAAGATTTGTTGTCTCATCTACGCAGGCCTTTTAGCAGGGGCCACCGATCAAGAGCAAAGGTTAATTTTGCCTCACCAGCCCTGGGACTGGTAGCCTGCGACGGTACTGCCTGAGATCAGCTAATCCCTGCTCTGTGGAACTCAATCCTACATTAGGCAGTGCACTCATCACCAAAACCATCAGAGAGTTAGCTATGTCAACAAGTCACTAAAATGTGTTCCTTAGGTTGACAAGGAACTATTGCTTTGACCTATATTTATTTGGATACTATACGGGTTATATTAATGTGGACCACTGTAGTGCAGTGTAGATTGGGATGTATTTGTTAAGTGGTGTCATGTGGGACTGTCGGAAATATTTGAACATGTACTTTGATAGGGATATGTATTGATTGGCATGGTTTTGTTTAGTGAACTGGTGTTGGTCACACAGCTCTGCAATGCTGAATGCACCAATAGGTGGCAGCATCAGGTAAGCTATGAGCTCCGCATGTCTATAGTGCACACCAGTTGAACAAGACTGTTGTCTACACATTTCCTCTATCCAAAGGGCATGCACGTTTGCAGGTAAAGGGAGGTGAAATATATATAACATGCTAACTCTGCATTCAATGGATCATCCTCCGTCATTCCCGCTAGCTCCAGCGTGAAGCTCCCATCAAACACATCTCCCCTCCCCGCCAGCATTTTGAAGTGAATGTTCTCTCCGCAACACCCTGGTCCTTTCCTCAATCGCCTCTAACACCTCATCTCCTTTGCCCAGTACCTGCCCTTGCTAATGCAGAAGCTGTAACAGCTGCCCCTTTACTTAGAAGAATCTTAGAATCTTAGAAACCCTACAGTACAGAAAGAGGCCATTCGGCCCATCGAGTCTGCACCGACCACAATCCCAGCCAGGCCCTACCCCCATATCCCTACATATTTACCCACTAATCCCTCTAACCTACGCATCCCAGGACACTAAGGGCAATTTTAGCATGGCCAATCAACCTAACCCGCACATCTTTGGACTGTGGGAGGAAACCAGAGCACCCGGAGGAAACCCACGCAGACACGAGGAGAATGTGCAAACTCCACACAGACAGTGACCCAAGCCGGGAATCGAACCCAGGTTCCTGGAGCTGTGAAGCAACAGTGCTAACCACTGTGCTACCGTGCCGCCCCTCCTCTCTCCTCACTGTCCAAACCCCAAATACCCTTTTCCAGGTGAACCAGTGATTTACATCTACTCCTTTTAACTTAGTCTACTGTATTCACTGCTCACAATGTGCTCTTCCCTACATGGGAGAGACACAATACTGTTTGGGTGCAGAACTCCTCTGCACAGTCTGCAAGGATGACCCCGACCGTCCAGGTGCCCGCCATTTTAATTCTCCATCTTGCTGTCGAACTGACATCTCCATCCTCGGCCTGCTGCATTGTTCCCGTGAACCTCAGTGCAATCGCGAGGGACAACACATCACCTTTCAATTAGGCACTTTACAGTCTTCTGGACTCAACACTGAATTCAAGAATTACAGACTGTAAACACTGTTTCCACAACCTCCCCATTTTGTTTCCTTTTCACATGTGTTGCTCGAAAAAGTGTTTGTCTTTGGAGCCACCTGTTCATTATTCTGTCATTCACAGCGACTCAGGATAAGTCCTTTGTTTCCTTATTGCAACTATCACTATTCTGTCTGCCTTTTGTATCATGGCGCCTTTTGTCATTTAATCTCCTTCCATCTATCCAATCACAGATATTTCTTTTTTTTCCCTCCCTCATCCCCCCTTTCTACCTTTCTTTAATTTTGAAGAAAGGTCCTCGACCTGAAACATTGGCCACATTTTTTCTTCTGACTTGGGAGTGCAGACTTCATCCCATTTGCAATAAAATCAAAAACAGCCCTCAAACCCTTGCCCTCGCACTGCCTCACTCCTCACAAAATCTCCATTTACCATCCATGCCAACTTATGCCTCCTCATGACTCCCACCCACCTATGGGTCCTATTACCCTCCATGCCAACTTAGTGCCAGGTCATACAAATCCATGATGCCCCATTCATCCTCATGGCCCTTTATATTCCCTAGGGCAACATACTGTCAATGCATGCCAACCCCTGACCTCCCACTTATCCCAATACTCCTTATATGCCCTATGCCAATTTAATGCCAACTCATGCTAATCCATTCTTCACTCATCTGTCTTTGCCCTTACACTTTCCATACCAACTCACCCAGAATCCTCCATGGGCAGACCTCAGGAGACATGGTGAGATGAAACAAACCAAAGCTCTAAGTATCTATTATAGATAATAATAGATTATTATTATAGATTTCAATATACTAAAAAATGCTCTCATTGATAAAAATATATTCAAATCACTTCAAGTATTTAATCCCTGATAAAATAAACATTTGTATTCATAGCCCACATCAAATATATCCAATCTCTTTATAACCATTACAGCTGTCAATCAAACTGTGAACCTACAGGTCCCCAACTGTGATAATTTTAGGTTGTGGAAGCAGTCAAGTAGAATTAATACTATGAGGCTGGCAGTCAGGCTTTTACATTTAGAAATTGCAAGCACTGATTTTGCTCATTCTTTTCAAGATTTGAAGGGCAGGAGATTTAAATGACTTGACAGTTTAACAGTTCCATGGAGCCTATTCACTCTTTACACACAAAATTCCATAGAGGCACCTGCCCTTTGCCAAATGGTATCTGACTTCTCTAGTAAACAATTTTTAGTAATCATAGAATAGAAACCCTACAGTGCAGAAAGAGGCCATTTGGCCCATCGAGTCTGCACCGACCACAATCCCACCCAGGCCCCAGCCCCATATCCCTACATATTTTACCCTCTAATCCCTCTAACCTACGCATCTCAGGAATCTAAGGGGCAATTTTTAGCATGGCCAATCAACCTAACCTGTACATCTTTGGACTGTGGGAGGAAACCGGAGCACCCGGAGGAAACCCACGCAGACACGAGGAGAATGCACAATTGGATGTTGGCAGAGAAAGCACTCATATGCAATTACTCTATCACCACATATTGCCACATAGACAATCTTCAGTCTTAATAAAAACAAAATATTATGGATGCTGGAGATCTGAAATATAAAATATGAAAATGCTGGAAAAGCTCAGGTTCAGCAGCATCTTTAAGTTTTGAGTCCATTATGACTCTTGTTTTGAACACAGTTTTGAAGTTCCAAGTTTTGAAGAAGTCAGATCAGACTCGAAACTCCACAGAGACTACAGGAGGGGATTTTCTGCTGGTGTTTGTTGTGGGCAAAAATGGCGTATCGGTGGAAAATTCAGGAGAGCGCAAGAATGAGAATCCCAGAGGTGAGATCTCATTCTCACATTTTTCCCTGCCTCTCACTGGTGACACAACAAGGTTCCTGCCCAGAAAGGGTGACACTAGGGGTTTTCACCGTTCTTGTGATGGCTGCCCTGGCACCTATGTGTGTGGGGGGGGGGATAGTGTTGTCCCAATGTTTGTGGGGGGATGTTGCCCCAGTTCTCAGAATCATGGAATCATTGAATCCCTACAGTGCAGAAGGATGCCATTCAACCCATTGGGCCTGCACCGACAACAATCTCACCCAGGCTGTGTCCCTGTAACCCCACGTATTTACCCTGCCAGTCCCCCTGACACTAAGAGGCAATTTAGCATGGCCAATCCACCTAGCCTGCACACCTTTGAAGTGTGGGAGGAAACTGGAGCACCCGGAGGAAACCCATGCAGACATGGGGAGCATGTGCAAACTCCACACAGACGGTGACCCGAGGCTGGATTGACCCCGGGTCCCTGGCACTGTGAGGCAGCAGTGCTAACCACTGTGCCACCGTGTTATCTTGTGGGGATTATCCCGGTGCTTGTGGTAGGCGGTGCCCCAACGCTTTTGGGGGGGGGGGGGGCGCGGTTTCGCCAATGCTTGTGGGGGGTGGGGTCAGGAGGTTGCCCCAGTCTTTGTGACCAGGGGGGTGGGTGGGAGGGGGGGGAGGAGGGGGGGGGAGGTTGTCCTGGTGCTTGTGGGGGGTGGGTCTCTTGATGGGTGGAGGGGAAGTATTGTTTTGTATTGGAGATTGGAGTATGCATTTCTGTGGAGCAGGCATTGCTCTGCCCTACCACCATGGCAGTGAAAAGCACGCCCACAGATTTCTGCGCAGAGAGTGCTATAGAATCTGGCATGAAAACCCGGCTGGGCTGCTGGAAGGCCTCACACCATTTTTCACGCCTCAGCCAAAAAATTCCACCTGATGAGATTTTTCAGGTTTTTCTGTTTTTATTTTCATCTTAATAATTCTTATTGCGTGGGTAAGTGTGTGTGTGTATATGCATATTTGTATATCGTATGTGTATATAGAAGGAAGAACAACAAACAAAGAACAAAGAACAATACAGCACAGGAACAGGCCCTTCGGCCCCCCAAGCCCGCGCCGCTCCCCGGTCCAGGATTGAATCCTGAATCCAGGATCCCCGCCCAATTTTCCAGCCTATCTACATCCTAATATCCTATCCACCGAGCTGTCCCTCACAGCTACGATGCTTTGTTCATCACAACCTATTAACTCACCCCCACCCCCCCATTCCAGACCATGTGATCTCCAGGGAGAGGCGAAAACCCAGAGTGAAAACCCCAGGGCCAATATGGGGAAAAAAAAATCTGGGAAATTCCTCTCCTACCCCCTGTGGCGATCGAAACGAGTCCAGGAGATCACACTGGCCCTGATCAGAAAATGCTTCCCAACCCTATTCATTTCCACTTCTACTTTACGAACACCATCTGAATTCCCTGCCCCCGAGACAGGTTCCCAACTATCCGCAGTCTCGCTCTGTACTGGCACCAGCAAGATGATCATAGAATGAAGCCTTGAAACGAGAAACAAAGAACAATTAGCCCGCGCCGCTCCCTGGTCCAAACTAGCCCACTCTTTTGTATCCCTCCATTCCCACTCCGTTCATATAGCTGTCTAGATAAGTCTTAAACGTTCCCAGTGTGTCCGCCTCCACCACCTTGCCCGGCAACACATTCCAGGCCCCCACGACCCTCTGTGTAAAATATGTCCTTCTGATATCTGTGTTAAACCTCCCCCCCTTCACCTTGAACCTATGACCCCTCGTGAACGTCACCACCGACCCGGGGAAAAGCTTCCCACCGTTCACCCTATCTATGCCTTTCATAATTTTATACACCTCTATTAAGTCTCCCCTCATCCTCCGTCTTTCCAAGGAGAACAACCTTGATGATGTCATTAACATACGTTGTCTCCCACTTGGAGAACAGATTCATTCCAAGTACAGTTTATCCTAAATTGCTGAGATTTCTAAAACAAAACAATAAGTTGTAATTATCCGGTACCTTTAATGCAGTAAAATATCCCAAGGTACTTCACAGCAGCATTTTCAAACAAAATTTGACACTGAGCCATACCAGAAAATACTAGAACAGGAGATCAAGAAGTTGGTCGAAGAGGTGGATTTTAAGGAGTATCTTAAGAGAGGAGAGAAACCCGGAGAGGTGGGGAGGGCCCAGTTATTTGGAGGCATGGTCACCTGTGATAGAACAACTGGGGATCTACAAGAGATCAAAAATATTGAACATTACTGACCTGTAAACAATAAATCTCAACGTATGGATAGGATGTAATTTAAGGGGTAGATGAGACTCGGGGCAAAAATCTACGAAGTAAATTCAGGGGAAGTCCCATTGTACAGGAAAAATGCCAATATGATGCCTGTTTTCATGGAAAGGCAACAAGATATCTCATGTAACCACAGACTCATTCACATTAAATAATTAATTGGCAAAAGAATAAAATTGGGTCAACCTTAAAGATTGCCAGTAATTTTTTAAAGTTTATTTATTAGTGTCACAAATAGGCTTACATTAACACTGCAATGAAATTACTGTGAAAATCGCCTAGTTGCCATACTCCGGCACCTGTCCGGGTACACTCAGGGAGAATTCAGCATGGCCAATGCATCTAACCAACACGTCTTTTGGACTATGGGAGGAAACCAGAGCACCCGGAGGAAACTCACGCAGACACGGGGAGAACCTGCAGACTCCGCACAGACAGTGACCCGAGCTGGGAATCGAACCCAGTTCCCTGGCACTGTGAGGCAGTAATGTAGTAAACACCTGTCAAGAGGGATATTCTGATTGACTAATGTCCTCGACTTTGTTGAGGCAATAGCATCCCAAATACATTTTGGAAAGCTCTGTGTTGTGGTGCACCACCATTTCACAGAAAATCTCCAGTATTAAAGTTCAGCATGGCATGGTGGCACAGTGGTTAGCACTGCTGTCTCACAGCTCAGGGACCCAGGTTCAATTCCGGCCTGGTTGGAAATTGCACATTCTCCCCTTGTCTGCGTGGGTTTGTTCTGGTTGCTCTGGTTTCCTCCCACAGTCCAAATATGTGTAGATTGGCCATGCTAAATTGCCCCTTAGTGTTAGTAGAGTAATTACATGGGGTTACGGCGATAGGGCCTGAGTGGGATTGTTGTTAGTGCAGGCTTGATGGGCCAAATGCCTTCCTTCTGCACTGTATGGATTCTACGATCAAAGGCCCCTGAAGAGGTTTAAAGAAGTGGATATCAAGGGTAAAATTTGCAGGTGAATAATCCATCTCTGACGAAGGGTCACCTAGACTCGAAATGTTGGCTCTATTCTCTCTCCATCGATGCGGTCAGACCTGCTGAGATTTTCCAATATCTTTCTGTTTTTGTTTCAGCAAAGAATGGATATGGTTGTCTGGAGCAGAAGAACAGCAGTCATGGCAGCCAAATTGTGTAATAGAGTTCAGTGGAGCCACACAATCCTGATGGCTGAAAAGATCAGCCATACAGCAAATCAGACCTGAATGAAATGCGGCCCCTTTCAAATAACATTATACTTTATAAAGTATATAAAGTATAAGGGGCTAAGTAAGAGGCTCTTTTCTCTAGAACATGACGTTGCATTGATATCTGTGCCTGCTGCCTGTAGATTTTGTCTAATGACTGAGGTATATATCCTGCTGCCTGTGCCATTTTGCACTGAATTGCAACTCTCATAATACAGTGCAAAAAATAATTTAAAGAACAGTTATTGAGTAATGTACAATGTACAATAATAAATTGACATGGCAGCGTGGAGGGCAAGTGCAACAATCGTGTGACTGTATGAGCACTGTGTGTTGAAATACACTTTGACTACAAGGCTACCGGCACTCCTAGCAGAATCATGACAGATGCAATGAGCTGAATGGCCTTCGATTCAACGTGAGCTTCCATGTTTTTGTGTTCCAGCTCTATGGGATAACCATGTGACTGTGCGCAGCTCTACAGAGTGACTGCAAAACTGGCTCATAGAATCAATGGAATGGCGTTGATTCTGAACTGCACTACACAGATGTGTGCGATTTACTTGATGTTGAAACTGATTCAGAGGGAATGGTTAGTTCAATGCACTTATGCACTAAAGTTACAGTTAGTTACAGATCCAGATTCAATCAAAGATTTTGGACTGAGTTGGTTGATTTCAGAGAGGTGAAGTCTGAGTATTGCAGTTGGCCTCAGGGGCTGGGGCTGGGGTGTATTTCAGCCTCTAGTGATACTTAAGAGTGCTTATGAGAATATTGGGTGATAATGGCTTTGATCCCAACTCAGAATCAAAGAATGGGAATGTGAAATGAGGTACTGACTGACCAAAGGCTTCCATGAAATTGTATCCCAGTAAAAGTCACTGGGAGGAATTTTACCGGTACGTCCACCCTGGGTTCGTACAATCCCGCCTGAGGCCAACGGAGAATGTTGTTCTCCGAGCCGCGCCCGCCCCCGGAATTGGGGCGGGCGTGCCGGTAAAATTCCAGCCATTGTTTTCAAGGGAGAAAACGCAAAAGCAGTAACAGAGCTCTACATTAGGGGCAGCATGGTGGCACAGTGGTTAGCAGCCTCACAGCACCAGGGACCTGGCTTCGACTCCCATCTGAGGTCACTGTCCATGTGGAGTTTGCACTTTCTCCCCGTGTCTGCGTGGGTTTTCTCCGCATGCTCCGATTTCCTCCCACAGTCCAAAGATGTGCGGATTAGGTGGCTTGGCCATGCAAAATGCCCCTTAGTGTCAGGGAGACTAACTCGGGTAAATGCATGGGGTTATGGGGATAGGGCCTGGGTGGGATTGTGGTTGGAGCAGACTTGATGGGCCAAATGGTCTCCTTCTGCACTGTACGATTTTCTGATTTACTGAGCTCCAGCAGGAGGATGTGATATTTTTTTCTTCGGGTTTTCACACCCTGCCCTTACTGTTGCAACAGTGTCGCTGGAACTCTACTGCTCCTCCCGCCATGGAATGGGAGTGGGTAATGGGCGGACAACAAAAATGTCCGTTGATCTCAGGCGGGAATGTCCGGTCTCGCTCGAGCGAGACAGTAAAATCCCACTCCGGGCCCTATTTTACCATTTTGATTCTAAGTTCTGGACGGACTTGAAACTGGGAGTGTTTCAGATCCGACCCCCACCCCCCACCGATCTCAAGCAGAGAGCCGTCGGACGCTAGTCACCTGCCTCCTCACTAACTGGAGCGCCTGAATCGGACTTTTGTAGAGCATGTCTGTTTTGCGCCGCACCTGGATGGGTGAATGCGGTGGTAAAGGGGGAGGTTGGGCGTGCAGCCCATTATATCAATTTAAATACATGCCAATGCATTTAAATGGCCGTCACGCCCATTTCGGGTGCTGTCCCGATCATGGCCATTTTCGGGCCTTGGTAAAGGGGAAACCGGCGTGGAGGCAGGCATGGATCGCGCTACTCACATCATGCCCGACTTTATCAAGTTTTTGCACCTGAAAATGGGCGCAATGCGATGGTAAAATCGGGCCCTGTGTCTCAGCCAGTCGTCAGTTAGTTTCTTAACAAGCTGAAAGTTGAAGATGTGGTGGAATCACATATTTTACACAGACTGAGCAGGATCTTAAAAGAAACTAACATATCTCTAAGGATTATTAGAGATTTTATGTAATGATGATAAAATATTAAAGGCATGTGTTTTGGTTTTTGAACTGCTTTGAAGTGTAGTGTTGGGATCATACTGCAGATCATTCAGAGACAGTGTTACTGTAAAACTTCAACGAGGAGTTCATTCGCTTGAAGATTAAATAATTAAACTTGTTTGCTATATTAATCTAGTAAAACTCAGCTGCTAAACTAATTAACTGTGTTTTAGGGATGAATTTTGTTCATTGGGGAACCCGCCCATGGGAAGAATGGCTACACTGCTGTCATTTAACAGCCAATTGGCCGTTAATAGGTTGGAGGTGGGATTCCCGCTCCTCAGGGACAGCGGGGGGTCCTACCTCAGAAAGCTATCGGCCAATTGCTTGCTATCGATTCGGCCCACAGCCTGATTACTCGCCTTTTCCCAACTGAGCTAACCTGTGCTGCTCCTCTCAACACGTGGTCCCACTTATCAAACTGACAGACTATGCACTTCAATCTCATCACGAAGGATCTGACTGTTTGCCAGCTCTTTATTTGGGCATTATCTTGGTACCGTGTCTTCAATCTAAGCTAAAAGCAAAATACTGTGGATACCGGAATCTGAAACAAATTAGTTCAGTGGGGCAGGAACAGGTTGACATGATAGGCCTACCTCTGACGAAGGGTCATCCAGATTCGAAACGTTGGCTCTGTTCTCTCTCCACAGATGCTGTCAGACCTGCTGAGATTTTCCAGCATTTTCTGTTTTTGTAGCACAATCTAATGTTCACCATGATGTACCGCTCCCTAATCTTGCTGCCGGACTTTTTGACCACTGGTAAGCACCATGTTCTGTTAGTATAATGACATGATATAGAAGCACCAATCGCTCATTAGGGATTGGGTAAACATGTCATGGGTTTATTTATTTAGACTAGGCACATGAAAATATTTATAACTGGGGAGAATGATTGAAGACAAACAACAGCAGAGCTGTGTGTGTGTACTCTGCTCAGAGTCAAAAGTGAAACTAAGACTGGAGCACGTGACACACTTCCCTTCCAGCGATGTGATATTAGAAAAACTCAGCCGGTCTGGCAGCAGTTGTGGAGAGAGAAGCAAAGTTAACATATTGAGTCCAAAATGATTTGCTTTTATTTCATTTTTCCTGTGTCCGCAGTAATTTTATTCTTTCATTTTATCTGAAGATAGCAGCTAATATCGTTAAAACAGGTGTGGCCCCTACACTGATCTTCATCACAGATCTGGAAGTGGATTCCTGCAGGGAGAGAGTTTTACTGCCTCGTGGATTGGAGTTTTGGCTGGAAAAATCGTACCCAGGTAAGTGGGCAATTTTCAGATCTGAGTCAGAGTCAGCGGTCCAGACTTGGGCCATTAGTTCTGGCTGAACAGATCTGCCCGATTCATCAAATAGAACTGAGAGAGTGCATTTGACATCAGTGGATTACTGCCTAATATTGCTTTGCAATTGGAATAACACATGGTCCTTCTCTCAGAGAACAAAGGAGAAACATCGAGGATGGTGAGGAAGCAAGGAGGGCACCAAGACCAGCAACTTGAACTGAACAAGCTGCTTCTCTGGTGCATGAACAGTCATGTCCAATATCACTCCCAGCCTCTTCCACCTTCTAATAATCTACTTTCACTCAAAGACTGACACTGATACACGTTTCACCTGATGTTACAGGGTCATGTTAGAGGAACTCGCACACAAAGATTTCGGAACTGTTCATGATCTTACTGACTTATACAAATATCTGCCAACAAACATCACCCAAATGGGAGCCCACAGTCCCTCTCTCAGGTGAACCCTTATTTACCCTGCAATTCATGCAGCAAGTGTACTCCTATGGGAGGTGGAAAGCTTCTGCGGCTGAGATGAGAGTTTGAGAGGCTTGACCAAAGGGACGCAGCTGCAGCATCTCAGCAACTCCCAGTGCAGTCCTGCCCCGCTGGCATTCTGGCATTAGAGTGCACAATGGTCGAGGGGATGTCAAGGATCCAGACGTGCCTTTGTCCTGAGAGAGGGCAACATGTTAAAATCTGTGCAGCTGCTTCTGCTACAGGGCTGCGGTTCAGGCCCCTGAATCATAGTGGAGTGCACAAGATCGTTCGTAGTGTTCAAGAAAAAGGCAAATTGGCCAGATACCCAGAGAGCAAATGGGTAGTTACTTTTGCTGCACTTGATAATACGTTTCCTTTGTTTTTCAGCCCATTTCACTTCAAGTGATGATGCTAAACTCCAAAAAGTGAGATCTTCAAACACCCTGGCAGATCACTGACAAAGTAAACGTTATTTTGTGCTTGCAACCTTTACAACATAAATCTTTTACAACGTAGGGAACCAATATCACATGAGCAACAGTCAGAGTGTGAGGCTGTCACATGATCTCTATGACTCCAAGTCATAAACAGCGTAATCTTTTCCCTTGAGAAGAAATGGGATCAAGAGCATTTTATTTTCTGACTATAAGTTGCAGCTTAAATGAGGATGTTGCTGTTAAAATCCATGGTGAAATGAAGCCTGGTCTGCATGCAATTATTCAGTTGTTAAATATTAATGTCATAATAGGAAATAAAATATCTCTGCAACCAAGTACTTCAAGTGCTAAACAAATATCTGGTTAATTTTACTTTCCAGCGAAAATCCAGAGTGTTAACAGTGCCAAAACAGCTGTTAAAAATAACTACTGTTCACAATGTAGTTAGCTGCTGACATGAAATACAGATGTGCAGTTTTTAGTGCAGTTGGAGACACCTTCGATTTCAAGCAGTCGTATAAACTGTCAAACCTGAACATTCGAGTCACTGTTGTTTGAAAATTGTTGTAAAACTGCTCAGATCCAATTACAGGCTGGGCCCTCCCTTCATTTGCTGCTGATAGGCAAATCAGAGTGAAAGCAGCCTGTGATAGGATGAGAAACAAAGAGAGGGAAGGTAAGCATTGAAAGGATGTTTCAGTGCTCGGGTGAGGCAGCTGGAGGGGCAGGGCAGGGCCCGGGTGAGGCAGCTGGAGGGGCAGGGCAGGGCCCGGGTGAGGCAGCTGGAGGGGCAGGGCAG
This sequence comes from Mustelus asterias, assembly GCF_964213995.1. Taxonomy (NCBI): domain Eukaryota; kingdom Metazoa; phylum Chordata; class Chondrichthyes; order Carcharhiniformes; family Triakidae; genus Mustelus; species Mustelus asterias. The sequence continues at coordinate 109,868,433 of NC_135804.1, forward strand.
GGCACGGGTGAGGCAGCTGGGGGGGCAGGGCAGGGCCCGGGTGAGGCAGCTGGAGGGGCAGGGCAGGGCCCGGGTGAGGCAGCTGGAGGGGCAGGGCAGGGCCCGGGTGAGGCAGCTGGAGGGGCAGGGCAGGGCCCGGGTGAGGCAGCTGGAGGGGCAGGGCAGCGCCCGGGTGAGGCAGCTGGAGGGGCAGGGCAGCGCCTGGGTGAGGCAGCTGGAGGGGCAGGGTAGGGCCCGGGTGAGGCAGCTGGAGGGACAGGGCAGGGCCCGGGTGAGGCAGCTGGAGGGGCAGGGCAGCGCCTGGGTGAGGCAGCTGGAGGGGCAGGACAGCGCCTGGGTGAGGCAGCTGGAGGGGCAGGGCAGTGCCCGGCAGAGGCAGCTGGAGGGGCAGGGCAGGGCCCGGCAGAGGCAGCTGGAGGGGCAGGGCAGTGCCCGGCAGAGGCAGCTGGAGGGGCAGGGCAGTGTCCGGGTGAGGCAGCTGGAGTGGCAGGTCAGGGCCCTGTAAGGCAGTTGGAATGGCAGGGCAGTGCCTGGATGAGGCAACTGTAGGGGCAATGCATGGCTCAGGGAGGCAACTGGGACTGTGGAGCTCATTGCCGCCTGAGTAAGTGAGTGACTGCAGACTGTGTGAGAGAATGGGGAGAGAAGGTGTGTGGCAGGGAGAGACAGTGTGACAGCGGGGGGAGAGAGAGAGAAAGTGTGGAGAGGGGAGGGAGAGGGTAGGCGGAGAGAGAGAGTGATTCACATTAATACCTTGGCTGTGCTATGGTATGAGGATGTGAGATGTGGTACACTGTTCATATTCCCTGCGGCAACTTTACATGGAATTTGCAGCACAGAAACTGGCCATTCGGCCCACCTCATCGACGTTGGTCTTTATGTTCCACACAAGCCTCATCCCAACCTTCTTGATCATGTTATCAGGATAACCTTCAGCTGCTTTCTTCCTCATGTGTTTTCAAGTCCCTTCAATGTATCCATACAAGAATCATAGAATGTCTATAGCCAGAAAGAGACCATTCAGGCACTTTGGGCGGGTTTTCATGGCTTCGCTCAGGCGAGGTTGGAAATTCCCGCCCTAGATCAGCAGATACTTTTGTTGTCGGACCCTTGCCCACGCCGATTCCGTGCGTGCGAGGTGGTCGAGTTCCAGCCATTGTCTCTGTGTTTTTTTTTGCAACAGCAACTCAGAGGGCGGTATTTCACTGGCCCGTCCGCCCGAGTTTTGTACAATCCCACCCGAGGCCAACGGACAATGCCGTTCTCCGAGCCTCACCCACCCCCGGAATTGGGCTGGGAGTGCTGGTAAAATTCCGGCCAGAGAGTCCCACTTGGGATTGTAAAATCCTCTTTCAGATAATTATCCAGTTTCCTTTTGAAAATCACAGTTGAATCTGTCTCCACCACACGCTCAGGCAGTGTATTCTAGATCTGAACCAATTGTTAGGTCGAGAGGTTTTTCCTCATGAAGCCTCTGGCTCTTTTGTTAATCATTTTGTGGTTCTTGACATTCTGCAGACGGGAACTATTTTTCCCCATTTATGCTCTCCATACCCTTCATGATTTTGAACGGGTCAAACAAATCTCCTCTCAAGCTTCTCTTCCCCAAGGAGAACAGCCCTAGCTTCACCAACCTATCCTCATAACTGAGATCTCTCACTCCTGGAACCATTCTTGTAAATGTTTTCTGCACCCTTTCTAAAATCTTCACATCCTTCCAGTTGAGGCTGAGCTAGTATTTTATGACTTCATAACTTACTTACTCTTGTACTCTGTACCCCTATGTATAAAATTCAGTATAATTTATTAACTGCTTTCCCAACCTGTCCTGCCACCAACAATGATCTATTCACATATACACACAGGTCCCTCTGCTCCTGCACTTCCTTTTGGATTGTACCCTTTATTTTGTGTCACCTCCCCTTGTTCTTCTGACCAAAATGTATCACTCCACAATTCCCTAAATTTCATCTGCCACATGTCTGTCCATCCCAGCAGCCTGCTTGTATCCTCTTGAAGTATATCACTCTCCTCCTCACAGTTCACAATACTTCCAAGTCTTGCATCACCTTCACATTTCGAAATTGTGTCTCATAAACCCAGGTCTAGGCCATTAATATAAATTAAGAAAAGCAGTGATCCCTCCATATATCATCCCCCAGTCAGAAGAAAGTAAAGTCTTCAGAAATCCTTCTGTTAATAGACTTGAATTAAATTGTTGCATAATGAAATTTAGCTGTACTAAAGACTAATGTTTCAAAATATCACATGGTTCAAAGTAAAATGCCTACTGGCACCAATAATTTTCACTGGAAAAGCATAGTTTTACTGACATTTGGGGATTAATACATCAGACAATAACATGATAGTAGATGGGGGCAGCACGGTGGCGCAGTGGTTAGCACTGCTGCCTTACAGAGCCATGGACCCGGGTTCGATTCCCGGTTTGTCTGTGTGGAATCTGCACGTTCTCCTTGTGTCTGTGTGGGTTTCCTCCGGGTGTTCCGGTTTCCTCCCACAATCCGAAAGATGTACTGATTAGGTGAATTGGCCATACTAAATTCTCCCTCATTGTACCCAAACAGGCGCTGGAGTGTGGCGACCAGAGGATTTTCACAGTAACTTCATTGCAGTGTTAATGTAAGACTACTTGTGACAAATAAATAAACTTTTTTAAAAAACTTTATTTAGAAATGATATGGCCGATACGTTTACTTAGAGATCCTGTGCCACACCACTGCAGACCTGATGTAGTGACTTCCTAACAAGAAATACAACCTTGACGTTGTCACAAACACCACAAATGATGCTGAACATAGTTCTGAGGCCATCACATCACAACAATCTAAGGCAGTGACACCCTGACAAACTTTGCACTCCTGACGTTTTTCATATGCCAGCAATGCCATCCTGTTACTTAAATTGCAATGCAATACAATCTGGATGCAGTCACATTGGCCCAGATTTTATGACTAAAATGATGACGAGGCGAATGGAAGTCACTCTTATTCAGGCATACATAGCACAGCAACTCGATGTGAGGAGCAGATGCACAGCTAAGTGCCAAATCTCAAAGTTGCTATGTAAGCTTCATAAAAACCGCACATAGCTGCCTGCCTCACCATTAATGGACATTGAACGACTTAAATTTCCTGACATCACTGTCCCTTCACTGTCACTGGATCAAAGTCCTGGAACTTCCTCCTGAACAGCATCACAGGGACTGCAGCGGTTCAAGAAGGCAGATCACCACCACCTTCTCAGGGGCAAATAGGGGAGGACTACAAATGCTGGCCTAGCCAGCCATGCCCACACCCCATTAAAGATTTTTTTAAAAATTGCTCAGTGGATAAGAACTAAATTTGGTGCAGAATGTTAAAATAAATTAGTTGCAGTTATGGAGCACTCTTTGTAACTACCAGACATCCTAAATCACTTTGAATAGACAATGAAGTATTGTTGAAGTGTAGTCACTGTTGCATTGTAGGAAACCCAGAAGTCAATTTGTGTTCAGCAAGCTCCCACAGGCACCAATGTCATCATCTCTTTTCTCTCTCTCTCCATTGAATTTTTCGTTTCCTCCCTCTATCCTTTATGCACCTGATTTCTCATTGAACTCAGTCACTCTGATTGACACATTCTTCTCACTCCTTCTGCCACAATTTCTCCCTCCTTCAATCCTAGTTAAGGAGAATACACACTTGCTCACCCTGTGCACTCAGGGCCCCAGAAAGCTCTTTCCCTCTCACTGTGGCGTTATCAGTTCACACTTTAAGCAACTTAAACTTTTTAAAGTTTATTTATTATTAGTCACAAGTAAGGCTTACATCAACACTGCAATGAAGGTACTGTGAAATTCTCCTAGTCGCCACACTGCGGTGCCTGTTCGGGTCAATGCGCCTAACCAGCACGTCTTTCAGAATATGGGAAGAAACCGGTGCACCCGGAGGAAACCCACACAGACACGGGGAGAACGTGCAAACTCCACAGGAAAACAGTGACCCAAGCCGGGAATCGAACCTAGGTCCTTGGCGCTGTGAGGCAGTAGTGCTAACCCCTGTGCTACCGTGCCACCCGCACCTAGTGGACAGAAGTGCTCAGAGCTGAAGGGTGTAAGGGCAAATCTAATTGATGGCAGATAGGGTTGATGCCCCACTAAAATAAAACCTGGCCCAAAGTGCAGTACAATGTAATCCATGTGCAATCACACCCAGGCATGCAAAACAGTCCTGATGCAATTAAACAGAGAACTGATGATATAATACCCTGACAATGGTGTGGTGCTGATGGAACTGTACGGTAATACTGTACCGTGCATTTGATTTGATGCCTTCTAACTGCACACGCCATGCACCCTGTCTTTAATAAAATAAGATGATGAGAATGCAATATTGATTTGCAGAAAAGAAAATCAGGATACAATGATTGCTTTTTTCCAGGAAAATCACCCAATGATTATTTTTTGGATTCACTTTTTTTTTTCATGGTATATCTTGAGTGTCAGAAATCCCTACAGAGCTCATTATACCCAAACCCTGCACTCTTAAGAGGGCTTAAGGTCTAAAACAGCCTGTTCTGAAATGATCAGTATTAAAGTCAATGATCCTCGGCTGCACCAAATTAGATTGCCTGATTAAATCCCACAAAAAAAGGGAAATATTTTAAAAAGCATAATTGTATGTGACATTGTGAACTGCCTCACTGGTAATTGAGAACACTTCGCAGCCCCGTCCAACCTGCTCTCCATAACAATACGGAATGGAAACTGCACCAAAAAAGTGCAATTCCTCAGAGTTGTTCATCAGAGTAAAATGAAACTGTACCTGTTCATTTGAGAAGGACGTAGAAATTGTCGTGTCCACCTGGAAGAGAAATAGAAACTCTGTCCCCATGTCAAATGGAGGATCACAGAAACCATTCCCATCCCTTAGGAGACCTATTAAAGGTACAGAATTCTTACTCTCAGAGACACAAACAGTGGCCTTCTCACCCTTCCAAAAAGCCCCATAAACCAGGGCCTCTCCCCCTAAAGAAACAGTCACATCCTCCACCTCGAAACAAACAGAAACAGAACCTTCCCCTCAGTATGGAACCTTACAGACAGAAGGAGGTCGTTCGGCCCATCTTACCTATACCAGTTCTTTGAACAAACTATCCAATTTAATCTCCAACCTTTTCCCCAGTAACCGGTGTAACTGGTGTAATCAGCAAGTTTGCGGATGACACGAAGATGGCTGGACTTGTGGATAGCGAAGAGCATTGTTGGGCAATACAGCAGGATATAGATAGGCTGGAAAATTGGGCGGAGAGGTGGCAGATGGAGTTTAATGGCAGCTGTATAGAACGCTGGTTAGGCCACATTTGGAGTACTGCGTCCAGTTCTGGTCGCCACACTACCAGAAGGACGTGGAGGCATTGGAGAGAGTGCAGAGAAGGTTTACCAGGATGTTGCCTGGTATGGAGGGTCTTAGCTATGAGGAGAGATTGGGTAGACTGGGGTTGTTCTCCTTGGAAAGACGGAGAATGAGGGGAGATCTAATAGAGGTATACAAGATTATGAAGGGTATAGATAGGGTGAACAGTGGGAAGCTTTTTCCCAGGTCGGAGGTGACGATCACGAGGGGTCACGGGCTCAAGCTGAGAGGGGCGAAGTATAACTCAGACATCAGAGGGACGTTTTTTACACAGAGGGTGGTGGGGGCCTGGAATGCGCTGCCAAGTAGGGTGGTGGAGGCAGGCACGCTGACATCGTTTAAGACTTACCTGGATAGTCACATGAGCAGCCTGGGAATGGAGGGATACAAATGATTGGTCTAGTTGGACCAAGGAGCGGCACAGGCTTGGAGGGCCGAAGGGCCTGTTTCCTGTGCTGTACTGTTCTTTGTTCTTCTTTGTGCTTTGTTCTAACCCTTTAAATTAATCCTCTTTATGTACATGTCTGATCATCATCGAAAGTTCCTATGGGATCTGATTTCACCACCAGTTAAGATAGTGGCCGGAACTTTCCGGCTGTTAGGAAGGTGGGATCTTCTGGTCTTGCCAACAATGCACCCCACCATGGGTTTCCTAGTTGTGAGGGGTTCATTCAATGGGAAACCCCGGTGACAATGGCGGGAACTGAATATCCCACCGTCAGCCAATGGTGGGCCACCTCCCGCTGCCACAGAACACATGATAGGCTGCTCCGTAAATCCCACCCCGTGTGTTTCAGATCTTAACAACCCCCTGAGTGAAGAAATTGCTCCCCATGACCTCTCGTGTTCATTTACCATCGCCGGAATGGGGGTGGGAATTTGTGCAAGTCTTTGGAATTTTCACTCATTCAGGAGTCCAAAGAAATGGTTCAACCTGACACTCTGGCGAAGAAGAAACATTTTGTTTTCATGTATTTTGGGTGCAAGCCTATCCTCCTGGTAACTGGGCACTTTAAAAAAATTATTCTTTTGTGATGATTCCTGAGGAGTAAGAGGTTATCTTGTCGTAATGTGTATAGACTGCAGGTTCAATATTCTGGATACATGGGAATTTCCTTTGAGGAAATTCCCATGTATCCAGGATTCCCAAAAATTACAGCTGGAATTTGCCCCAAAAATTTCTAAGTGTCAAATTTGCATGAAACCTGGAATAATTCTTGCTAGTCTTTTCAGTGGGAGTTCAGAGAAGAATCTCCCACACTCTGTGCACTGCCGAGGCCACCAGCTTGAATATCATTAAAGATTTCAGCCTATCCCTGCTGGAGAGGCTGAAATCAGTGCGGTGAGCAGACCATGGCGCATGTGCCGATCTGTCAGTGCCGAGATCAGCGCATGCGCAGTGGCCCCGCATGGATGATCTCTTTATCACTGGCCAACTCAATCGGTGGCCAGCTCTGTGACTCCTGCAAAGCCTGGTCTTCATGCCCCCTCCACAACCCAATCGCTGGCCCCCCGGCCATTCATTCCCAGGTCCAGCCACGCACCCCCCCGCCATCCCTGGTCTCCAGCAGCCCCCCCGCCCCCCCCCCCCCCCCCCCACCGACAGTTACTTGTCCCTTCCCCCCTCCCCCCAGTTCCAACCCCTTCTGCAGTTCCAACCTCTCCAGTAGTCTGACCCCCATTCGTCCTTGGTTCTCTCCCCCTCCCCCTGCCTGCCCGATTGCTGGCCTCTCTCCCTCTCCCGCCAATCCCAACTGTTGAATGGCAGTGGGACCTCGCATCCTCATCGATCGCCCCCTAGGCCCTGCCCCATCAGGCCCCACTCCGAAGCCCCATCCCCATATGCCCCGCCCCTTGGCACTGCCCCATGTCCGATGGGGAGTCCCAAGGTGCCCCCTGGGCATTGGCACTTTGCCCCTTGTGCAGTGCCAGGGGGCACAGTCTGACACTGCCAGGGTATCAATGCTCAGGGGGCAACCCCCTGTGTCTGACCCTCTGTGGGGCCCCGATTGCCCCCCTTCACTCCAGTGGGGCTGGGCCGCTAGTTCCCCGAAAGTGGGGAGCTACTTTAAACTCCACTGGACTGAAACACTCCTGGAGGGCAGGGGGAGAGGCGAGCTGGCTCGGAGACTTCAGTCCCGGGCCCACTAATTGCATTTAAATCACATGGAAAATGAGATCAACATTACTTACGTGCCTCCCCGCCAATTTCTGGCGCGGAGCAGATGCCGCCAGCAATCTGGCACTGCGAGACGCTATCATGGTGGGAACGCATGCATAAATCCCGCGCATTGCCCGCCATGAGGTTTTCCTGGCCCGCTACACTAATTTTTTAGCACAGCGGGATGGAAGAATCGCGGCCGACATGTTTATTCTTACATAGGTTTCTACTTTAACAGTGGGGGGACATTTCTGACTGAAATGAGTTATTAATGCTTCTAAAGCCCTGCCTTTTAAAGGTTAAAACTTCCTAGATTGTTATCATATGCAATCCTGGTGCTGAACAAGAAATGCAATGAACAATAGACTTTTAACAGCTGCTGAACCAATTGTCCCTTTCGTGTGCTTTCCCAAAACAAATGGTTAGTTTCTGAATGTTGGCACTTGGTAAGTATTGGTGTGCTAGAATCTTTCATATTTCTTGCCATCTGTTGGGAAATATCAACGTTTAACACTGACACTCGGTGCTTGCTGCCAAAGGCCAGCATAGGATTTAAACTTACCAGGCTGTCCCCAGGCTGCCTCAGAGTGGCCAATGTAGCTTATGCACACAAGCCAATGTATGATGTACAGCTTTCAGACCTTTGAACAGCAAGGAAGCATCCACCCCTTGTTGGAAAGAACTGTTCCGAAACCTTAACTCAACTTTGAACTGATCTTCCAGTAAATTTGTGAACCCCTTAATCTCACCTCCGAGTTCCCCTTAATGCAGCTCTCTCTAGTTCTGAGTTTCTTTTTTGATATTATCAAACTGTTTATTATTATTATTGTTTAATGCAATAATGTTTATGTCGGTGTGGGTCCAGAGACTTTGGCAGGTGCACGCACTCTGGCTACTCCAAAATTATTGCAAACAAAGTAATCTAGATGTATTTCATTGACACTGGAGATCTTGGTTGCTCACAGCTTCCATTGAAATACGTAATTTCAAAAATCTTGCAGGCGTGACAATAGAGTGTGTGAAAGAGAACCAGATGATAAGAGAAAGGAAGAAGCGAGGCTGCTTTCCATAGATGTTGCTGTATATTGATCAGAGCTGTGAACCATCCTTAGCTCTGGAGGTCAAATGTGATTCTTCTTCTAGTCATCCTACCTATGATCATATCTAATTCAAATGGAACCAGGGATTTTCTGATCTTTCCTTTTTAATTGCACAGCGAGAGAAAGCAACTGATTTCTACAGAGACCTTATCCTAGCATCCCAGTAAAAATAAAAGAAATCTACAAAATCTACCCATCCTATTGTTTCAGAGGGTTTTGACATCAAAATGAATTTTGAGATAGTCTACATGACAAGCATGAGTGTTTTCCAGGTCCCACATGTCAACTTTTACTAACTAGAATCAGCCTGTGTCTCACTGCACCATTGACCTATGCTTGTGCTGTTTTTGAGTTGCTACATTTTTCTCCTGCACTAGCTTACTTAAAGGAGGTCTTGTGGCACAGTGGTAGCACCCTTACGTCTCTCTAGACCGGCAGCTCTGGGTTCAGGTCCAACACCAGGATTTGTTGGATAAGGAAGGACTGCACATAGGTTGTTCAATGGGCTGATAATCAGCTTGGGAATCCTTCCACCACTTCCCCACTGCTCCCCAAGGGGAAAAATGTGTGTGTGTGAAGAAACACTAAAAAACAATTATTTAAAGTTTATGTGTGTGGTGGACCTCAGTTGTGCCTTTGTCCTATATGGACCACCGTTGTGTGTGTTTGTCATACCTGGACACATCCCCTTCCAGTTTGGTTCCTCCCCTCAGCACCTAGTATAAAGGTGGCTGTCTCCTCCCCCTTGTTCAGTCCAGGTCGGTTATTTGTTGGGATCTGCTCCTGATTCTGTTGTGAATAAAAGCCTACACTTATATTGGCATATCGGTAGTCTTTCGCCTTATTGATAGCGCATCAATGTGTAGTTTTGGCTAGGTTTGAAGGTTGACCTGTACGGACCAGGTATTTTCCTACCCCTCTCTTGCTTTCTTGCTGTTGCTTTCATTTCTCTCACTGGGTGGCAGAAGGCGAATGAACTATGCTGAACCTCAGCTCTGACAATGAACAGAGATATAGGGAGCAACACATCTGCTGAGGGCCACCGGTGGAGGGGAAGAAAGCCACAAATGTTTTCTGAACAATATTATAGTTAACACTGCCATAAAATACTCCCTGAACCTTACCAGCACTAAAGGAAAGAGGCACCTGTTAAATATAACAGATTGGGGCAGCACAGTGGTTAGCACTGCTGCTCATAGCGCCAGGGACCCGGGTTCAATTCCAGCCTTGGCTCACTGTGTGGAGTTTGCACTTTCTCCCCATTTCTGTGTGGGTTTCCTTCGGTGCTCCGTTTTCCTCCCACACTCCAAAGACATGCGGGTTAGGTTGATTGGACATGCTAAATTGACCTTAGTATCAGGGGGATTAGCAGGGTAAATATATGGGGTTACAGGAATAGGGCCTGGGTGAGATCGTGGTCGGTGCAGACTCGATGGGCTGAATGGCCTCTTTCTGCACTGTAGGGATTCTATGATTCCAGAGATTAAAAAAGTTATACAAAGAGTTAATATAATTACTATTGGCTGGGTATAGCAACTGAAAGCTCTCAGTACTACGTGACAATACTCTACTTTCGGTGATGTAGATACGTGTGAATGAAAACATGAAAACATTGAAAGTGAGGTAGAGTTCAGTGTGAGGTTAACACAGGCACCTCAGAGCCCACAAGTTCATTTCTCACAGAATTTGTGAAATGTGCAACTGTGTGTCACTCTTGTGTGATTTCCATTTTATTATTTATGTCTTGCGTCCAGCCAGTGTCTGCAGGATGTCCATTTCCCCTGTTATCAATCTTACTGGAGCCAGAGAACATCCACAAACAACTAAACATGAAAACTGTCAGGAACACAAGTGATTGAGGTGGTGGCAATGTTAAAGACACAGCTGCCAATAAATCTTGCAAGTGCATTCAATTCACTGAATACAATCAACATTCTGAGGGGTTACCATTGACCAGAAACTGAACTGGACCAGCCATATAAACACTGTCGCTACTGGAACAGGTCAGAATCTGGGAATTCTGTGGGGAGCAACACACCTGCTGAATTGCCAAAGCCTGCCCATCATCTACAAGACCCAAGTCAAGAGTAGGATGGAATGCTCTCCGCTTGCCTGGATGAGTGCAACTCCAACAACACCCAAGAAGCTTGACACCATCCCGGACAAAGCAGCCCACTTGATCGACAACCTAGCCACATTCACTCTCTCCACCACCAATACATCAGCGTATATTGTTTACAAGATGCAGTGCAGCAATTCACCAAGCCACCTTTGACTGCACCTTCCCATCATCTGAGCTATTTGTATAGCTTTGGTGGGCTCACAGCAAAACTCCTGCCTTCATCATGGAGCCCACCTCAAGTGTGGTATGTGTATGTGGATGGAGAGTTAGCTAAGTGGAAGAAGAGGGGAGGTAAATTGTTCTGGCAGGCCTTGAATGTGTACTGTTCTATAATTGGACTGGCTAGCTTTCCAGGAATTTGAGTTTGACAAGACACAAAAAGAATTGGCCCAGGCTCAAAACTGATTACATTTCCTTGGTGCTTGTAAATATTAAGTCACTGGCTTCTAATGGCGGCACAGTAGCACAGTGGTTAGCACTGCTGCTTCACAGCTCCAGGGACCTGGGTTCGATTCCCGGCTTGGGTCACTGTCTGTGTGGAGTTTGCACATTCTCCTCATGTCTGCGTGGGTTTCCTCCGGGTGGTCCGCTTTCCTCCCACAGTCCAAAGATGTGCAGGTTAAGTTGATTGGCCATGCTAAAATTGCCCCTTAGTGTCCTAAGTTGTGTAGGTTAGAGGGATTAGTGGGTAAAATATGTAGGGATATGGGGACAGGGCCTGGGTGGGATTGTGGTCGGTGCAGACTCGATAGGCTGAAGGGCCTCTTTCTGCACTGTAGGGTATCTATCTATCTAATGCTACTGTGCCCCGGACCAAATTATTTCTTCTCGCACAAATTACGTGAATTATATCAGTCACATAATGTATTGTCATCATTTGCAATTAATTGCAAAACATGCTCACCTATCTTTGGGTAAATAGAGAACACTCACCCTAACTCCCACTGAAAATTCTTAGGGTACAATTTTACCACATGGTGGAAGCGGATGCAGAAAATGGGGTGAGCTGTTCAAATATCCATTGAATTTAGCAGGAGTGAAAAATCGGGAGAGACCCCCAGGACCCTTGAGGGACCCATTCCTCTGCAACCTGACATCAGCAAAAGGGCAAATGGCCATTAGACTGAGTGGGGGGTCTGACAGGGAAAGAGTACCAGAATGGAGAGGGGGGGGGGGCTGGTGCTGAGGGGAGGGGGGCTGAATGGGGGTCTGAGAATGGGGAGGTCAGGTCACACTTATGCCTGCATGGTGCGCAGTGTGTGTCTGTTTGCATGTGTGTGTTTGTGTGTGTGTATGTGTGTGTGGAAGGGGGGTGAGTGAGTGGAGGGGAAGATGCCCCTCTTTGATGAGGGGTTGGTGGTACTCCCCTGGTCAATGGTGGGGAGTGTGCACCATTTAACCTTTTTGTGGGAGGGGTCCTGTCTCCGAGTGTGGAGATTTGGACGTCATTTAAAAATGGCGGTTCAGTCTTGGAATAGCGGGGCTCGCCGGCCAATTGCCCAGTATGAATAAAATAGCATCCATCGGGTGGGAGAATCCCACCTGATTGATGTTACTAACACCAGTGGGAAACCTCCAAGTTTCCCACTGGAATGGGCACTTAGTCCCAGTTCGGGTGAATCGCAGCCATAGAGTTCTGTTCCTCTTTGCAGTTTAGCCCAGGGATTCCTTGTGCAGCCTTTGATGGAGATAACATTATCTAAAAACAGAGTTCTGAGTAGAAGAAACATGATCATACGCCCTAAATCAGCGAGTGCCAAACTATTTTCCAATACAACTCCATTTCAACACATGGAAAATTATCTTGACCCCAGACACCAATAGAAGGTGCCCATTCATTTTATGTATTACAAACCTTTAATACATAAACTTTAATGATCATATACTGAATGTTGCTACTCGGTGGCACTATGGTTAACACTGCTGCCGCACAGCGTCAGGGACCTGGGTTCAATTCCCAGCTTGGGTCACTGTCTGTGTGGAGTTTCCTCATCCTCCCTGTGTCTGTGTGGGTCTGTGCCCATTCCAGAAGGTGCAATAGAATCATTGAATCAGTACAGAAGGAGGCCATTCAGCCCACACTGACAACAATCCCCATAACCCTACATATTTACCCTGCTAATCCCCCCAACACTAGGGTCAGTTTAGCATGGTCAATCAACCTGACCCTGCACATCTTTGGACTGTGGGAGCAAACCGGAGCACCCGGAGGAAACCCACACAGACACAGGGAGGATGAGGAAACTCCACACAGACAGTGACCCAAGCTGGGAATTGAACCCAGGTCCCTGACGCTGTGCGGCAGCAGTGTTAACCATAGTGCCACCGAGTAGCAACATTCAGTATATGATCATTAAAGTTTATGTATTAAAGGTTTGTAATACATAAAATGAATGTGAAAATCTCTTAAAATATATTGTAAAAATATTATTTTATGTACTCACCATTCCATGACTTGATCTGAGCCACTTCAGCTTATGGACCTTGATCAAGAGACAGCGTACTTGCAGTTTGAGTGTCTTTGGGCGGCACGGTGACACAGTGGTGAGCTAAATTCTCCCTAAGTGTACCCAAACAGGCGCCGGAGTGTGGCGACTGGGGGATTTTCACAGTAACTTCATTGCAGTGTTAATGTAAGCCTACTTGTGAGTAATAAATAAACTTACAAACTTAAGGTAGCTGGTCTTGGAAACCAGGCCATTCGGCAGCACCAGGGTGATGGGGTTGAGCTCAGATAGGCCGCAGATCAGCAATGGAGATATTGTTGCTGTGTTTATAGTTGGGCCTGGGCTATATAAGGAAACTGGAGTGTTTCTGAACAGGCGTGCTGTTATGAAAGAGTATTTCATTAGTAGGGTGCTAAATCTGGGAATTTGGTCTCAATGGGAATTTGGTGTAGAGGGGCAACGGGGTGCTGTTTCTTCAGTAGTGAGAACAAAGAAAATTACAACACAAGCCTGCACCGACCATGCTGCCCGACTTAACTAAAACCCCCTACCCTTCCGGGGACCATATCTCTCTATTCCCATCCTATTCATGTATTTGTCAAGACGCCCCTTAAAAGTCACTTCCGTATCCGCTTCCACTACCTCCCCCGGCAACGAGTTTCAGGCACCCACTACTCTCTGCCTCGTACATCTCCTTTAAACTTTGTCCCTCGCATCTTAAACCTGTGCCCCCTAGTAATTGACTCTTCCAAGAGTGTAAGTGTTATTCTTTTGGATCCAATTTAGGAAAGTAAATTGCTATTACTTTGCTAAATTATAATAGATAAATTGATTAGATAAACTAATCAATTAATAAGAATTGGGCAACTTCTGAGGAGCCTCAGAGGGTCCATTCTCAGTACCCCCAATGGTGCAAATGCCCTCATGTTGGTGGGTATCCATTTATCCTAAATTTGGGGTTACAATTAAAGGAAATTTCATAAACAAATTAACTAATCAAATGAATATAGTCAGATAAATATGGAGAGTAGGTTGTGTGCTGTAACTACTGCCTCTGGGAGCTTATGGAGAGCATTGCAATCCTGGACAACCTCTGTGCTAAGTGTCTGAAGCTCAAGGAACTTCAACTCAAGAGTTGCTGAGTTGGTGTCCTAGCTATAGACATCGTAGGGCATCAGGGAAGGGTTTTGTTCCAGGAGGCAGTCATACTCCATAGGTTAAATAGAACTTTGAAATTGCCCAGAGTTCAGGGACAGGAGGGTATGAATGTTAATCAGGCATATATTGGGAATCAAGATATAGTGATGGGGTGTGATCTTACAACCACACTCGTCCCAAAATGTAACAGCCTGCCTGAGGTCAATGGACCTTTCCATGGTCCGCCCTTCACCAGCTCCAATTTCTGTGGCGGGCAGGGCGGTAAAATTCCAGCCATGGTGTCATCTCAGCCCTTGCATTTGACAAACAGTGACCTATGTGGATGAGAACAAGGACTGCAGGGTGCATGGACAAACTGACCATCGCAACATTGGGTAGGAGGTCATTCAAATGGAAAGAATGAAAAGAAAGTTGGTAGAGAAGCACAGTACAGGGGAATAAATACTGTTGTCTGCAGCTGTAATTAGGATTTCTGAATGTTGTGTTGCCTGCCCAGTGCCAGAGTTAAAGATATCTCCTTGTGGCTGAATAAAAACTTGGAGTAGAAGGAGAGGATCCAGCTGTCGTAGATTGCATGGGAATCAACAGCATGGGAAGAATTAAAGATGGCCTTCTGGCATGAAGGTTTGAGGTATTAGGGCCCAAATTAAAAACATCAAATATTATGAATGTCCAAAGTAATCATCTCTGGAGTGTTACCTGAGCCATGTGTCAATTGGCATAGGAATAAACAGATTGGAAGGTTAAGTGGGGCTCCCCTCGACCCCCCTACACCAGCATTCACCCAAAGCGATCAAAGCCGTCATTCACCCCTGGCGATCAGACTGGCATTCATCGCCGGTGATCGGAGCTGGCATCAACACCCCGGTGATCGGAGCTGGCATTCACACCCAGCGATCAGAGTTGTCTTTCACCCCTGGTGATCAGAGCCGGCATTCACGCCCAGGGCTGATATCTGGCCCCCGCCCCGTCCCGCGGCAGTAGACGCATTAGAAGTTGAGCAAATAGAAGTCTCCCCTAATTTGGAAGCACAAAGACATACATCGAAGCTGTAACCCGCTCTTGAATAATTTTTTTAAATAGTAAAATGATTAAAAATCAAAAATAGGTGTTCTTCAGAACTCAAATTATTGGATGTAGCCTTTTAAATTTTCTACCGCCATTTTTGTGATTCTTAGTAACGATGGACTGCAATTTATACGGCCGAGTTATGTTGAGTGTTACTGAGATGGTAATGGCATAAAATGGGATGCATGTCCTCACATCATTTAAAAAATACTCTCTCCTATTTGTGTGGGTACTTCTAATGTTCAGCAAAAGTGATGCTGGATTATGTTATGGATAATAAGATGGCAAAACAGTCTCTTGCCCCATTTTCCGTTCCTGCGTTCTTGAAAAATTAGATGGTACAAAGAGAAAAACCTACTCTTCACAGTTGACAGATTATGTCCCGTGGTCTCCATAGAGTTTCCAGAATTGCAGTGCTGAGTTCAGGCCTGTTGCCATTTTGAGAAATGCTTGCTCTGCTTTGAAAGACACACATTGAGTAGATCAAAATTATGTCAAGATAATGAAAATCATTAATATTCATCATTTTAGTGGCAAAATCCATTTGAGGGTAAATTTCCCTTAGTTTTTAGATCTTATCATTAATGCATGGTGCCAATAAAATTATGCAGAGCACAAAGGCCCGCTAAGGTTGATGAGGCCCAGCCCTGGTATGACATTTAAACACATTTCCATTTCAAGACTTTTCTAACACAGAAATTAATGAACTGCTTTCCAGGGAAGCTGAGGTGAATCTTGCCCTCTCCTTGAAAGCTATTCAGATTGTTTCTAATATAAAAAGAAAGCCTTATTGACCCTGCCCTCTAATTACTTGTCACTGGTATAGCAACCATATTCACACGACTTTCTCGGCAGAGCCTGCTTTGCATTTTATAAAAGTTGTCATCTTCCTGATGTTATCAAAGCTGACTTTCTGAAAAGGGAACTGACTCTCATCCTCATTTAAACTACAGACGATGAAAATTTAGCATTTATGTAACTCTTAACTGCCAAATAAAAGTTTCTTATCAAAGCTGACTTCCTCCCAGTCCCCTGTGTTACTGTCGGGAAGTCGAAATTGTTGAAGTTCTGCCACTTTTACTGTTAACTCATGGCTTCGCAATGTTGATCACAGTGATATCAGTAAGTTATATATTTTGTAGAGCTTTCTTTACAAATTATAAAACCACAGATGTATTCATTAATGCTGAACATTGCAGCATAGATTTTCCACTTGGCAGTAAATGGTATTATAACAAACAGAAGCTAATAGATAATGGAAATAGTTACCAATTGTCAGTGTGTGATTCCTTTATGGAGGTCCAACAAAAAAGAATGCAGTGCCCTCCAGTCTAAAGTCATGTTAGTTTATCTTATTTTCTTCTTCACTGAGGTGACTAGTTAGAAGCTAATCTTATCCCTGGGGCAGGAAGCTAGACTTTGGTCATTTGGTTAACAGTGGAGCTTAGGCACATGTAGCATCTTTTTTGTGCAATGGAGTCCAAAATATGCAGGAAGTGCATTTGAGTTGCCTGCAAGTGATAGTGCACTGTTAATATTCAACAATTTAAATATGACTGAAAATGTTATAAGTGACCAATTGGCATTGGGGGTTTCTTCTTCAAGAGCAGTGTGTGGCTTTGGGTCGGAGTGGTGATATAAAAATGGCAAAAATGCTATCACTTTGGTGCTATGCATTTATCTTCATAATGTTGTACAAAGCATAGCACACATGGTCTATTTCACAGCCCAGGCTGCGGCACTATAAAGGTTACCTCCCGATCCATCATAGAATCTCTACAGTACAGAAAGAAGACATTCGGCTCATCGAGCCTGCACCAGCATCCATCCCATTCAGGCCCTATCCCTATAAACCCACGTATTTACCCTGCCATTCTCCTTGATACAAAGGGGCATTGAGCATGGCCAGCCCACCTAACCTGCACATCTTTGGACTGTAGGAGGAAACTAGAGCACCTGGAGGAAATCCATGCAGACATGGGGAGAATGTGTAAACTTCACACAGACAGTTACCCGAAGCTGGAATTGAACCTGGGTTCCTGGCATTGTGAGGCGCCACTGTGCCACTGTGACGCCCTATCTAGACTGCTAAAGCCTAACTTCAGTATGCCAATATTTTCTTGGAGCACACCTGGTGGCCGTATGGAATTCATTATCGCCCTGCTGGGCTTCATTGGTCAGGTTTCCAGTAGGTTTTATCAGTAGCTTTATAATGGGTAATGTGTGTGTTAGTAGACTTCCCTTTTTTTCTACTTGCAGGTCCAAAGAAATTAGAGAGCTTGTCTTATTAGCTCCTTATATGCTTGGTGTCAAATTTTATTTGTTAATCATGCCTTTGAAGCATCTCTGGATGTTTAATTACCTTAAAGGTGCTTTACAAATGCAAGTTGTTATTTTTGTTGATTGGGGAGTCCCATCAGTTGGTCACAAATTGGAAGCTGGAGGTTAAAGTTTCAAAAATTGGATGCCCGACCCCAACTTCAATGCACCCCCTTGTGGTTTGAATGAAGTGGGCGATTAATCAGCTCTCCAAAGACTGCTTCTCAATATAACTATTTTTAAGAGGCTGCATGCCTGCAGTTGTGCCACATTTTAAAAATTAGAATCCCTACAGTGCAGAAGGAGGGCTTTCGGTCCATCGAGTCTACACCAACTACAATTCCACCCAGGCCCTATCCTTGTAACCCCTGCTAAACACTAGGGTCAATTTAGCCTGGCCAATCAACCTAACCCGCACATATTTGGACTGTGGGAGGAAACCAGAGCACCCGGAGGAAACCCACGTAGACACAGGAGAACGTGCAAATTCCACACAGACAGTGACCTGAGGCCGGAATTGAACGCAGGTCCCTGGTGCTGTGAGGCAGCAGTGCTAACCACTATGCCACCATGGCATTGTCACCAAATTGAACAATGCAGGCTGGTTTTCCTCAAGCTCAGAAAAAACATGCAGCTGAAAGGAGGTGGGTATGACTGGGTATGACCACATTCAGCACTCAAGTACAAGTCCTATGCGTCCTGTACAAGACCAAGAGGAGCAGGAGTACATCCCACCTCCCATCCTTCCCACATGTGAACTTACTTTCCTCCCCATGATTGCACTGTCGCCCACCCCCACACCCCACTCCCATGATTAGAAACTCACCCGCGATCCTCACGCGTGCCCTCCGGTCTATAATCTCCACAGGCTTTTCAATTCCGACTTCCTCCCCCATCCTTTCCTCTTTATTTCATAGGCCTTCTAATTCTCTCCTGGGACTTTCAGTTCCCCGCTAACCTACCCAATCTGGTCTTCTGGATTCTTATTTAATATGAGGTACAACTGTAAAATTTGGCAGGACATTCAAGGTACCCAGGTTTCTGGGATTCTTGCCCCCTTCAGTTTGCCCCTTGTTCCCTCTCTGCCTCTCCATGTATTATACTGGGGCCTATGTTTTCTGTGGGTTAGGTGTTACATAAAATTCCTCTAATTTGTCTCTGAAAGAAAACACATGTTGGGTAAAGCACAATTCAGATGAAGGTTCAAGTTCCATTTCCATTGTCTGAATGCACCCTAATCACAATCTTTACAGAATTGTTTTGACATTTCCATTCCCCACATCAATCAAACCCATTCTCACCAAGTGTGATTGCTGATTTATGCAAACAGAAGTCTGCTAAGCATGAGAATGGAGACATCAGAAGTTGAGATGCGTTGGCTTGGCTCGGTTCAGATCTAGGACCCACTCCACGTCACCATTTACTCTTTTTTGGAGCAATAATAAGCAATATTATGAGCCCATTGACCAAACAAGACGAATCACATTCATTTCCAAAAACTGCAATTGATTGTGGTGATGACTAATTAATAATTGACAAAATAATTAATGTACTCTTTCTGTTGGTGCTTCACTGTAGTTACATAATAATGAACTAAAGAGCACATCTGCTCCTTGTCTCCAAGCACCAGGGAAATGAATTTAACAAATCAATAATATGAATGAATCCAGCCTACTGAATGCTAACAACAGGTTCATGGGGGAAGCCAAGGTACAAATCTCCTCAGCTGTACTGAGGTCTGCTGACACAAGGAAGCAGCCTGTTGGGTAATTCCTGCCTAATTAAGGGATTAGCCGCAGTGCATAAGATTTTTATTTTAAAATTGCTAAAATGCACCACAGTATGATAACCACGCTCAGCAATATACATAAAACAGCTTGGCGATTAATTAAATGTATTATTAAATATACATTTTATTAATTGTTGTAACACATTTTGACCTTAGCCAGTTTGTTGAAGAGGTCATTTCAATTTCATTACATTTCTAAATTATTTAAAAAGTAATTTTTCAAATGGTAAAGGCAGTCAATAGTCATGGCTGTTCCTTGCGAAGAGCCTTCAGCTTTCAAATAGTGAGGTTTTCAGCAAAATTGCACATGTTGTGCCAGGTAACGTCAGCCCATGTAATTCTGATTCCATTTTTCTTTTATTTATATTCTTTATAAATAATTCCATCCGTTTTCTCAATCTCAGCGACATTGCTAGTTTGTTTATGTCAGAGAGTGAGAGGGGATTTTTAACAATCCATTCATGGGGTGTGGGCGTCGCTTGCTAGGCCCATTTGTTGCCCATCCCTAATATCCCTTGAGAAGGTGTTAGTGAGCTGCCTTCTTGAACCGCTACGGTCCAGGAGGTGTAGGTACACCCACTGTGCTGTTAGGATGGGAGTTCCAGACTTCCAAAAGTCAAGGAGCGGCAATATATTTCCAAATAAGGATAGTGTGAGACTTGGAGGAGAACTTATAGATGGTGGTATTCTCACCAATCTGCTGCTCTTGTCCTTCGAGGTGGTAGAGATCGTTGGTTGCAAGGAGCTGTCTAAGGAAGACACCAGATGTCCTGTTCTCAAAGTGCATTTCCTGTGCTGTAAAATAAACATAAACACATCTATGTGGTTAGTGTTGTCATTAATGTATTTTTTTTCACATTTGTCCTGAGCATTCTGTCTCTGTCAGTGCACTCGATGTGTATGTCCTCCTGTCTTAGTGTGTGTTGATACCTGTGCAGAGTTTGTGTTAATGCGTACAGAATTCTGACTGGAGAAATCCAAATATTGGCTCTCATCACATCTGGACAGGACGAAGACTACATAGTTTCAAAAGCCAGTGTCATGTGCCAAGGGCTACCAGCACAACATGATGGATTTCCCCTTCAAAACAAGAAGCTGGGTGGGAGTGGTGGGGAAGGGGAATGGGGAGGGGAGAGTCAAGCCATTTTCCAACATCACATTCCTGACTTCTCATTCACATGGAATTTTCAACTTCCAGAGTCGGGCGAGCTGGAGTCATGGTCACCTCCCTCCAAAGCAGGCTCACAATGGGAATGGAGGAGGCCGGATGCTGATTAGAAGCCCACCCATGTTCACTGGAAATTGGCCCAGTTCTCTACATGATTATTAGACAGTGTAAATCAATGTAAGAATCAAAGCACAGTGTCCAGATGACCCATTCAAATCAGATTCCCTATACTGTGGAATGCATAGGGCCCTTTATCCACCACATAAACTACTCTAATGCATGTGAACACTTATATAATGTTGGCCAATTTAATGGTCACTTATATTTTAAGGACATAATCCTATGGTCAATGACTGCATTGAAAATATACTTAAACCATCACAAAGCATTGCATTATGACATTTGAAGTTGGCAGGAATGTTTACACTTGCCTGTCAAACTGTTCCATACTCTGCAGCAGCCTTCAAAAATGGTTCAAAAATGACTTACCTGGCCATCCATCCATCTCTAGTTCCTTAATGAATGACTTTCTCTCCATCATAAGGTCAGCAGTGGGGATATTTGCAGATGAATGCACAATATTCAGTACCATTCGCAAAACCCCAGATACTGAAGCACTCGTATGCAGCAGATCTGGTCAACATTCAGTTTTGACCTCATACGTGGCAAGTAACATTTTCTCCGTATAAGTATCAGACAATGACATTCTCCAACAAGGCAGAATCATTTCACCTTGATAGTCAATGACATGATCCTATAAATATTTTAGTGTCACAAATAGGCTTGCAATGATCAACGATAAATACTGCACTATCAACTTTCTGGGAGGCTTACCATTGACCAGTAACCAAATTGGACCAGCTATGTAAATATTGTAGCTAAAAGAGCAGGTCAAAGGCTAAGAAGTCTGTGGCAAATAACTCACCTCTTGACTCCCCATAGCCTGTCCACCATCTACAAGGCACAAGTCAGGAGTGAGATGGAATACTCTCCACTTACCTGGATATTTGCGTCTTCAACAACACTCAAGAAGGTGGATTGGCCATGCTAAATTGCCACCTAGTGTCTCACGACACGTAGATTAGAGGGATTAGCAGATAAATGTGCGAGGTTAGGGAATGGGGAGGGGGGTGGGCCTAGGTGGGATGTTCTGTCGGAGATTTGGTGCAGACTCAATGGGCCTAGTGGCTTCTTTTGCACTGTAGGGATTCTATGATTCTATGAAAGGCCACTGAGTTGAAATGATTCTGTCACTACAGATGCTGCCAGGCTAGCTGAGTATTCAATATTTCCCCTTTTTGCATCAGAAGCCCATTTCCCCAATTTCCTGATTTTCTCTGCACCCACCTGTATTCACAAATGCTGGAAAGAAAAATCTACAGTTGTCCAAGTTAGATCTTGAATTGCTTTACAGGATACAGCTGTTCCAACTATGCAATGGCAACAGGTTTCCTGCAGGAAGTACTCTGAGATTATTAATCTTTTATTTGGCCTTTAACTTGGTGACTTTCGCTACTAAATTCCATGGGTAAATAAAGCTCAATAGCACTGGGTGTGTACACTGCTGAATTGGGTAAATCTTAGTCATTGATGCTGTTCTGACAACCCCAGAAGGCTACTTGTCAGAAGACCTGAAAGACTTTTAACTGATGGTACTTGCTGCACTGAGGACGGTGGTTGCATTTGAATCACTGCGGTTGCCAGACTGACTGGTTATTTATCTAAGTATTCAGGCCAGTTGCACAGCATGATTCCAAAATACAATATTTGTATGCTTGACATGAGACAAATTGTATAGCATCTGTATTGTATGCTGAACCCTGTGGAACTGTCTGAGATGGATCTGTGCACCATCTGAAAAGGATATTTTCAAAACTTTTGCATTATCTTTGAATGCTTCCTGTTGTCACAATATTATTGAGCATGCAAGTGCAAGAGAAGATTTTCCATTTGTTATATTGCACCTGATTTTACCATCAAGTTGCACCTGTTTTTTGGGCGCAGAAACTTGGTAAAGTCGGGCGTGAGGCGATCCATGCCCACCTCCGCACCGGTTCCCACTATACCAAGGCCCAAAAATGGCTATAATCGGGACCGAGCCCAAAACAGGCGCAACGGCCATTTAAATGCATTTGAATGCATTTAAATTGAATTAATGGGCTGCACGTCCAACTTTACCAGCCCTTCCCCCTTTACCACCGCATTCGCCAATTCGGAATCAGCGCAAAACAAACATGCTCTATAAAAGTCCGATTCGGGCGCTCCATCAGTGAGGCTTAGTGAGGATAGCGTCCGATGGTTCTCTGTTGCTTATGGGTGTCCTTTCGTTGTGGCTTTTTACTTTCTCGGGTTGGTGGCGGCTCTGCGAGTGTGTGTGGGGGGGGCGGGTGGGGGGCTGTTGCTCTGCAGGGTCTCTGATGTGGCTTGCGTCGTCGTCGTAGGAAATGGCGGCGCCCGTGGATCGCATGTGGCCGAAAGGGCTGAAGACATCGACGAGGCCGGAGACGAGGAGATGGATCCTGGGGAGTCACATGCAGCACTGCTGGGCTTGGAAGGGGTCTTTGCTCGGCACACTTTTGCAAAGTACCCTTTCTTTCCACAGGCGGAGCAAAACACAGTCCTGGCCGGACATCTCTGGCGAGGATGCTTCGCCAATCCGCAGAAATAGCACCGTGGGCCTCCAGGAGCTGCTGCAGCCGTCAGGTCTGAAGTTGAGAGCATTATCGCGCAGTTCCGAGGAGCCGCCGAGTACAGTTGAGGCGGTGGCTGTGCTTGCCACGCTGTTCCCATGTGGTCGGTGGGGTAGGTTTCGAGACTTCTGGAGGCCGTTTCCATTGCATCGGCCAATTCTACCGTCTTAGCCAGGTCCAAGTTACCCTGCTCTAGCAGCCGCAGGCGAATATAGGATGAGCCGATTCCCGCCATGAACGTGTCCCGAATAAGATCGTTGGTGTATTGAGTAGCCGACACCTCCTTGCAGTTGCAGGCTCTGGCTAGCTGTTGAAGTTCGCGCAGGTACTGTCCCGTAGTTTCGCCGGGCTGCCGCCGTCGAGTGGCTAATAGGTGACGAGCATGAATTTTGTTCGGCTGTTTATGGTACAGCTTCTTGAGTAATTCGATGGCATCTTTGTAATTTTGGGAATCGCGAATTGTTGCATACACAGTGTCGCTCACCCTGGTGCGGAGGACCCGCAATCTGTCGGCGTTGGACTGGACTGCTGTCGAGGCCTCAATGTAATCCTCGAAGCACTTCAACCAATGGTCGAAAGTATTCGACGCCCCAGCGGCACGCGGATCCAAGGTTAGCCGATCGGGTTTCAGCATCTGCTCCATTTTTTTTCCTCGAACAAAGTTTTCGGTATTTTGTTGTGAATAAAATTGATGCGCGATTGATTCACACGGGAGGCTAGGATGTACCCGGGAATAAAGGCTTTTATTCACAACAAGATTGGAGCACACTACTTAACAATACTATCCCAGACTAAGGGCTACTAGGAAGTAGCAGTGACCTTTATACTCCAGTAAGAAGGCGGAGCCGAACGGAGTGTACCACAGAACAATGATAACAGGTGGAACACCCCAACCCTAACCCCAACAGTAACAAGAGTAACATATGTACAAGTACCCATAGTGGTAACCATCTATGGTTCACCACACTGTGTTTACCCCAGTCCAACGCCGGCATCTCCACATCTTTTCTCAGTGACACAGCATTGAGGGGCCTCCCCAACTGACATTAACATGAAGCATCCCTCCAGCGATCATCAATGGAAGAGGATTTCTATTCAAGATAAATCTGAGACAAATTAGTCACAGGTGGGTGGTGAAAAAACATTTAGTTGCAATAAAGGTATTTAAATAAGACGTTCTAACATAAAGAATTGTGAACATAAAACGTTAAGGTGCTTAAATATGTTTCTAACTAATGCAGTCCTTCACCCGTGCCATCTCAGTGCAACTACAACTTCCTAACCTTACGTGGTCTACCACTACATCTCAGCGACTCCCCAGAACATTGGAGGTGGAAGGGTCCAGCTGCCTACCTTGCCCTGTGGCCTGCGATGTGCTTGGCAGGTGTCCTCTGGAGGCCCTCGACCTTGAGGGCCCTGGCCTGCTTCCAGGCGTCTGGGATGTTTCCATGACAGCCTCTTCATCCCGCTGCCCCTGAGATGCCCCGATGTCAGGAAGGGGGGAGTCAGAAGGTGTAGCCACAGCCACAGTCTCCTGGCTGGAAGGCCCTGGCATGGGCTCAGGCCCTTCCTCCTCCCTTGGGGTTCCTGTGGGCCCCTGGTTCACTCCATGGGACAGCGGTGCTTCTGCAGTGAGTCACCTGGCACTGCCAGTTGGTAGTTGAGTCCTACCCATGGTAGTTGAGCCTTCTGCGATGGCCACTTGAGTCAGGGGCCACTTGTCAATGGCCACAGCAAGTGCCCTCTGAGATTGGGCCGCGCTCTGCAAGCCCTCAGCCATGACCCCCTGCGACTGGGTCATGTTCTCAAGGGTTTCTGCCATAGCCGGCTGTGTCTCAGCGCTGTCCCACTGGGTCTCCTGCAAGCTCTCGAGTCTCTCAGCTATGCGCCGCAGAATCTCAAGAAGTCTGTTCAGTCTCTCAGCTGTGGCTCACTGTGACTCGGCCATTGCTTGGAGCCTGCCGTTCATGGTGAGGATCCCCTGCCCCAGGTTTTCCATTGCTAGCACCACCCTTGCCTGGGATGTACGCAAGATAGGCAATAGCTGGTCCACCTGAAAGTTTTGGGACTCCGCCCAACAGCCTCGCAGTTGGTCCGTGGCCATCAGCCCCTCTTGCAGTCCCTGGCTCTGTTGCTGCATCTCCAGCAGCTGAGGGAGAAGTGATCTCAGAGGCCCAGCATGTAGCCTGGGGCCAGCTGAGTCCTCGCCTCCGGCAGGCCCCTGCATGCCAGAGACCTCGGACTTTTCCTCCTCCACCCCTTGTACATTATCCGATGTGTCGTGTTCACCAGAGAGTGAACCAGAAGCCTCACCGCAAACTGGACCCACCAACGTGTCAGTATCTGGGATGGTGAGTTGTGAGGTGGAAGCTGATGCCAAAACTGTGCCACCTTCGGAGGTTCCATCACCCATATCCTCCAAGGACTCGTCCGAGTTGTCTTGACCGGGATGGGCAGAGCTGCAGTACGGGCCTGGAGTCCAGAAGACCCCGGGGCATCTGGATCATTCCCTGCAACACAGGACACAAGGTTTAGTGCAAGGGAGGGGGAGGAATCCAGGATGTCAAACACATGAGTCACATTTCTCCACTGAACATAGAACAAAGCACCAAAAAAATTATATCACAGGAACAGGTCCTTCGGCCCTCCAAGCCTGTAGCGACCGGGCTGCCCATCTGATTTGTTACCCCCTACCCTTCTGGGGACCAGGTGCCTCTATTCCCATCCCATTCATATACCTGTAGAGACGTCTCTTAATGGTTGTATTTGCTATTGTATCTGTGTCCGCGACCTTCCCCTGACAGCGAGTTCCAGGCATCCACTACCCTCTCTGTGCAAATAAACATGCCTCGTATATCTCCTTTAAACTTTGCCCCTCGCAACCGAAACTCGTGCCCCCGAGAAGTTGCCTCAAAGTGAGTGGAGGAATGACAGGTGCTCATGTCTTGACGGCAGCCCGATCATGCTGTCGCTGACAGCCCGCATCTCCCCTTCCCTTGAGAGCTCCAGTGCCCGCTCCTCAAAGAGGATGAGGACCCTAAGGTCTGGCTTACCACCCCCTGTCTTTGCCTCTCATGGGTATTATGGTCGGTCTTCTCCTGTGGAGGCAGAAGGAGCCATGAAAGAAATGGTGGTGTGATTCCTGCAGAGAATCAGGTGGTGGCTCTTAGAGGGCAAGCACAGTGGGGCTCTTGGGAGGGATAGGAAGGAGGTGCTTGGGGGTCAGGAGCTGGAAGCATGCAGGGTGCTCAGGATAGGAGGATCGGGGGGAAATTTGGGGGAAGATACAAGATGGGGTTCAGCACTCACTCTTGCTGCACGGATGAGGTCATTGACTTTTTCCGGCATTGCTTCCCGGTTCCGAGTGCCAGTGCCCTGGCACTGACCGAGGCAGCGATTTCCTCCCAGGCTGCATTTCCATCAGCCCCCCTTGGTCTGCGTCCTCCTGGGGGGAAGAGGGTGTCCCACCTCGCCCCTGCTGCATCCAGCAGCCTCCCCAGGCTGCTCTCAGAAAATCAGGGGGGCTGGTTGTGCGCACATTTTGTGCAGGAATGCCTGCCTGCCTGTCAATCCTTGAGTTTTTAATGGAGCTGCCCCTCGTTAGGGCAGATCAGCTGCAGGCAGTTTGGCAGAACATTCCAGCAAGTTCCATGCAGTTTGTTTGTTAGCATTGAGGGGAAGGCAAGTGAACGGTTGCAGCTATGCTAATGGGGAGTGGAGGCGGTGGATCGGTGCCTCAATGATTGAGGACAGGGCAGAGAGAGGGAGGTGCCACACAGCCATTGGAGTCCGAAGGAGATGGGGGCCTTGTGTGGGAGGGTCCGGGGTGAGGGTGAGGGAGATCACCCTGCCTGGTATCTGTAGAGTGGGGGGGGGAGGGTGGATCTCTCTGCCCGAGATCAGTGAGGGGGAAGGGGGGACGGCTTCGCTGCCACTCTGCCTGAGATCAGTTGGGGGAAGGGGGGTCCGCTGCCACTCTGCCTGAGATCAGTGGGGGGAAGGGGGTCCATTGCCACTCTGCTTGAGATCAGTTGGGGGAAGGGGGGTCCGCTGCCACTCTGCCTGAGATCAGTGGGGGGAAAGGGGGGGTCTGCTGCCACTCTGCCTGAGATCAGTGGGGGGAAAGGGGGGGTCTGCTGCCACTCTGCCTGAGATCAGTGGGGGGAAGGGGGGTCCGCTGCCACTCTGCCTCAGATTGGTGCGGGGAGGGTCCCGGGAGTGTTCTGTGTGGTGGGTGAATCAGGGTATAAGGGGGTCAGTAATGTTATGGGGGTAGGGCAATGTCTGTGGGGGCTGGGGAAGGCATTATCCGGAATGAAGTTGTCGGGGAGGCGCATTCTATAATTTTTTTTCTGCGCATGTGCAGTTGGAGGCGCCAATCGGAGCTGCACAGTTTTGGGTGCGTTAAGCCCCGCCCACAGGCTTATACAGCCCGATTCGGAATCGCTAATATTTTTGCAGGCAGAGTGCGTATGGGGGTGCCTGAGAACGGGTCAAAAAGTCAGATCTGAAACACTCCCAGTTTTAAGTCCGCCCAGCACTTAGAATCAAAATGGTAAAATAGGATCTATTATGTGGAAACTAAATCAATATAAATATAAAATTAATTAAAATTGGAATCCATTTGCAAATTAGTGCTGATCTGCACTTAATATCATTAAACCATTTTAACCTCCTGATCACCTTGATCTTATGCCTCCCATGTATCTACACCTGCACAAGAGCCATCACCAACATAAGCTCTCAGAGGATTTTCCTGTTTAGAAAATAAGGGCGAGTTTCGAAATTACTGTTAGTAATAATCGTGGTCGCATGCTTTACACATTCGCCTAACGTTCCTCCATCTGTTATTTCATCAAAATAATGCACAAAGGAATACAGATTAAGTTAGTCATATCTGTGAATAATCACCGACAATAATTTCTAAGCTAAAGTGTCAGAACAAAAGATAAGTAAAATGAGGAAGGAGAATTCAGTAGAATGCAAAATATTCTCTGGAGGTTAGAGGATTGTGGAGGTCAGGGTAAGCGATATAAGGCCTTGAAAGAGCCCAACACAGGTAGGAATCAGTCCGTTATGTGTCTGTTGGGGCTAATTAAAAAGCCACATTAACCTATATCCCTAACAAACTCCCCAAGAACATTAAAAACAATGATTTCTATTGAAATTCCTGGATAGTTATCATCTCATAGACAACACAGATCTTCTACCTGGATAACAGTACTCAGGCTGATGGAAGTACCAACAACTCGGACAGAATTGTGATTGGGGCACATTTTCAGTAAAGGAGCTGATGTTTGCTCTACTGTGAATCAACAATATTCACATAATCACATTCAAATAATGTATTTTACCAGTTGGACCTCCAGTCATCTTCAGTTCACACATCTGTGATTGTTTACATTGATATGCTAGGTTGGACAAAAAGATTGAACCGTGGCAGAGAAAATATCTAAATAATAACAGGTTAAGACTTCATCTCAAGTCATGATTTTAACTTTGCTCAGGCCAGCTACAGTAAATACATTAATATCCAACTAATCAGCCCCAATATTTTTGGAAGCAAATTAAACAGGATAGTTATTTTGTTCAAGGACATTAATCAACTCAGCATTGACAATTGTGACACCATGACACAAACTCTCAAAGATTAACATTTCTGAAGCATCAGCTTTTCCCCCCACTAAGTCTAGATTTGGAAGGGTTGTCCAAGAAAGCAGAAATGATAATTAAGATATAAATTCAGAATTGGCCTCCCCTCTTAGATATCTGATAGAGTGTATGCTCGGGTTATAAATAATAAGCTAACTCCTACTGGGACTACTACATAATGAACCATAGCCTTAAATCCCAACTTGGATGCCCTCAACCTCTGCAGGGAGAAGAAACCTAATCACTACATAATTATCTGAGCTGCAGCTGAGGCTTGAAGGTGAGTATGCTGAAGGACTGGACTGTTAAGATAGTGGCCTGGCAATCCAATCTCATCTAAGAATTGAAGCTAAGGCAACAGGTTAAAAGACTATCTTATGACTCCACATTGCAATAGGAGATAAAGCCGGGTAAAAGACAAACTTATACAACAATTTCATCCTGTCCTCATTGTGTGTTTTTGTTAGGTATTCACTATTCTGCAAAACCGAGGTAAAGAGAATTAAAAGCAGGAAATGTTCCTTTTGCCTCTCCCAGAGTTCTGTCAGTGGTACATGTGGCTGTTCAATGTCAGTAATGTACTGGACGGACCAAATATTCTTTCCCTATAGCTCATTTCATATTTGTACATGCCATGAGATTATGGCCCAAATCTGGTCAATTGAATTGACAGATTATGGATTTAGCCCAGATAATGAGAGGTGAACTTTGAAACATGACTGTGGGGATTGATTTAAAAGTTAGTTAGGATTCCGATTTGTATGAGGCTATTAGAGCTCGCAGAGTTTCCAACGACAGTTGTTCAGGACAGTTCAAGGATATTGTCAGAAAATATATTTTACTTTCAGGAAAGTTAAGCAATTTGTCTGAGAAATTAGTTTTCCATTGGATTCATTGTTTACTGAACAGTAAACATGTATAATTTAAAAATTGAAATAGCAATTCTAAATGTGGGAAACGTTTGGTTAAAACACAACTCTAGCAGTGAGACAACTGGGAAATTATAGTTCTGTATGATGGAAAGCAGTTTGTTGCTACAGTGCTCTGTACAGTAAGAATGAATGGAAAGTGATTAGTTCAACTGAATGATATTCAATAAGAAATTGAAAGGGAATGTAACAGGTTGTACAGGGGGAATGAATGGGGGCTTATTGGGTACGGTGGAATGTTGTAGAGCATGATAAAGCAGAAAACAGTTTAGAGCACTAGAATTCTACAAATCAGTAGTCATTGTATACAGTTAAATACCAAAGTGTCGGAGTGAGTGAATAGGAAGTGGCAAGATTTTTTTTATTCATTCATGGGACATGGCCATCACTGGTGGGCCAGCATTTACTGCCCATCCGTAGTTGCCCAAGGGCAGTTGAGAGTCACCCACATTGCTATGGCTCTGAAGTCACTTGTAGGCCAGACTAGGTAAAGACGGCAGATTTCCTTTTCTAAAGGACATTAGTGAAACAGGTGGGTTTTTCCTGCAAATGACAACAATGGTTTCATGGTCATCATTAGACTCTTACTTCCAGATGTTTTTATTAAATTCAAATTCCACCATTTGCCGTGGCATGATTCGAACCCTGGTCCCCAAAACATCAGCTACGTTTCTGGAATAATACTCGAGCGATAATACCACGAGGCAATCGCCCACCGCCCCCACCCCATCAAGGGCCATGGCCGTGATTCTCCCAAAAGATTCTAAGTTCCCAACGTGCGGGAAAATGGGAGTAAATTCCGCTGGTTTTTTAGCATGATTTCCAGAATGAATCTCCAACACTCTGTGCATCACAGAGTGCCTTAGTGTGGTTCACTCAGAAAATCCGGGGGTGTGGCCTATTCCCACCCAAAAGGCCGACAGCATGGTGCTGAGCGGGCCACTGTGCATGTGCCGATCTGTCAGTGCATGCGCAATGGCCCCCCATTGATGGCCTCCTGATCACTGGCCAGCCTCGCAATACCCATCGCTGGCTTCCCGGACCTCCCCAGGGCATCTCCTATATCCCGCCTCCCCCCCCCCACCTGGCCAGCCCTGATTTCCCTGATCTCCTCCCGCAGACCCTCCCCCTCCCCCTGATGGCCAGCCCCAATCACCCTCACTTCCTCCCTTCCTCCCTCTCCGATCCTCTGGCAGAGTGGCAGTGAGTCGCCCCCTCCCCACCATGATCATGATCAGCATGGGCTTGGAGGGCCGAAGGGCCTGTTCCTGTGCTGTAATTTTCTTTGTTCTTTATTCTTTGTTCTCTCAGCATTGATTCAGTTCCCCTCGATCACTGCTTGCTGAGGCTTGACTAAACTCCAAAACTAAAACACCAACATCAATTTTTTTAAAGCATACCTTCACTTGCACACTTTTTTTCCCTTTGGGAAATAGTGGGGGAAAGATTCCTGAGCTGAATATGTTGAACGGTTGAACTGTATTATGAACTCCCCTTCCGTGGTCAACAAGTCCTGGTTTTGGATTTGAACCTGGGGCTTCCCAGTCTAGAAGTAGGGACACCACCACTGTGCCACTAGACCTCCAACAACAACAATCACAACTTATATTTATATAGCATCTTTAATGTAATAAGATGTCCCAAGACACTTCACGTGAGCGTTATGAAACTAAGTATGACAGTGAGTCTTATGAGATGATGCTAGGTCAGATGATTGGAAAGCTCGACCGAAGAGGTAGGCTTTAATGAATGTCTGTCAGAAAAAATGAAGTAGAGAAGTGTAGGGAGGATATTCCAGTCTTGGTTTTTGCTGACCCAGAACTGACCTTCACAATGCATCTCCTAACTTGTTACCATTGCTGCAACATGACTTGCCTCACAGATTGATTGCTGCTGAACTCCTTGTCCCCGCTTTTATCACCTGCAGATTCAGGCCTGTAAGAAATCCTGTTCACTGACCCTTACTGACTTACATTGGTTCCCTATCCCAAAATACATAGGACTGAAAATCCTCTTCCAATCCTCTTATCTACAAATCTCTCTCATGGCCTCATTGCACCCCACTACCTCCAACTTCAAGGTTTCTCCCGTGACCTCTGGCCTCCGAACCGTTTCTATGTGTTCCGTTCTTTATCCACCATTGGTGGTAGAGCCTTTGTCTGTCGTGGACTTACTTTCTCAGGCTCCTTTTCTAAATATATATGGCTCTGTACTTTGGTCTCCTTCATTAAAACATTTTATCAACCAATCCTTTGGCCACCTTTTCCACAACAGTTCAGGGCGAATCTTTACCTTATCCTGTGGAATGAGTTGGAACAATTGTCAATGTTAAAGATTCTGTAAAAATCCAAATTGATGTTGTTTCCATGATGGGGAGAAAGAATATCTGTTCAGGCAGCATTTAGGGAAACAGTGGTGTGGTTGGTCTGTTTAATATTGATAAATACAAGTGGAATCACATTTTCCTGTACATTTTTAGATGAAAAATTGTGTTCTAAAATTAATCAGATATACTATTTTCATTATTGAATTCAAGTAGATTACATTTACATATTATTAAACAATTATATACCTAAATATACATTTACTCATTTTCTGAACATGACTATTTACATTTCTAAAATATACTGAAAGTCTATTGGCCTGATTTTACCATTTGGAGTCTAAGTGCCGAATCCGGGCGTCAAATACTCCGTGCCCGGAATCCTCTTTCCAGCGCGCCCATACACGTTTTGCCGGCTCCGTCCGATTGCAGTGGGCGGGGCTTAGTGCTGGCGGACCGATCGGAGCTCTGAACTGCGCATGCGCAGTTCGAAAAAAATCTGATAGCGCGCGCCCGGGCGCGAAAGAAAGAAAAAGCAGAAAGCGGAGAGAGTGGCTCTCTGACGGTCATCCTCTGGTCGGGGGGGTGGGGGGGGGGTGGGGGTGGTGGGTGGGAGGACGAGGGGGGGTGGGAGGAGGAGGGGGCGGGACCCAGATCATCCTTTGGTCGGAGGTGGGTGGGGGGGGGGCGGTGGGACCCAGATCATCCTCTGGTCGGAGGTGGGTGCGGGGGGGGAGGTGGGACCCAGATCATCCTCTGGTCGGGGGAGGGGGGTCCGCTGCCAGTCTGCGGCCGATCGGTGGGGAGGGAGGGGGTAGGAGGGTCCACCGCCACTCTGCGGGCGATCCCTCCTCCCCACCGGAGGAACGAATCCCTCCTGCGGCCATGCCATCCCACAAAACCTTTAGGATGAAGCGATTCCTCACTAAGAAGATGAAGCAGAATCGGCCGATTCCACAGTGGATCCGCATGAAAACCGGCAATAAGATCAGTACAAGTCCAAGAGGAGACACCGGAGAAGGACCAAGCTGGGCCTGTAAAGGGATACACCATCACTGGTACACTACCAGCCACAGATTACTCTTCCCTGCAGGGGCAAGAGAGCGGGAGAGATGGCTGTGGCTGGCTATGACTGGTAGTGTACCGAATCGGGTGTCATCTGCTCGGAATTGGGTGCAGATCGCGGTATAGGCCTGATGCCCAACTTTACCGTAATTTTGGTAAAATCGGGCCCTATGTGTAGGTGTGCACGTTCTGTGGGCCTGATTTTACCATTTTGAGTCTCAGTGCCAAATCTAGGCGTCAAATACATCCGTGCCCGGAATCCTCTTTCCAGCGTGCCCATACCCGTTTTGCCGGCTCCGGTCCGACTCGCGCTGTGGGCGGGGCTTAGTGCTGTCGGAATGATCGGAGCTCTGAACTGCGCATGCGCAGTTCGAAAAAATCTGAAGCAGCGAGGCCGGGCGCGAAAGAAAAAAACAGAGAGAGCGGCTCTCTGACACAGACCATCTGGCGGGGGGCAGGAGAGGGGGTGTGACGTATCATCCTCTGCGGGGGGGGGGAGGTGGGTGGGAGGGGAGGGGGTGTGACCGGTCATCCCTTGGTGGGGGGGGGCGGGTGGGAGGAGAGGGGGTGTGATGTATCATCCTCTGCGGGGGGGGGCACTGTCACTCTGTGGTCGATCGTTGGGGAGGGAGGGGGCAGGGGGTTCCGCTGCCACTCTGCGGCCGATCCCCCCTCCCCACCAGAGGAACGAATCCCTCCTCTCCAGAGTGACCGCATACTTCAAACACCACGACTGTCATTATTCACCTCAGCGGAACCCCCTGCCCCCTCCCTCCCCACCGATCGGCCGCAGAGTGGCAGCGCCCCCCCCCCGCAGAGGATGATACGTCACACCCCCTCTCCTCCCACCCCCCAGGGGATGATCAGTCACACCCCCCTCCCCTCCCACACCCACCCCCCCCAAGGGAGGATCAGTCACCCCCCCCTCCCCTCCCAACCCCCCCCCCCCAAGGGATGATCAGCCACACCCCCTCTCCTCCCACCCCCCCCGGGGATGATCGGTCACACCCCCTCCCCTCCCACCCCCCCCCACCCCAGGGGATGATCAATCACACCCCCTCCCCTCCCACACCCCCCCCCCCTCCAAGGGATGATCGGTCACACCCCCTCCCCTCCCATCCCCCACCTCAGGGGATGATCGGTTACACCCCCTCCCTTCCCACACCCCCCCCAGAGGATGATACATCACACTCCCTCTCCTCCTCCCACCCCCCTCCCTCTCACCACCCCCGCCCCCCCCCTCCCCGCCAGAGGAGGAGCTGGGTCAGAGAGCCATTGCGTCTCTGACCCCGCTCTTCGGAGGCTGCAGCGACGATTTCGGATTTTTATTCGGCAGGTCGATTACAGCGCGGATCCGCATCGGACCAGAAGACGGGAAAGTGGGATTTGGCGGTAGAGTTGGGCGCGCGGTTCATTAAGTCGATTTAAATGCATGCAAAATGGGCTGCCCGACGAATCGGGTGTCGGTAAAGCCGTGATCTGCTCGGGATCGGGTGCAGATCGCGGTATAGGCCCGACGCCCAACTTTACCGCGATTTCGCACCCGCAAACGGGCGCGAAGTTTTGGTAAAATCGGGCCCTGTGTCTTTCACATTTACTTGCATGTGTGAGACATGTAGCTGTATCAAGATTGAATGTACACAGTGCTAGGTTTCCTGTTTATACCCCTTCAGTGAAAGTGGATGGAAAATGATTGGGTATAGTCTTTCAGAATCACGGAATCACGGAGGCATATATACTTAGTAGAACACAGTCGTCTTGTGTTGTTTGCAACATCAGAATAAAACCAGTTAAAAGTTAAAAATACTATCCAAGTCTTTAAATCTCATTGTCATCAGCTTGTTTAAGTCTGTATTTTTGCTGTGAGTGTCAGAAATCCTCTTAGATCTCAAACTTGTTTTTACCTCCTACTGTTAGCTGCAGGTTGTTTTGTGGCTGATACTTTTATCTTAGCAGAAACTGTTAGACAGTGCAGTGCACTTTTCATTTCTCTGAGAGTGAGACAGTTCTGTAGCAATTGAAGAACAATGAGTGATGATTACAGTTTTTGTCAGACAGCTTTTATTTCCTACACATCCACCAAATATATCCCATCTTTGATCTTTCTTTCTCTAGGAAACAGAATACAGGCTAGCATTGAAATGCCGCTGGAAGCAAAACGTTTGTTGTTAGCCTGAGGCTGAAGTATTGGACAGACTTGTCTGTTCGTTGTTTGATATTACAATACAGCATGTGAGTGAGTGGCAGTTGCTCGGTAAGATGTGCCTCTGGTATCCTCAGTCCAGTTAAATATTGATGTTGTGGCAGAGTGAAAATATTGGTTCATTGTGATGCCCCGTCTCATCTTGAATGGCTCTGTGACTGCTCTCTAAAAACTGTGTGTAAGTGTGTAAACCAATAAAGACTTTAAAAGTAATTCAATATATTCAAAATAACAAACCGCACATTTATGGTGAGAAAATTTGACATTTCTGGCAATAATGAATGAAAGAGAAAAAAGCTTAACCTTCTTCCCTTGTATGGCAAAACAAAATCTCGCTCTCTCTCCATATAAAGGACTCGCATTCCACTTGACAATTCACTTGTATAAGTGGGAAGAGGGTAGAGACCCGAGAAGTTCCTGGGCGGAATTTCCATGGTCTGAATTCTTCAAAGTTTTCTACTTGTAAAGTAACACTCAAAGTCTCCCTTCATACAGTCTTTGCATTTTTAGAATGTGTGCATCTGTCATGATTGTGATGTTGGGCTGAGGTATTGGAGGTGTATGCTATACTTTCCTTTGAAAGGGAGCTTACACTCTACTGGTCATTGAAATGGATGAGCATCCCAACTTTGGGCTGTTAAAACTCGAGTGTCAACTTTGGCCTTCAATGGTTGTACTAACGGTTAATTGTTCTGTGAGATTCCACCAGCAGACCACAGATTCTGCCTAATAAATTTTGGGCTAAATTTTACAGGCCGCCTTTGAATTGGAAAGCAGACATGGGGACCTGTAAATTAAGTCATGTGCCATCAGTGGCAGGCCTGCCTGACCTTACTCCTACCCTGGTTTTGTGAGTGACAGGAGAGGTGTTAGATGGGTCACCCACCCAATTGAGGCCCTTAATTCCCACACTTTAGGGCCTCATTCTGGAGCCACTCTGGTGTAATGGGTGGCAGGAGAGGCCTGCGCTCAACATGCAGCCCAGCAGGTTTAACTTTCTGGGTTGTTGGCCAGTTAAAGGGAGTGCCACTTTCCAGGCTCCCAGTACCAAATGGACAGAAAATCCTAGGCCGCAATCTAGCAACCTCGTTAGTTGTGGATGCAAATCCTGTAATAAGTCTCACAAGCAGCCCAAAATGGAATTTACGCCAGTGATATCCTGGTTTAAGATCTTTCCCACTGGTGACATCATGCCCAGTATGATGTCCGTGGGGTAGTGGTGATGTTTGTTGGGAGGGGAGGGGGGGTGTCCTGTAATTAAAATTTGAGATTGGAGCACCCCAATCTCAGATTCCCAGAGTTGCTGGCATGTTTAGGCGCCATCCCTCCAGCTGGTTGTGTGATCCCCACCAACACTTTGAACTTGTACAGAGTGCTGTTACATCAGGCACATGAGGCCAACGAGTTTCATACAGCTTTCATCGCCTCATCTGAAACTTTGTGCAATTTTGGGATGATCCCTCCCCCCATTCCCCAAGCAGTTCTGTTTCTGTTTTTTTCGAAATAGCTGTGCATTTTACTATTTAGTTGTAAATTATCACATAATGCCATATCATTGCACAAAGTAAGTACAGATCATTTAAAACAGGGACTGACTATATCTGATTCACTGGTCCAGTTATCTTCCACCCTCTCATCTGAAGGCCAGGTTAATGCTTGACTCTTGCATGCAATATCAAGGGAGAATAATGTTTCCAGTGTTGCACCTCTCTGAATCCTGTCTGTACACTTCAAGTACAATTGAGTGTGTTTTGCCTTTCTTTCTCAAAGTGAGATTGCATTTAACTTTGTTTGTAGCCAAAAAGCCCACCTCTTCCCTAATAACCCTGGTTACTCTTCATTTTCCACCAGAAACACCCAGTGCAGTTTGATCAATCCCCTACAGTCCTCTCTCATTATTTAGTGCATTTTAATATCTGTAATTTAACAATGAATGAATGTGGTTGGGGAGAGCAGGAAGGAACATCTCACTATGAGAGTATAAAAATGTAGAGTCTGGGATTAGGAGGTATTGGGCAAGGCATCTGACATTGAAACAATAGCCTGTATTTTGCGATCTTTGATGAAGTAACTTCGAAGAAAGTTGCCTACAAAGCTCTAGCAATTTCTGTGATGTGGATTTCCCCTTTCCCCACGCTGGTTTGAATTAGGTGTTAAGTCAAGAGAATCCCCAGGTGTCCAGCAGCTGTGAGGTCATCACTCAAGTAAGGAGCTTATTACATTGAAATATTCCCACAGTCAGCAAACCAGAAAGTAAACTGAACTGATTATCCTTCAGTTTCAATTAATTTTACAGTGAATGATTGGGACATAGATATTAGAAGCTGAAATATGCAAAGAAGAACAGCAAAGAACAAAGAACTGTACAGCACAGGAAACAGGCCCTTCGGCCCTCCAAGCCTGTGCTGCTCATTGGTCCAACTAGACCATTCGTTTGTATCCCTCCATTCCCATGGTGTTGGGTTAAGGGGATAGGGCAGGGGTGAGTGAGGGAGTCGGTGCAGACTCGATGGGCTGAATGGCCTCCTTCTGCACTGTAGGGATTCTATGAGTCTATTGTTCTAACACTTGCGAGTCCCACTCTAACCCAACACATTTCCCATAACTAATCCCCCTAACCTACACATCTTGTGACACTAAAGGGCAATTTAGCATGGCCAAACCATCTAACTCCACCTGTTCTTGCAGTTATTAAGAATTACACAGAGATGGAATGTAAGGTCTGAGATTTTTTCTGTGTTTTCAGTGCAGCCAATCAGTTAATCATAATATAATTGCTTCCTATCTTGAGACAGAGCAAACCTCAATCCTGGGAGACTCCTGGAAACCCAGCTGTGAACTGACTCTTGGATAGGTATAGACATCTGAATGGACTAATTCCTCAGCCTGATACAAACGGCACTCTGGTCTGCTTCCACAGTATTATGTTGGCTCAACAATAGACAGAAAATCAAGCCAGAAAGTGCTGTAAATACTCAGCAGGTCAGGCAGCATCTGTGGAGGGTAAAACAGAGGCAATGACTTAAATGTTACTGGCCCCTGGGCGAGAGAACTAGAGACGGGAGCGGTGCCAGTAATATAGCAGGTCAGTTGAGTTGAGATAGCTCTCTGATGCAAGTCTGCCACTGGGAAAGATTCTCAGCGGCAGGCAGAAGGTGAGCTGGGATGCAGATTGATTACTCACTGCATGGAGGTGGGCAGCCAATATCCATAATCAAGAATCCTATTATGGACCATTAAGAGAGGTCACTGCCACTTTGCTGGTGGTGCAGCAGCTCACGTTGTGGGAAGGACAACAGCTTAATGGAGACAACCTCTCTGAGGCAGCTCAATAGTGGGGTAGTGGAGTCAGAGTCTATGGTTTCATGCCCAAAAAGGGAGGCTACAGGGAGGGAAGGTGGTTCCTGTAGAGCCAACACTCCCCTAAGAGTGTTTTCTCCTCCAGTCAGTGGGGTTCTCCATCCTCAGTCAATCTGAATAAAAACTTGTACTTACTTGTCTCAGGGCACCTCAATGTTGAGATGCCCTGTTGAACAACCGGCCTGCCTCAGCAGCACTTGACTCCTCCATTGGGGCTTCTGCCCCTCCGGGAAGGCAGCATCAGGAGCCTGCCTGCTAGTTTTAATTGGATAGTGAGCCCCGTCTCCAGGAAAATTGCTGAGCCGATTCCACTGGAATGGACAGGCTCAGGACCCCCAGTTGGTCTTGATGCTGGTATCCTGAAGCCTGCGGTAACATTCAGCCTAATGTTACAAGTCGCTGACCTTTTATCAAAACTTTTGTATAGAGTGAAAGTGGTGTCAATAGTAATCATTGATCAGAATATATCTCATCTTGTACCATAATCCTGCAGTAAAGGCTGCATTGATGAACAATGTGAAATCTAGGCAACATAACTATGCAAACATAAAATTATCATGTGGATATGTAAACAAGTCAATTAAATTAAGCCTGTTAAGAATTTTAAAGGCCTGATTTGAGTGATAAAAGCAGCCGATGAAATGTGAAGCCTGAAACGA
The DNA here is from genome assembly GCF_964213995.1 of Mustelus asterias. Lineage (NCBI taxonomy): Eukaryota > Metazoa > Chordata > Chondrichthyes > Carcharhiniformes > Triakidae > Mustelus > Mustelus asterias. The sequence continues at coordinate 109,908,060 of NC_135804.1, forward strand.
ATATTGCAGAAGTCACTGGAAAAAATCCCTGAAAATCAGTTTGAAGTTCCACAAAACACAGAGGAAAAATATCCTTTTATCCAACACTGAAGGGAATTTCAGAGATGCAAACTGAATACAGATCACGTCATCTCCATTCACTGGGCATCAGACTGCATTCAAACCTCATTAGAGCACGGCCCTGAGGATTCAAGTATTATGTGTTATAGGGGTACATGCAGCAGTAAATCCAATAATATTAACAGCGGCATAATGCAATAGGAAACATCAAGGGCTGACGTCTATGAGGTTTATAAGCACAAAAGCTTTATTATGTGGGGTGTATGGAATAGATGGTGTTATCGCCAAGAACGTTATAACAAGGATAGGTACGCAGCATAATATTGGAACTGAGGTCTTACAATGAAAGTGGATTGTACAATCAACATTGTTGTGAAATTATTGCCAACATTCTAAATTGTTAAAGCGAGTGGAATGCCATAGATTAAGTATTGTAGCTATGAGGCTTGTAATGAGGGTAAGGTGCACGAAAGCTGAAAGCCGTATGAGGAAAATGGAGTGTATCACATCAAGTCAAAAGCCTTATAATGAAAGTTGGATACATTACAAAGAGAATTACAGCTGAAAAATTTATATTGAAGGTAAAACATAACACAAAGAGACACCATTGTTTCAGAGGCTCTCACAACCACAGCAGAAATATTTAAGGAATGCTCTCATAAAGAATATTACAATGAGGGCGAGGTGTATAAGCAACAGAAAACGCCTGTTACAATGAGCGAGGTGACAGAATAACAGAGAATTTCGCTCCCTTAAACCTGGCTTGAGTTCAAGCCCAGGTCCCAGGACAATGTTGAAATCCTCTCAGCTTTTCAAAGTGACAACTTTGTGAGAAATGTCTATGTTATGAAAGTATTAAGAGAAATTTCTGTCATACACGTCATTGCTTTAAAGTGTGACTGTAGGAAGGGCAATAACAGAGTATTGCAAAGATTCAAAGTCCAAAGAATTTAAATCTTCCAGTTCTGCTCATTTCTCTAACAAACACGCACAATAAAAATGCTGGGTTATAATCCAAATGTATGGGTTTTGTAAATAGAAACCTTAGCAAGAATGAGATATACAATAGAATTGAGATGTAGATCTTGTGTTATACTGATGATTCCCCCCATGCAGCCTCTAAATGATGGTTTTGAATAGTTAGTGACAACAGCCTGTAATTGAGAAAATGCTCATCTGAAATATTTCCTATCCTAATATGTCTGGAAGAGTGTTCAGAATGCAGGAGCAAAACTTTGGGAGCTTTAGAGTTGTCACCCTCAGGTCATCCCTGTTCCTCAAAACCTTTAAATCCTGATGCTTCACAAAGGAGAATTTGGCACTGAGTTGTAGTAAGAGTATTAAGGGGAAAATGTGGTTAAACAGTAACTGTTGAGGAGATTATAGCTGGGATTCTCTGACCTCACCCGCAGCTGGGATTCTCTGGTCCCGCTGCTATGAATGAAGATTTGGCTGACGGCCAAATTCTCCATTCTCACTGGCAGTGGTGGCGAGACATATGACATTGGAGAATTCCAGCCTAAGTAGAATGGTTTATGGATCAAGATCCAGAGAGGCCCATTTGGTTGAAGTTTCAGTCACTTATATTGGAGCAGAGAGAGGAGGAGAAATGCACAGGAGGTCAGAGTCTGAGAGCCAACAGTCACAACTTGAGATCGAGCGCTGGAAGAGGCTGTGGGGATAGGTGGGATGAGGCTGTCTAGGGATTTATGAATGAGGATGAAGATTTGCAACTGAATACAAGGTGGAATAGGTAATTGATAGCGGTCGATGAGGACAGAAGTGATGCACAAGCAAGACTTAAATGTGCAGTGGAATGTAAGTCTAGTGGTTTGAATGCATTACAATTTTCATAAGCTAAAGTTTAGGAGGCTGGGGAGGAAAGTTTCAACATCACGTGCAGAGATTCAGCCCTGTTTGGGGTGAGTTATGTGTGGAATTAGGTGATGTTGGGGAGGTAAAAATAAATAATCTTTGAAACAGATAGGATATGGGGTCCGAAGCGCAGATCAGGATCAAACAGAACACTGAGGTGGGCTGAGCAACTGTGGAGGGGCTGGAGCCACCATAGTTAGAGTTGTTGTGAGAAATTTACCACTTCGGAGTCAGACTTGGAGGTTCAACAAAACAGTTTTATTTCGGACAAAGCTTTGGGAGAAGTGCTGGCACTCCGCAGTTCAGGCAGTCACCTTCTCAACTACACAATGGTAGTTGAGCATCTTCTATACTTTTTAGATAATAGACAGTACGGACATTAGTCGTTAACACATCGTTACAAGTTGAGTAGACAGATACGGACATCGACAGTTAACACATTGTTACAAGCAGACAGGTACGGACATGGACAGTTAACACATCATTGTACATAGAATGCTTACATTCATGCAGTTATGTCCTCTATCAATGACTGGTTTCGATATACATTTATGCATTTATGTCCCCATCAGTGGCTGAGCTTGTTATCAAACTCATTGTTCTGGGTCTGCTCTTTATCTCAAGTCTTAAAGTGCCCCAAGGTCTGACCAGTTTCCTGCAGCAATTCGGATACTGCAGATTTTAACTCTTTGTGTAATGTCTGTGCCCAAAGTCAGTGCCTTTTAATGTCCCTTCCCAGAGTCCATTTTGTGTGCCAGGTAACCATTTTGTGTCCATCATTTTAATTTCACCATAACAGAGTCAACTTGGAAACTTTGATGGGAACTGAAAAGTGATGTCCTTTGTGTTGCCAAAGTTCAAGTAAAGAAATCCCAGTGCTTTCATGATTTAATGTTGCACAAGCAATCCAGCAGCATACCTGTGGTCAGAGTTGAAAATAGCAGCAGGATAGTAGAACTGAGGGCACCTACCTCATGCTAAATCTGACAGTAGCACTTGAGTGTGAGCTGGAAGCAGAAAGTAGAGCAAGAATATAATTCCTTAAGGATTCAAAAGATTGGAGTTCTTTGAGGAAGTAGCATGTGCTGTGGATATAGGGGGGCAGATGGATGTATTTATTTAGATTTCCAGGAGACATGTGAAAAGGTGCCACATCAAAGGTTATTGCAGAAAAAGCTCATCTTAAAGGGGGTAGCATATTGGCATTGATAGAAGATTGGCTGGCAAATGGGAAGCAGAGTAGGCATAAATGCATCTTTTTCAGGTTGGCAAGATGTTATGAGTGGTGTGCCATAGGGATACAGTGCTGGGACCTCAGCAATTTATATAAATGGCTTGGATGAAGGGGTTGAAGGGATGGTTGCTAAATTTGCTAATGACACAGAGATAGAAAGGAAAGTGAGTTGTGAAGAGGACATGAGGCTACAAAAAGAGAGTGGGTGAAGATCTGGCAAATGGAGTATAATGTAGGAAAATGTGAAATTGTCCATTTTGGCAGGAAGAATAAAAGCGAAGCATATTATCTAAATGGTGAGAATTGCAGAGCTTTGAGGTAGAGAGGGATCTGGGAGTCCCAGTGCATGAATCGCAAAAGGCTGGTGTGTAGGTACAGGAAGTAATTAGGAAAGCTCATTAGAATGTTTTAATTTATTGCAGGGGGAATTGATTACAAAAGTAGGGAGGTTATGCTTCAGTTGTACAGGCACTAGTGAGATCACATTTGGAGTACTCTGTACAGGACTGGTCATCTTATCTAAGGAAAGATGTGAATGTGTTGAAAGCAGTTCAGAGAAGGTTTATCAGACTAATACCTGGATTGGGGTGGGTTGTCTTATGAGGGTAGGTTGGACATGCTAGGCTTGTATCCACTGGAGTTTAGAAGACTAAGAGGTGACTTGATTGAAAGATATAAAATTTTGAGGAGTCTTGACAGGGTAGATGTAGGGAGGATGTTTCCTCTGCGGGAGCATCTAGAACTAGGGGTCATTGTTTAAGTATAAAGAGTCACCCATTTAAAATGGAGATGTGGCAATTTTGTTTTCATTCAGAGTGTTGTGAGTCTTTGGAATTCTCTTCCCCAAAATACAATAGTAGCAGAGTCTTTGAATATTTTCAAGGAAGTGGTGGATGGATTCTTGGTGAGCAAGGGGGTGATATATTATCGGGGATAGGTGGAATGCAGATTTGAAGTTACGATCAGATCAGCCATGATCTTATTAAATGGCAGCGCAGGCTTGAGGGGCTGAATGGCCTTGCTTGTATGTTGGCATGTTCATAATAGGATTTGAAGGTCTGACCTTAATTATTATCCATTATTTTTATTACATTTATAAAAACTTGCTTTAAGGTTTTGGAAAAGAAATGCGTAATGTTGGATTACAATTGCTGGGTGACTGTGTTACTGAGAAACTTCATAGGCTTATTTTATTTAATGGAATGAGAACATTACCCAACAATGTGATTGAGAATTATTCACTATTCAAACTAGCCAACTTCTCATAGTAAAGCTAGTTTAATTGACTGCTTTAATATTATTAAATGTAGCCCAGTCAAATAATTGAAAGCAATCATGTCAATCAAAGTCATCGTGAATATGAAACAATCTGTCGAAGCTAATTAAACTACTTAACCTCTCAATAGGCAAAATGGCACCATATAACATTTTCTGCATTATTCTGTGTATTACTTTGTATTTTTGTTCTGCATCTCAGTTCTTTCATTATTTTATACATTATTCTGTGAATATTATCCTTCACAATATTCTCTGCTAAATTTGGTTAACATGATGTGGACATAGTGAATCGTGTGGAGGGCGTAGAAGGTCTGCAGAGAGATTTGGACAGGCTGAGTGAGTGGGCGAGGATCTGGCAGATGAAGTATAACCTTAACAAATGCGAGGTTATTCACTTTGGAAGAAATAATAGCAAATTGGATTATTATCTAAATGGAAAGAAATTACAACATGCTGCTGTGCAGAAGGACCTGGGGGTCCTTGTGCATGAGACGCAAAAACCCAGTCTGCAGGTGCAACAGGTGATCAAGAAGGCAAATGGGATGTTGGCCTATATCGCAAGGGGGATAGAATATAAAAGCAGAGATGCCTTGCTGCATCTGTACAGGGCATTGGTGAGGCCGCAGCTGGAATACTGTGTGCAGTATTGGTCCCCTTATTTGCGGAAGGATATATTGGCCTTGGAGGGAGTGCAGAGAAGGTGCACCAGGTTGATACCAGAGATGAGGGGTGTTGACTATGAGGAGAGACTGAGCAGATTGGGTTTGTATTCGTTGGAATTTAGAAGGCTGAGGGGGGATCTTATAGAGACCTATAAGATAATGAAGGGGCTGGATAGGGTAGAGATGGAGAGATTCTTTCCACTTAGAAAGGAAACTAGAACTAGAGGGCACAGCCTCAAAATAAAGGGGGGTTAGTTTAGGACAGAGTTGAGGAGGAACTTCTTCTCTCAGAGGGTGGTGAATCTCTGGAATTCTCTGCCCACTGAAGTGGTGGAAGGTACCTCGTTGAATATGTTTAAATCACGGATAGATGGATTCCTGATCGGTAAGGGAATTAGGGGTTATAGGGATCAGGCGGGTAAGTGGAACTGATCCACTTTAGATCAGCCATGATCTTATTGAATGGCGGGGCAGGCTCGAGGGGCTAGATGGCCTACGCCTGCTCCTATTTCTTATGTTCTTATAGACACCGGAAATTGCCGGCTCCAAGTGGAGAGGATCTCCAAGAAGATCGTGCATATCGCCACAGACATCAAGTTTCTACAAAGATGCAAGAAAGCAGACAAGATACCGAAAGGACTACAGATCACGAACCCACTCAGGTCAACCTACAATAAAGACTACGCTGAGAGACTTTGCCGTCGCACCTTTCTCACACTCCTCAACCACCTCATACACCAGCTCTACAGCAAATGCTGCAACCTGGAAATCAAGATAGAATCCATATTCTCAACTTGCGCTCAGGATGCAGACCAGCTGCAAAACACTGCCAAGCAGACAAGACAACGGAACTATGCCATCTACATGCACACCAAGAACAGGAAACTTGAGAAACTTGGCATCATCATCAGCAGCAACCAAGCCTCCCCCAGTACTACAGTAGAAAACGGTACTACCACAGAGAAGTCCATTGTCAACTTGTCGGACTACACACTTCAACCAGACGAAATCGAAGTTCTCAGCTGAGGGCTCAATTTCTGCCCCACCACCAAAATGGACCCCATCAGTCTCACAGTGGACACAGAGGAATTCATCAGGCAAATGAGGCTGCCGGAGTTCTTCCACAAACCCCAAGAGGCCAACAGCGAACACAATGAGGCAGCCAATGAACCAGAACAGCCAACAGAGAGATCCGCGGTGCAGCAACCGAAGAGGAAAGAGTCGAATTGGGCTCCTCTGGAAGGCCGTTGCCCTCGACTCGACATATATGCCCAAGCCGTCAGGAGGTGCGTCAATGCCAGATTCATCAGCCGCACTCACAAGACAGCCCCGAACATCACCCAAGCACAATGCAACGCCATCCGCGCTCTCAAGACCAACCGCAACATTGTCATCAAACCAGCAGACAAAGGAGGGGCCACCATCATACTGAACAGAACGGATTACTTCAAAGAAGTGCACCGACAACTGAACAACAAGGAACACTACAGACAGTTACCCGCACCGACCAAGGAACACATCCGTCAACTCAACAGACTGATCAAGATCTTTGATCCGGACCTTCAGAGCAACCTCCGGACCTTCAGAGCACCCTCCAGAGCACCCTCATCCCACGCACTCCCCGCGTTGGAGATCTCTACTGCCTTCCGAAGATACACAAGGCCAACACACCCGGCCATCCCATCGTATCAGGCAATGGGACCCTGTGTGAGAACCTCTCTGGCTACGTCGAGGGCATCCTGAAACCCATTGTACACAGAACCCCCAGCTTCTGTCGTGACACTACGGACTTCCTACAGAAAGTCAGCACACATGGAGCAGTTGAACCAGGAGCACTCCTAGTCACAATGGATGTCTCGGCACTCTACACCAGCATCCCCCACGATATGGCATTGCTGCCATTGCCTCAGTACTCAACGCCGACAACTGCCAATCTCCAGATGCAATTCTACAACTCATCCACTTCATCCTGGACCACAACGTTTTCACCTTCAACAACCAATTCTTCATCCAGACACACGGAACAGCCATTGGGACCAAATTCGCACCTCAATATGCCAACATCTTTATGCACAGGTTCGAACAAGACTCTTCATCACACAGGACCTTCAACCGATGCTATACACTAGATACATCGATGACATTTTCTTCCTTTGGACTCATGGTGAACAATCATTGAAACAACTATATGGTGACATCAACAAGTTCCATCCCACCATCAGACTCACCATGGACTACTCTCCGGAATCGGTTGCAGGCTTGGACACACGCATCTCCATCAAGGACGGTCACCTCAGCACTTCACTGTACCGCAAGCCCACGGATAACCTCATGATGCTCCACTTCTCCAGCTTCCACCCTAAATACGTTAAAGAAGCCATCCCCTACGGACAAGCCTTCCGTATACACAGTATCTGCTCAGATGAGGAAGATCGCAACAGACTCCTCCAGACGCTGAAAGATGCCCTCATAAGAACAGGATATGGCTCATCAATCGACAGTTCCGACGTGCCACAGTGAAAAACCGCACCAACCTCCTCAGAAGACAAACATGGGACACGGCGGACAGAGTACCCTTCGTCGTCCAGTACTTCCCCGGAGCGGAGAAGCCACGACATCTTCTCCAGAGCCTTCAACATGCCATTGATGAAGATGAACATCTCGCCAAGGCCATCCCCACACCGCCACTTCTTGCCTGCAAACAACCGCACAACCTCAAACAGACGATTGTCCGCAGCAAACTACCCAGTGACCACGACACCACATAACCCTGCCACAGCAACCTCTGCAATATGTGCCAGATCATCGACACGGATGCCATCATCTCACGTGAGAACACATCCACCAGGTACATTTTACATACTCTTGCGACTCGGCCAACGTTGTCTACCTGATACACTGCAGGAAAGGATGTCCCGAGGCATGGTACATTGGGGAGACCATGCAGACGCTACGACAACGGATGAATGAACACCGCTTGACAATCACCAGGCAGGAGTGTTCCCTTCCAGTCGGGGAACACTTCAGCAGTCACAGGCATTCAGCCTCTGATCTTCTGGTAAGCGTTCTCCAAGGCGGCCTTCATGACACATGACAATGCAGAATCGCTGAGCAGAGGCTGATAGCCAAGTTCCGCACATATGAGGACGGCCTCAACCGGGACCTTGGGTTCATGTCACACTATCTGTAACCTCCACGACTTGCCTGGGCTTGCAAAATCTCACTAACTGTCCTGGCTGGAGACAATACACATCTCTTTAACCTGAGCTTAACGCTCTCTCCACTCACATTGTCTGTACCTTTAAGACTTGATTACCTGTATAGACTCGCATTCCAACCATTATCTTGTAAATTGAGTTTGTGTCTGTATATGCCCTGTTTGTGAACACAAGTCCTCACTCACCTGATGAAGGAGCAGCGCTCCGAAAGATTGTGCTGCCAAATAAACCTATTGGACTTTAACCTGGTGTTGTGAGACTTCTTACAGTAATTTGGTTAATACATTGCTCCATGAAATGTTCTGCATTATTTTAATCAGTAATGGAATGTGGGCGTTGCTGACAAGGCCAACATTTATTGCCCATTCCTAATTTCCCTTGAGAAAGTGAGGGTGAGCCATCACCTTGAACTACTATAGTGTCGTGAAGGTCCTCCCACAATGATATTAGGCAGAAAGTTCCAGGATTTGACACACTCAGAACAAAGGAGCAGCAACATTTTTCCCAATCAAGGTGGTGGTTTAGGTCGCGGTTTGGGAAGTGCTGGTGAAGAAGACTAACAAGCTTCTGTAGGATGCCTTTCAGATGGTGCACATTGCAGATGCAGGATGCTGGTGGTGGGGGGAATGAATGCATAAAGCAGTGATGATGTGCCAATCAAATATATGGTTTGCTCCCTGGATGGTGTGAAACTTCAGGAATGTTGTTGGACCTACACTCGTCTAGCCAAGTGGAGATTATTTCATTGCATCTTTCATCCCAGGGATCAATTGAGTGAATCTTCTCTGAGTAGCTTCTAACACAATTATATCATTGTTTTAAATAAGAAGGACCAAAATTGTACACAGAACTCCAGATGCGGTCACTCTGATGCCCTGTATAGCTTTGGAATGTAAAGATAACAATGGACTTTTATCTCTACTGCTAACCGCCTTCTTAAACCCCTCTGCCATCTCCCCTCCACCTTCACCTCCATCAAGTGTCTGGAGCTCATGGACATCTTTATCGTCAAGACAATCCCATTGGCTCTCATCGACTGCCGCTGCCAAGTCCTTCTCTGCCACCAGCACGCCTGGACAAACTTGCTTTAATGCTGCCCTCTACCCTGGCTCTGAACTGGAAGGAGTAGTGGGTGATTTAAAATGAGCTGGCTCAATTCAGGATGGGGCAAAATACTCGGGACTGAGCTGCACTCTGTAGCTGCTGAACCGCAGTTCGAACAACTGTAAATAAAGGGTGATGGTGACGGAAGACTGGCCTCAGTAAGATTATTACATTGGCAACAAGGAGTGATGCGACTTTTTACTTCCCTCTGAACCATCTTTATTGTCTCGACAAGTAATCCTCCAGAAAGAAAAAATGATTATTTTGGTAAACTTGAAGCCTATGTTGCAACCATAAAAGACTGGGCCCAATATGCAGAGCGCATGCGTTACTTTTTTTGGGCCAACAATGTTGAAGGGGACGAGAAGTGATTCTGTCAACAGCATGCATGGTCCTGACCTATGTAAAAAAAAGCTTGACCTACCCCAGTGCCCCTGACTCCAAATCCTTTTATGACTTGTTGGACTAGGTTAAAGGCTATTATGACCCAAAACCTTTCATATTACTTCAGAGATACTGCTTTAACACAGTAAGGTGAATGCCTGGGGAATCTATCACTGAATTTTGACTAGGTTACGAAAATTGGTAGAGCACTGTGAATTCGGGCTACCTCTGAATGACATGTTGCAAGATAGACTGGTCTGTGGAATTAACAATGCGACTGTCCAAAAATAATTATTGGCAGAGCCCAATTTGGATCCAAAGAAGGCAATTGAGACAGCTTTATCGTTGGAGAATGCAGAGAAAGGAGCTCAAGAACTACAGGGGACTTCAGATAGCAGTGTTCTCCAATTGGGGGAGGGGCCTCATGCAACATCCAGCTCTCAACTGAGAGTGATGGTATTAGTAAAATATCACAGAATTCCTTACAGCGGTGGAGCCCAAGTCACATCACCAGACAGTCAAGGAAGGGCAGGGACAACCTTCAGATTCTTAGGGAGAAAATTCCAGAAGGTTGTAGATGCCAGGTGGTGGACTATTGCAAGTGCTGCACAAGACTACAACAAAGGCTAAGATATAGAGGCAGTAAAAGCATGTGCTATTTCAAAAAAGGGCCAAAGCCAGTACTGGACCTTACCTTGCAGTTAAGTCCACAACGAGGAACAGGGACAATGCATTTAAATTACATCTCCACAACAAAGGTTACCTCCATAATGGTGCAGCTGTTAGTAAAAAGCTACCCATTAAAAACAGAAGTGGATACGGGAGCTGCGGTCTCCATTATTGGGGAGCAGACTTATAATCACCTTATGGCTGGTGTTCAGCACCTGAACTTAGAAAACACAAAGGCCAGACTGGCCATCTGCACGAGAGAACTATTGCAGATAAGGGGCACCATGGCAACCCTAGTGACTTACAGGCAGCACTCAGCTCGACTGCTACTCATCATTATAGGGGGAAAGGACCTAGCCTTATGGGGAAAGATTGGCTCCAACATATCAGTTGAACTTGCTGCAGATCTTCAGGCTTGGTGTGGGGAGACTGTACAAAGTCCTCAATAAGTACCCTGAAATTTTCCAGGAAAGGCTTGGAAAAACAAGGAGAGCCAAAATATTTTCGAGTGAGGCCAGTTCCATACTCCCTATTGGGAAAAGTAGAGTTGGAACTGGAGCACCTGGAAAAGCTGGGCATAATAGGACCCGTGCAGTTTGCGGGGTGGGCCGCACCTGTTGTTTCTGTCCTTGAGCTGGATAAGTCGGTCCGGCTTTATGGCGACTACAAGCTGACTGTCAACAGGATTTCTAAAATTGACAGATGCCCCATGCCCCAGATTGAAGACCTGTACACCAGGTTAACTGGAGACCAAATATTTTCGAAGTTGGACATGAGTCATGCGTATCTCCTTCTTGAATTAGACAAACTTTCCTGCAAGTACGTGACAATTAATATGCACAAAGACCCATACGAGTACACTCACCTTCCCGTTAGGGGCTTGTCCACATGCGCCATTTTTCAACGGGTCATAGAGAACATACTCTAAGGGTTATCTCAGATAGCGGTGTACCTGGATTATATCTTGGTCACTGGAACTTCAGAACATGGACATCTAGTGAACCAGAAAGATGTCTTACGGTGATTTTCGGAGGATGGGGTTCACCTAAAAAGGACAAAATGTCCCTTCCAAGCAGGTGCTGTAACCTATTTGGGCTATTGGGTGGATGGTAACGGCCTTCACCTGGAGGAGGACAAAGTGAGGGCCATTAAGGAGGTGCCAACTCCAAGGATTCATACAGAATTGAAATCCTTGCTGGGGTTAATGAATTATTATGGAAGTTTATTCCTAGTTTAACTTCTTTACTGATCCCCTAGCATTCCCTACTCCGGAAACATCAACGGTGGTCTTGGGGTGTGCTGCAGCTGGAGGCTGGAGTGTTAAACAGCAACTTTTGTCCTCTAATTTATTGGTCCATCTTGACCACAAGAAGGACCTTATCTTAACATGTGATGCCTCCCCTTACGGGGTTGGGGCAGTACTGGCACATCATTGGAGAGATGGAAGGGAGAAGCCTATTGCATATGTATCTAAGACCCTCGCAGACACTCAGCAGTGGTTTTCCCAGATTGAGAAAGATGAGTTGGCAGTTGTCTTTGACATTTTAAAAAATCCATCAACTTACCTATGGTAGATGCTTCATCATAGTAACTGATCATAAACCATTGCTGGGACTTTTTAAAGAAAATAAGGCAATACCCCCATAGCCTCTGCCCAGATACTGAATTGCATCTTGTTACTGGTGGCTTATGAATACCTCCTATAGCACTGCCCCAGGACCCGGATAGCTTATGCTAATGCACTGAGTCTTCTGCTGTTGTCCATATTCCCAGCTTTGTTTTCAGTTATGGAAGAGGTTGTGATGACCCTCAATTTTTTATAAGGTCCGAGCGCAATGCAAAATTGTCAGGAAGCATCTGGACCATCTCAGTCGTAGGGGCCTGTGCTAGTGCAGGCCTCATTACTAGCCATGGGGATGACCACTACCAGCGTCGAACCACAAATGGAAGTTGACCCCATGCCTGCCCCTCCGGGTGATGAGGATGCAGATTCCGAGATGGAAGGGGAAGAGACCGGTGCACCCACTGAAGCCAGAACTTAGGAAGAACCAGCATCAATGCGGTGTCCAATCTGCTTCATACCTCCTGATTGATCCTGTGTCCAACTGACCCCAGGCTAGTCGCTAAGTGGATGAAAAGACCCTGCCCGGGGAAGAGGTGCAGGGGAAGAAGCAGATTTGAGGGGGAGTGATGTTATGATAGTCACGGCGGATCATCAATAAATCTCCACGTGGGTCTCATAGAATATGGGATCCCCTATTTGGTGAATGGAGTCTCACCCAACAGGGAAGGAGCAGTGGGGGGGTGTAAAACCAGCTGATTCCACTCAGGCCACTCGTCAAAGGACTCAAGGCTGACCTGCACTCTGTAATCATTGAACAGCATTTCGAAAACACTGTAAATAAAGGGTGATTGGTGACGGAGGACGGACCTCGGTAAGATTATTACAAATGCCTAGTGTGTAAAATGGACTGCTGCCCCTGCTGAAGCTGGGGGTCCCCAGTTTAAGCGAGGGACAAAAGTCAGATATCCCCCCACACACCATTTGTTGGTGGTGCTGGATTTTGTAAGTCCATCAAAAGCATACCACATTTGTGAGTTTGTGAAGAATATGGAAAGCCTGCTGAGGCATTGGGAACATTCTGAAAGTTAAGTGTAAAATGTTTTCACACCTTCAAGTGACACTATTAGGTGCTGTGGATATAATTTTATGGATATAATTTTAACGCAGTGATTCTTCATAGGAATCTTTCCTTTAAAGGCACATCAACCCTTACACTGACCAACATTGTATAATGGTTCACATGTATTACACTGAGCAGCATTATGTAATGGTTCACATGTATTACAGTACCTTTCCAATATAGAAAGCACAATAATACAGTGAAAAATCTCAAAAGTTATTCTCTTCTGTTTTTGTTCTTCGTGTTAATTGGACCACCAGAACTGGTTGGTTTTAAAACCTTGCTTCTGATGGTTAAAAAAAGTTCTGCACTTTTTATTCCTTTATTGATTGGCAGGCACTCTGCTTTGAAATGGAACTGGAAATCTGTTCTGTCAATAGAGCTGAAAGCTTTTGCTATGACAACTGTTCTATTATGAATGCTTGGCTAGGTTTCAAAAGCTTCAACTCAGTTGATAGTCTTAGAACTATTGCAAGTTTTATGAGTTTATAACAACAGATGTGCCTTTGATGTGGTTTCTTGGTTGTTTAGAAATTTAATAGGCACTTAAAGGATTACAAGCTTTTTTTTCCTCTTGGGTTTCTTTTTGTCCATGATAATGTATTTGCATTCAGGACATTTTTTTTTAGGTTGTTAGAAGTTTCGTGTTTTTCTGATGATTTTGAAATAATTTCCCTTGCCATTGCATGACTCCTGAGGAATGTAAGACCCTTTGTATGTCCTTGTGACCAACATTGCTGTCTCCAAGGATAGAGCACTGCATTGCCATAATGTAACTGAAATCTTCTCTCATGCACCTCTGAAGACTGTCTCCCAGCATGTTGTATTGGCTCTTATTTTGCCATGGAGGAAGGCTTTATCACTATCAATGGACTTATTCCCAAAAGATGCTGCATCTAAGCTTACCAATTGAATGCTTGAAGTTTCCTCTGCTAATGACACTGAAGTTTAATGCTACTCAATAGTAACCCATAGAATAGTCAAATCTTGCTTCACAACACTGCTCAGCTGTACCAGACCCAGTTTGCATTGTGCTTTGTAAAGCACTAAATCACTGGTATATATTTGTGGTTCTGAAGGGGGGGGGGGTGTTGGAGGGGCAGCAATGGGGGGTTGCAGGGCTGACCAGCGATCGGGAGGCCAGCAGTGCGGGGCCATAGCGCATGCGCCGATCTGCCAGGGCGGAGCTCAGTGGCCCACTCAGTGCTTGGCTGCCGGCTTCTCCAGCAGGAATCGGCCTCGCCCACAGATTTTCAGAGGGAATCTCACTGGGGCACTCTGCAGTGCTCAGAGTGTGGGAGATTCATCCTGAAAATCCTGCTAAAAAAACCAGCGGGAGTTACTCCCATTTTCATGCGAATTGGGGACTTTGAATTTTTTTGGGAGAATCCCGGCCTATATCTTCCGGATTGGACACATTCAGAAGTTGGTGAGCAAAACAACAGGAGGAAAAATCTATTTGACTTTGTTCTCACCAATCTACATGTCACAGATGTATCTCTCAATAACAGTACTCGTAGGAATGAGCACTGTACAGTTCTTGTGGAGAAGAAGATCCGTCCTCACAATGAGGACATCCTCCACCATGTTCTGTGGGACTACCACGGTGCTACATGGGATAGATTTGGAATGAATTAAGTAGCTCAAAACTAGGCATCCATGACGTGCCAAGGGCTTCAAGGGGCCGAAGGGCCTTTTCTGCGCTGTATGCCTCCATGACTCTCTCAGCAGGAGCAGAATCATATTCAACCATAATCTTTAACCTCATGGCTTGCCATATCCCCCACTCTACCATTACTATTAAACTAAAGGACCAACCCTGGTTCAATGGTTCAATAGGAGCCAAAAGCAGCACCAGGCATACCTATAAAATGACAACCTGGTGAAACTACAACACAAGATGATAAACAGTGGAGACAACATGTTTTTGACTGAACTAAGCAAACCAACAAATGGTCTAATCAAAATGCTGTATTCCTGCTGCGTCCAAGCATGAATGGTGGACAATAAAATTGCTACAAGTTTCCACAAATACCTCCATCACCAGTGATGGTGGAGCCTAACATGCCAGTGCAAACACAAGGTTGAGATATTTGCAACCATCATTAGCCAGAAGTGCATAGTGGATGATCCATCTCGGCTTACTCCTGGGGTCCCCAGCATGATCGATGCCAGTTTTCAGCCAATTCATTCCGCATGATATCAGAAAAGGGTGGAATATACTGGATACTGCAAAAGCTATGGAGCCTGTCAATATCCTGGCTGTAAAACTGAAGACTTATGCTCAAGCACTAACTGTGCCCTTAGCCACACTGTTGTACTCCAGCTGCAACAGTGGCATCTACCCGACAATGTGGAAAATTGTCCGTGCGTGTCCTGTCTACAGAAAACAGCACAAATCCAAACCAGTTAATTGTTGTCCCAAATCAATCAGCTAAGTGACGGAAGGTAGCGTTGACAGGGCTGTGAAATTGGTTGCTCAGCAATAACCTGCTCACTGATACTCAGTTTGGGTTCTGCCAGGGCCATTCGATTATAGAGCTGTGATAATGTGACCCATTTAAGGGGGCGATCCTTTGTGGGCCATGTGATTGGGCCAGACCCGATGGAGAGGCTGTGTGGGAAGCCGAGTCAATTGGGAGCAAGGGCGCCCATCCAGGTGGGAAGGATCCTCAGTTGGAACCAGTGAGGGTGTCTCAGTTCTGTCAGATCTTTATTTTGTATGTATATTACATTAGTTAAAAAAAACGTTCTTGTTGAAGCCATGAGTCACCTCCCAATTTAATACACTGGCGATGAGGAAAAACTGTGTTAGTTGTTGGGAGATTGCAATGTGCAGTTAGAGGGGGAGGAGAGTGATTGTTGAAACTAAGAAGAAACATGTACAGATACCCTAAAATGCCTTTAATTGGCAAGACTGAGCTGTTTGAGCTAGAAGCTGAGAGCTGGGGGCAATATGTTGAAAGGTTGCATTATTTCTTGATAGCTAATGAGATCACATAGGAAAGGTCTGCGTCTGCATGGGTTTCCTCCGGGTGCTCTGGTTTTCTTCCATAGTCTGAAAGATGTGCTGGTTAGGCGAATTTGCCATGCTATATTCTCCCTCTGTGTACCCGAACAGGCAGCGGAGTGTGGCAACCAGGGGATTTTCACAGTAACTTCATTACACTGTTGATGTACGTCTACTTGTGACTGATAAATAAACTTTACTTTTTTTACTTTGATACTACTCACAACCTGTGGCCCACAACCGTACAGCTCAGAGAGGAGTCCAACATCACCCGATGTTCCAGATCAGATAGTGGAATTGATCAAAGATCATTTTAACCCTGAGCTTCAAGCATTATATTGAGTATACGCTTCATTCTGCAGCCCAGGAGCCACGCAGACTGTCTCTGGGTTCATGGCCAGGTTGAGAGGGTTAGCTGAGCCATGCGAATTCGACCCAGCTTTGGGAGGTGCTAAGAGACCTTTTGGGTTCAACAGCCTCATGATACAAAAAAAGCTGCCGGCTGAAACTAAAGTCTCTTTGTAAGGAGTTGTAGAGATGGCCCAGGTGACTGAATGTGCTGAGCAGGGGGTAAGTGAACTGCAAGGCGTGTCAAACCGGGTGAACTGTTTGTGACATGAAACGGCTGCTGTGAGGAACAGTCCGAGTGAGGGTGCAGCAGAGCCTGAGAGGGGCAGTGCAGCACTGGGGATGGAAGCTTGTTTTTGGTGTGGGGAGAAGAGCATCCTCAGGAAACCTACCAGTGTAATTATGTACGTTTGACAAGTTACGGCAGGTTTTTGCCATCCGTGGCATCCCAGAGGTCTTCATGTCAGACAATGGCACAGCATTTACAGTGGAGATGTTTCGAAAATTTGTCAAGTCAAATAGCATATGCCACATTGGATCATCCCCTTACCACTCAGCTTGCAATGGCTTAGCAGAACGAGCTGTACAAACGTTTAAATCATCGATGAAAAAGCAAGTTCAGAGGCCACTGCCTTTACGTTTGGCAAGTTTCTTGATGTTGTATAATACTACACCGAATGCGAGCACAGGGGTTACACCAGTTGAATTACTAATGGGACGCCGCCTATGAACCCACTTGGTTTTGGTCAGGGGCGTAGCCAGGTTCTAAAGTTAGGGGGAGCGAGCACATAAAAAGGCGCCACGACATAAAAAATGACCGCCCCCCCCTCATTACTATTCTGCCAATCCCCGCCCTCCCTGTCCAGGCCCCGCCCCGCGCTGACATCACCACAGTCTGACGTCATCACGTCGCACGCAAACCAACCGTTCTTTTCTCAGTAATTTATTTTCTTTCCTTCAAAAAAACATTTATTTTTAACCAAAAAACCTTCTCTTTTCTCAAAACAGAAAAATAAAATAAACACCAAAAAAATTAAATACATTTACATTTTCTCGGGATTTTTCAAACACCTCATTGAAAAGGCACCATTTTTGAAGGATGTGCTCAGGGGGAGCGGTCGCTCCCCCTGCACCCCCTCTAGCTACGCCACTGGTTTTGGTATTTCCAGACTTGGCGGTGAGGGTAGAGGGTAGTCAAGCCTTCCAGAGAGAAAACCACGACTTGAAAATGGGGACACAGAGCTCCAGGCTGATGACTTAATTATGGCTAGAGACTTTGGTGGTGAACTGACATGGGTGGCAGGCAAAATGGTGGAAAGAACTGGACCAGTCTCATATGTTATAGAAGTACAAGGTCAACATGTAAAAAAGCATGTGGATCATTTCAGGAATGGAGTTGGGCCTGATACAGGGCACCAACATGTATGTCTCGTGGCAGACTCATATATGCCAGCTACTGATCCAGGGATACCTGCGGCCTTTGTGGATCCTAAGCAACCAGTCTTTTCTAAAGCTGAGGTGGAAGAAGCTACTGGGGAAGATGTCAACCCTAATGCGTTTGCCTTTTGCATCTGCCAGCCCGGATTCAATGCTCACTGACGGACTCAGTACCGAGTTGAGACATTCATCCAGAGTCTGGAAGTCTCCACACCGATTGACTTTGTGAATGGGCCATTCCCTTGGATGTCCCTAATGTGTTATTGTGCCAGCATGCCGATGTTTAATGGTTTTTTTTGTTTTCATTCACAGTTGGACTCAAGAGTAGGGAGGATGGAGTGTGGTCACATGGCCCCTTTAAGGGGGTGATCTTTGTGGGCCATGTGATCGGGCTGAACCCTATGGAGAGGCTGCGCAGGAAATCATGCCAATCGGGAGTAAGAATGTGCATCCTGGGATGGGGTGGATCCTCAGTTGGAGCCAGGGAGGAGTAGAGAGCAGGCATATGTTTCAGACCCTTATCTTGTATATATTAGTTAATAAACGGTTCTTACTGAAACCACGAGTCACTTCCCAACTTACTACAAGACCTCAATACAGCCTTGGTCCAAACATAGACAAAAGGGCTGACTTCCAGACGTGAGGTGAGAGTGACTGCCCTTGACATCAAGATAGCATTTGACTGAGTGAGGCATCACCGAGCAAAGCTGGAGTCAATGGAAATCAAAGGGAATACTCTTCACTGGTTGGAGTCATGCCTAGTACAAAACAAGATGGTGTGGTTTTTGAAGGCCTATCACCTCTGCCGCCCCAAGAATTCTGCAGGCGTTTCTCAGGGAGGTGTCCTGGGTCCAAACATCTTTAACTGCTTCATCAATGACCTCCCTCCATTGTAAGGTCAGAGGTGGGGATCTTCACTGATGATCATACAGTATTTGGTACCATTCACAACTCCTCAGATATGAAGTAGTCTGTGCCTGGATGGAACAAGACATTTGATCTCCCAAAGTGTAGCACCTCACACTTGCCAGGTTAAAATCCATTTGCCATTTCTCCACCCATATCTGCAACTGACCTATATCCTGCTGTATCCTTTGACAACCTTCTACATTATCTACAACTCCACCTATGTTTGTGTCAACTGAAAACCTACTCATCGCCCATCCAAGCTTTCATCCAAGTCATTTATATATAGCACAAACAGCAGAGGTCCCAGTACGGATCCCTGCGGAACACCACTAGGCTTGGACCTCCAGCCAGAAAAATACCCTCCCACCACTACTTTCTGACTTCTATGGGCAAGTCCAAAGATGTGTAATTTAGGAGGATTGGCCATATTAAATTGCCCCTTAGTGTTAGGAGGATTAGCAGGGTAAATACGTGTGGTTATGGGGGATAGGGTCTGGGTAGGATTGTTGTCATTGCAGGCTCAATGGACCAAATGGCCTCCTTCTGCACTGTAGGGATCCTATGAGTCTATGAAGCCAATTCTGAATCCAAGTGGCCAGGCCACCGTAGATCCCATGCATTTTAATCTTCTGGATGAGCCTACCACGAGGGACCTTGTTGAAAGTCTTACTAAAATTCATGTAGACAACATCCACTGAGCTACCCTCATCAATCACCTTCGTCACCTCCCTGAAAAAATCAATCAAGTTAGTAAGACATGACCTGCCCCGCACAAAGCCATGCTGATTGTCCCTAATTAGGCCATGCATTTCCAAATGCATGTAAATCCTATACCTAAAAATCCTCTCCAATAGGTTCCCAACCACCTATGGGAGACTCACAGTCTATAATTTCCTGGATTATCCATTTTTCCTTTCTTGAACAGAGGAACAACAGTAATTATTTGCTAGTCCTCTGGGACCACGCCAGTGGCGAGTGAGGATACAAAGATCTTTGTCAGGGCCCCAGGAATCTCCCCTCTTGCCTCTCTCAATAAGCTGGGATAGCTCCCATTGGGCTCTGGGGGCCTTAATGCTCTTCAGGAGACCCAACACCACTTCTTTCTTGATCTGAAAATGCCCTAGCATATTAGCAGTAGACCAGCTACATAAATACTGTGGCTACAAGGGCAGGCAGAAAGTGGGAATTCTGCAGTGAGTAGCTTACCTCCATAGTGTCAAAAATCTTTCCACCACCTACAAGGCACAAATCAGGAATATGGGAGTATAGCAGCACAGGAGCAGGAGTAGGCCATTCAGCTCTTCAGCCTGCTCCACCATTCAAGAAGGTTATGGTTGATTTGGTTATAGTGTAAACTTCACTTTCCTGTCTGCCTCCCGTGTTTATCAAAAATCTGTCTATCTTTGCCTTGAATAAATCGAACAATCCAGCCTCCACTATTTTCTGGGGAAGAGAATTCCATGTGATGGATTGTGATGGGATACTCTCCACTTACTCCGATTATACTCAAGAAATTCAACACCATCTAGGACAAAACAGCCGACTTGAGTGGCATCTCTTCCACCAACTTAAACATTCATTACCTCCACCACCGACACATAGTGGCATTGGTGCATACTATCTCTACCATGCTAACTCACCAAATCTTCTTCAGCAGCACTTCCCAAACCTGTCTCCTATATTACTGAAAAGCACAAGGGCAACAGACACATGGGAACACCACCATCGGCAAGTTCCTCTCCAAGCCAGATAACATCCTGACTTGGAACTACATCATCATTACTCACTACCACAAGATCAAGATGCTGGAACCCCATCCCTAATCGCTCAGTGGGTGTACCTACACCAGATAGACTGCAGCAGTTCAAGAAGGTTACTCACCACCACCTTCTCAAGGGCAATTAGGGATGGGCAACAACTGCAGGCCCTGTTAGCAATGTTCACATCCCATGAACAAACTATTTGGAAGACCCGAATCCCAATAACATCCTCAGTGTCAATATTTCAGAAGAATTCAACATAATGCAGCATTACCTGCAATGAGTGTCACCGGAATAACTGCATCTTATAGAATCATAGAATCCCTACAGTGCAGAAGGAGGCCATTCGGCTCATCAAGCCTGCACTGACAACAATTCTACCCAGGCCTGATCCCTGCAACCCCATGTATTTACCCTGCTAGTCCCCTTGACGCTAAGGAGTAATTTAGGATTGCCAATCCACCTAACCTACACATCTTTGGACTGTGGGAGGAAACTGGAGCGCCCGGAGGAAACCCAGGCAGATGTAGGGAGAATGTGCAAACTCCAGACAGACAGTGACCCAAGGCTGGAATTGAACCCGGGTTCCTGGCGCTGTGAGGCAGCAGTGCTAACCATTGTGCCACCATGCCACCTGTCCCCATGTCAGAGAAGCCTCCAGACCAATGGATGTCTAGATTCCCAATCAGGCTGCCCATGTGATGAACTAGCCTGTTGTAAAGTCCTCCTAGGATTGATGAATGCCTTAAGGTGAGGATCATTCCTGAACCAAGAACTTTATGAAATGACAGCACGGTTAAGCTAAACTGGCTCTGTACTGGCACCTTGGACATGCAGCAGGATAGATGTAAAACCAGAAGAGAGAAGAATGAGGAGTAGGCATGTTGCTAAAAATGACTTGCTCTTAATATATAAATATGTATTTACAAATATATTAACAGAATTAGTAAAGTATATCCACTGTAATTGAAGTCTAATGTTCTGAGTGTACTTGTTGCTTCTTTGTGTTTGGGAGGATATTTGTAAAGCTCAAACTGCAATGAGACACACATTTCCTTCAAGTGACCTTACTGAAACATTACATGATTAATCTGTTCCTATCAGATACATTGGTGAGCAAACATTGCAATCTGTACATTCCTAATTGGTGGTCTTCTCATTTGGTGTGACTTTATTGTCTGCAATTCTCTCATTTTATCCTTCGCCAGCTCCTGTTCTGCCCTCATCATACGAAGATTGAGTAGGCAGAATTCTTGTCTGACTTAAGTCCTCCATGTTGACCTATACCATTCCTGACTCAAAAGAAACAAGGAATTTTGAATCATTCTTGAGGAGGATTAGAACCTAACCATGTTATACCATACCTAGGATTGTTAGATGTTGACACTGGGGGTGTCTGATATGCAAAGCATCCCATTCCTCAACACTAACGTCCCATACCCCGGCAGAAAAATCACAATAAATTTATTTAAAACAACTTTGCGAAAGCAATAATGTGCTTCACACAAGAAATTGCTTTTTGAAGTGCAGCGATTGTTGTTTTGTCAACAATACAAAATCAATTTCATAAATTCAAAGTCAACCAAGCTGAACAGTCAATGCATGCTGAATGCTAAAGATATAAGCAGACCAGTGAGCTGAAGTTCAAACACAGTCCTCAGAAATTCTCAGGTGAAATAAGTACAAGGGCAAAAATGAATCTGATCCCAGGCATGAGAAAAATAATGTTGCAATTTCACCAAGGGATCCACCCAAGTTTAGTATCAGTGGTAACACTGTTATAGGGTGCGGAATGTTTCTATTAGGCTAATGTAGACAGTCAAAGTAGGAAGGCATCCAAACAGATGTTGTTGGGTAAAGATGCAAGCGTGCATGTTAATGAGCATGGTACCGAGGAACTGGTCTCACTGCTCTCTGTTTACAGCAGGTTTTTTTGTGGTAAGGTTTTGTTGCTAGTTCTATTTGGGAGGCTTCTTTTCTTTTTAAATATATTTTATGATTAGCAAATTTTAATTGGGCAAGCAAACAGTGTACTCTCTGGGCCGTCAAATCAACATGAACATCTTGTAAGTAATTTGTTGAACATTGTCAGTAATAAGCTACACGAAGCAGCCAGGACATAAATGGGTTCTGCTCTTTGTTTTTCTCTTCACTGAGAAACTATGAATCATTCATGTGGTCCAGAAAGAAAGCAAGCTTCAAAGTGGATGGTGCTGATTGGATGTCCTGCGTGATTTGCTGGGGTAGGCCTCCTATCCACCAGGGACCCTCCTCTGCAGTAAATAGGGCCTCCAAAGCAGCCAGGGGCACAGTTCACCATCATATAATGATGCAAAGGGTCCTCTGAATCAGCGTGAGTGGCATGCGTTGGAGTGCCTTGCCATCCCAAGTGATTTCAAGAAGTCTGGCATGTTGATGTGATACAGTTGTTAATGGATAAACAAAACTGAAGGAACTCTTTGATTCTGAATATTAAAGCAGTTTATTAGCAGGATGAAGAAGACAAATTTAAGTAAACTGCCTTAATTTGAATTCAGAAAATGCCTCAGACATGATTTATTTTGGAGTAGTTCAGTGCTTTTATTTAAGAGTTCAATGATATTCAAATAATGCTGACAATTAACTATTATTTAATTAAATTATCCTAATTGTATTTAAAGGAATGCGATAATTTTGATTAGTACAGTTTAAAGTGTGCATAAGGGTGAACGCTTGCTTGTTAATGAAAGAAATATTTCAGTAACATATCAGGAAATAGAAGCACCATCTCTCAGTTTATAATCTAGATGTGGCATTGTCTGGTACTTTCCCTATTCAGAGGAGGGGCTGGCGTTTAGTGTTCTTGACCCACTTTGGAACTGGTACAAGTCAGAAATATCTTGTTGAATTCAATACTGTTAACAAGATGCGTTGTGAAAGAAAATATTTGCTTGTGTCCTTCTCTGTAGAACTTCTGTTAGATTCAGGAATGACACAGCAGTACTGGGAGTCCAATGGAGAGGGGCAGTGGAGGGGATGTGGGGGAACTAGCTAAGTCATTCTCGGGGTCGTGGGTGGGGGTGGGGGGAGGAGGCAGGGACAGGGGGTTTGAGCCAAGGCATTGGCTTTGATGCTCGCAAGGCCTTGGTGGACTTTCACTATTGTGGCACTCTAGGTCTCCAAGGGATCTGCTGCTTTGTGTGGACTTTGAGTTTCTTGGGTCCATCTTGTTGGTGTTTGAGCAATGTTTTCTCGGAGGGATCGCCTTTTTGGATTGGCGGTTGGAAGTGGATGGGTTCGGGGAGATTCACAGGGTCAGCAGAGGGGTAAACTGTGAGGTCCAAAGGTGGGGTCCAGTGAAACGCCAGGCTGCATGGGCACTGTGGAGACCTCTTAACTGAATTGGTGATTAGTTCCACGAGGGTAAGAGGACTCTGACACAGAGGAGACAAAGAAACCAGTCACACTTATCCCCCTGCCCACCCATCTTCAGGCTGCAAGGGTCAGCTGTAGGGCATGAGCAGTGTGGAAGGCCACTGCTAATCGTCCTGCAGTCCAGGTTACCAGGGATTTTATCATGGGTGGCTGACTGTTCAGGATGGAAAGCTTGAATGATCAGCAACCCACAATAGCTTGGGAAATAAAGGCTAAAGTTAAGGATCAAGTGGAGTGGAAATTGGAGTTTAGAGATTAGTCAAGTGAGCCTCGCCTGCCACTTCCTTACTAACATCCCTGACCCTTCCTTGATGAGTCAATTATGCCCATTAAGTCAGCATTTTAATGCATGTTGGGCCACTGATTGGCTCTCTAGTTAACTCTTTGGGAGTTGAGGCCTTTGTAACAGTTTTGTTTGCACTTCAGCCCCATGCTTCTGATTTATGGCCACCCAGTACGGAGCGGGTGGGGAAGGAGAAGGACCTCCTCATCAACCTGCTCCTGGGCCTGGCTAAACTTGTCATTATTAGGTGCATGCAGAGAGTGATCAAGGGAGTGGTTGGACTGGATGTCTGCCCCTCTACTGTGGCTACCATCACAGTTGGATGTGCATGGACAGAGAACATGCGGTGTCCATTGGCACCGTCGAGGCCTTCCTTGCACATTGGGCAGCGCAGGGGTTGGAGTATCTTATCAACCCTTTTAATCACTTTTAGGGTTAATGTTTTAAGTTTCATTTGTGATTTGTTTTTGTTTTCAGCAGTTCCTCTTTAAGCGGCTGCCACTTTTATTTTGTCCCTCAGTTTATTTAATTTGGTTTATCTGAGTGGGAGCTGAGGCCTCCAAGCATTGAACTCCTTGGCTTGTACTCACCCCTTGATAAGAAAGCGGTGACAAAGGTTTAGCCCCCAATACAGGGGCAAAGGTTTCACACTGATGCGCGATTAATCCACTCGGGAGGCTAGATCGTACCCGGGAATAAAGGCTTTTATTCGCAACAAGAATAGAGCATACTGCTTAACAATACAATCCCAAACTAAATGGTCACTAGGAAGTGCAGTGACCTTTATACTCCTATAGGAAGGCGGAGCCAAACGGAGTGTACCACAGAACAATGCTAACAGGTGGAACACCCCAACCCTAACCCCAACAGTAACAAGAGTAACATATGTACAAGTACCCATAGTGGTAACCATCTATGGTTCACCACACACAGCTCAGCAGGGAGCCCTGAATCAAGAAGTGTTGTGGCAGCATTTCAGTTCCCCCGGGAAGTCAGCACTCAGGTCAAGTCATTGAACGCAAGTGCCCTCAGACCTCACTCTTATGGGGGTCCACGGGCCATGCAGGCTGACCAAGGTAGATGCCCATCTGAGTTGGAAGAGGCTCATTTGGGGACATGGCCACTGTGTTACAGAGTAAGGGAGTGAAAAGGCGCACACCTAGGGCAAAGTGCATGTGTGGATGTCCCTTGTCTTAATAGGGCAATGGGACAGGGCTTTGAGAGGACACCTCATTGCTCAGAGGAGGGATGGCAGGGCCAGCACCCTACAGAGGAAGGGTGACAGGGCCAGTGCCCTACAGAGGAGGGGTGGCAGGAACAGTGCCCTGCAGATGAGGGGTGGCAGGAACAGCTCCCGACAGAGGAGGAGTGGTAAGACTAGCGTTCTGCAGAGGAGGGGTGGCAGGACCCATGCCCTGCAGAGGAGGGGTGGCAGCACCCGCGGCCTGTAGAGGAGGGGTGGCAGGACCCGCTGACTTACCAGGGTTGGACCACAGATTGAGATGGCTCAGAGGAGGCACTACTGGGTACATATGTACCGGAGGAGAACAAGATACCATAGAACCATAGAAAATTACAGCTCAGAAACAGGCCTTCTGGCCCTTCTTGTCTGTGCCGAACCATTTTTTGCCTAGTCCCACTGACCTACACTTGGACCATATCCCTCCACACCCCTCTCATCCATGAACCCGTCGAAGTTTTTCTTAAATGTTAAAAGTGACCCCGCATTTACCACTTTATCTGGCAGCTCATTCCACACTCCCACCACTCTCTGCGTGAAGAAGCCCCCCCTAATATTCCCTTTAAACTTTTCTCCTTTCACCCTTAACCCATGCCCTCTGGTTTTTTTCTCCCCTAGCCTCAGTGGAAAAAGCCTGCTTGCATTCACTCTATTTATACCCATCAAAATCTTATACACCTCTATCAAATCTCGCCTCATTCTTCTACGCTCCAGGGAATAAAACCCCAACCTATTCAATCTCTCTCTGTAACTCAGCTTCTCAAGTCCCGGCAACATCCTTGTGAACCTTCTCTGCACTCTTTCAACCTTATTTACATCCTTCCTGTAACTAGGTGACCAAAACTGTACACAATACTTTAAATTCGGCCTCACCAATGCCTCATATAACCTTACCATAACACTCCAACTTTTATACTCGATACTCCGATTTATAAAGGCCAATGTACCAAAGGCACTCTTTACGACCCTATCCACCTGTGACGTCACTTTTAGGGAATTCTGTACCTGTATTCCCAGATCCCTCTGTTCAACTGCACTCTTCAGAGTCCTACCGTTTACCCTGTACGTTCTACTTTGGTTTGTCCTTCCAAAGTGCAATATCTCACACTTGTCTGTGTTAGATTCCATTTGCCATTTTTCAGCCCATTTTTCTAGTTGGTCCAAATCCCTCTGCAAGCTTTGAAAACCTTCCTCACTGTCCACTACACCGCCAATCTTTGTATCATCAGCAGATTTGCTGATCCAATTTACCACATTATCATCCAGATCATTGATATAGATGACAAACAACAATGGACCCAACACCGATCCCTGCGGCACACCACTAGTCACAGGCCTCCACTCAGAGAAGCAATCCTCCACAATCACTCTCTGGCTTCTTCCATTGAGCCAGTGTCTAATCCAATTTACTACCTCCCCATGTATACCCAGCGACTGAACCTTCCTATCTAACCTCCCATGAAGGACCTTGTCAAAGGCCTTGCTGAAATCCAGGTAGACAACATCCACCGCCTTCCCTTCATCCACTTTCCTGGTAACCTCCTCGAAAAACTCTAATAGATTGGTCAAACATGACCTACCACGCACAAAGCCATGTTGACTCTCCCTAATAAGTCCCTGTCTATCCAAATATTCGTAGATCCTATCCCTTATCACACCTTCCAATAACTTGGCCACCACTGACGTCAAACTTACTGGCCTATAATTTCCCGGACTTCTTTTGGAACCTTTTTTAAACAACGGAACAACATGAGCCACCCTCCAATCATCCGGCACCTCCCCCGTGAATACTGACATTTTAAATATGTCTGCCAGGGCCCCTGCAAGTTCAACACTAGCTTCCCTCAAGATCCGTGGGAATACCCTGTCCAGTCCTGGGGATTTATCCACTCTGATTTGCCTCAAGACAGCAAGCACCTCCTCCCCTTTAATCTGTAAAGGTTCCATGACCTCCCTACCTGTTTGCCCTATTTCCGTAGACTCCATGCCCGTTTCCTCAGTAAATATGGATACAAAAAAACCATTTAGTATCTCCCCCATCTCTTTTGGTTCCATACACAGTCTCCCACTCTGGTCTTCAAGAGGGCCAATTTTATCCCTCACTATCCTTTTGCTCCTAACATACCTATAGAAGCTCTTTGGATTTTCCTTCACTCTGTCTGCCAAAGCAATCTCATGTCTTCTTTTAGCCCTCCTGATTTCCCTCTTAAGTAGCTTCTTGCACTTTTTATACTCCTCGAGCATCTGATCTGTTCCTTGCTGCCTGTACATTTCATACAACTCTCTCTTCCTCTTAATCAGTGTTGCAATCTTCCTCGAGAACCAAGGTTCCTTATTCCTATTTACTTTGCCTTTAATCCTGACAGGAACATACAAACTCTGCACTCTCAAAATTTCTCCTTTGAAGGCCTCCCACTTTTCCATTTACATCCTTACCAGAGAACAGCCTGTGCCAATCCACACTTCCCAGATCCCTTCTCATTTCATCAAATTTGGCCTTTTTCCAGTTCAGAACTTCAACCCGAGGACCAGACTGTATTGCGTACAGTTCTGGTCGCCGTATTATAGGAAAGATGTGGAAGTGTTGGAAAGGGTGCAGAGGAGATTTACCAGGATGTTGCCTGGTATGGTGGGAAAATCGTATGAGGAAAGGCTGAGGGGCTTGAGGTTGTTTTTGTTAGAGAGAAGAAGGTTAAGAGGTGACTTAATAGAGGCATACAAGATGATCAGAGGATTAGATAGGGTGGATAGTGAGAGCCTTTTTCCTTGGATGGTGTTGGCTAGCACGAGGGGACATAGCTTCAAATTGAGGGGTGAGAGATATAGGACAGATGTTAGAGGTAGGTTCTTTACTCAGAGAGTAGTAAGGGCGTGGAATGCCCTGCCTGCAGCAGTGGTGGACTCGTCAACGTTGAGAGCGTTCAAGTGGTTATTGGATAAACATATGGATGATATTGGAATAGTGCAGATTAGAGGGGCTTTAGATTGGTACCACTGGTCGGTGCAACATCGAGGGCCGAAGGGCCTGTACTGCGCTGTAATGTTCTATGTTCTATGTTCTTATCCATGATCAAGTTGAAACTAATGGCATTATGATCACTGGATCCAAAGTGTTCCCTCACACTCACATCCATCACCTGCCCTAACTCATTTCCCAATAGGAGATCCAATATCACATCCTCTCTAGTTGGCACCTCTATATACTGATGCAGAAAATTTTCCTGAATACATTTTACAAACTCTACCCCGTCTAAACCTTTAACAGTATGCGAGTCCCAATCTATATGTGGTAATTAAAATCCCCTACTATCACAACTTTGTGTTTCTTGCAGTTGTCAGCTATCTCTCTGCTGATTTGCTCCTCCAATTCTCGCTGACTATTGGATGGTCTATAATACAACCCCATTAATGTGGTCATACCTTTCCTGTTTCTCAGCTCCACCCAGTGGGGCTCTGTAGACAAGCTCCCTAATCTATCCTGCCTGAGTACCGCTGTAACATTTTCCCTGACCAACAATGCCACTTCCCCACCTTTTATCCCTCTGCCTCTATCCCGCCTAAAACATTGGAACCCTGGAACATTGAGCTGCCAGTCCTGCCCCTCCTGTAGCCAAGTTTCACTAATGGCTATAATGTCATATTTCCATGCGTCTATCCACGCCTTCAGCTCATCTGCCTTCCCCACAATACTCCTGGCATTGAAATAGACACACCTCAAAAGGTTATTTCCACCACACTCAACCCTTCCATTTGTGGTTTTGTTTGAACTAACCTGTCTTTTTACCCCTGCTCCACTATCTGCTCTGGCACTCTGGTTCCCACCCCCCTGCAAATCTAGTTTAAACGCTCCCCAATAACACTAGCAAACCTCCCTGCAAGTATATTTGTCCCCTTGTAGTTTAGGTGTAACCCATCTCTCTTGTACAGGTCCCACCTGCTCCAGAAGAGGTCCCAATGATCCAAGAATCGGAAACCCTGCCCCCTACACCAGTTCCTCAGCCATGTGTTCATCCGCCCAAGCATCCTACTCCTACCCTCACTGGCACGTAGTACAGGTAGCAACCCTGAGATTACTACCCTCGGGGTCCTGCTTTTTAACTTCCTTCCAAGCTCTTTGTCCTCACTCTTTACGACCTCCTCACTCTTCCTACCTACGTCATTTGTACCGATGTGTACCCCGACATCTGGCTGATCATCTTCCCACTTTAGAACGCTGTGCACGCGATCAGAGACATCCCTGACCTTGGCACCCGGGAGGCAACAAACCATCCGGGAGTCTCTGTCCTGACCACAGAACCTCCTGTCTGTACCTCTGACCATTGAGTCCCCTATCACTACTGCTCTCCTCTTATTCCTCCCACCCTTTTGCGCTGTAGAACCAGACTCAGTATCAGTGTTCCGGCTGTCGCAGCTTGTCCCAGGTAAAGCATCTCCCACAACAGTATCCAATTTAGTATACCTGTTGTGGAGGGGTATGGCCACAGGGGAACCCTGCTCTGCCTGTCCTTTCACATTTCCAATTCCTCTCCTTACAGTAACCCGATTTCCTGTGCTCTGCTGCTCGAGATGTTGGAGATCCAGGGACAGAGATGACTGCATCTGCCTTGAGAATCAGTGAACCACCTGTGCCAGGTCATTCAAGAGTTGAGGCCACCTGGCCTGGGAGGTTACCCATGTCCTATGTTCCCATGCTTACATGGGACACCCTTCAAGAATTGCAAGAGATTCCACTCCCTCAATGAGCAGATTGTATGCGACAACGCGATGTGCATTATACAGGCTTGTGGCTGTTTGCCGGGAAGAGTCCACAACAGCTACATTCTTGGATGTTCTCAGATCCCAGTGATCTTTGAGGGAGACCAGCGAATGGAGGGATGACTCCTCGGGGACAAAGGGTGCCCCCTCAGGAGGTGGCTAATTTTGTGGCCAGTGCAGAGGCCACTGAGACTCGTTACACCATATGTACTAGTGGAGCGGACAATCAGCCTGCTAAAGATGTAGTTCCAATGTCTGGACCGGTCATGGGAGAGCCCTACAGTACAGCCCCAGGGGGTGTCCCACATCACCATAGGGTCTGAGACCTCCATCTTTGTGGAATGCCAACTGGATGTCTTCTTGGTGATAGCTCTTTTGCAAGGATTGCAGGCAGATGAGTTCCTGCTGTTGTGAAACAGCTGTGGTGGAGGGAATGCATTGGGAAGTCATCCCAGCATAGTTCTCCAGCAACAAAAACAGAAAATGCTGGAAAATCTCAGCAGGTCTGGTCAAACTCTGGTCTGTTTTGATCTAATTGATTTCAGGAAGAATAATGTTCAGGTTCTACAAATGTCTTTAGTATTCTTGGCTGAGAGGGAGAAATAAGCTAAGCTCCTGCACTTGACTGCTATTCAATAACCTCATTCCACCCAATTAGTGTATAATTGACAGATGACAACACCATGAGTCTTGGCTAGGGTGGAGCCTTTGCTTGTGGTCAGAAGGGTCATTCTGACTCATAACATTGGCTCTATTCTCTCTCCACAGATGCTGTCAGACCTGCTGAGATTTCCCAGCATTTTCTGTTTTTGTTTCCAATTCCAGCATCCGCAGTATTTTGTCTTTATCTTATGGATCTCCAGCAGTTTAGTGAACCCTGTCTCCTTTCCTGGCCTTTGAGGCCCATTAAAATTCCACCAGGTGCGTTATCCATCTTCCCCCATTCATAATGCATGGCAACTGAGAGTTCTACCGGTGCTATGAAGATGAAAGTCAACCCCGCAAAACGTAGTTGAATTGCACAGTGGGGTGTCAGGACACTAGAGGGATGAGCATCAATGGATCAAAGATCTCTTCCTATCTGCTGTTTCTTGCAACTGATGGCAGCGGATGGTCAATCAGTGGTTCTCCTCATTTGTGTCAATTTTTTTTATCATTTTCAATGTGGCCAAATTTCTTTGTGACAGTCTTTTTCAATATTCTCAGGATAGGTATGTAGGCAGCAAACAAAGGATCCGTTGAAAGTATTTTCCACAAATTTTCTTTCTTTTCCTTTCCAGAAAGAAATACTTGCACAAGTCACTCTTGTCACCAATAGTCAATAGTGACAAAGACAAGTGGACACTTGTGACACATGAGCAGTGAGCATAGCTAGGTTATCTGACCACGAGCAAAGGCTCCACCCTAGCCAAGACTCATGGTGTTGTCATCTGTTTACACACTAACTGGATGGAATGAGGTCATTGAAAAGCAGTCAAGTGCAGGAACTTAGCTTATTTCTCTTTCTCAGCCAAGAATACTGAAGACATTTGTAACAACCTGACCATTATTCTTCCTGAAATCAATTAGGTCAAAACAGACTAGAGTTTGACCTGGAACTTTAATGGGTAACCGCTATTGACTATGATACTTCTATGATATGCAAATTAATGCACAGATTTTCAGACAAGATGTTAAACTGAGGTCCCATCTGCCTTTGCACATGGACATAGGAGATCCCAAAGCACAATTTGGAGACGGATAAGGAAATTGTCCTGGTCGCCGGCACAAAAAGCAACGTCATTTAAAAAAATGATCTGATCACTTACTTCACTGTTGTTAAGGGGAACTCGCTATGTGCTAATTGGCTGCTGTATTTTCTACATTGGAACAATGAATACACTTTTTTTTCAAAATGTGTTTAACTGGCTAGCTAGCACTTTCAAGCATCATGAGGCATTTTGAGGCTTTGGAACAGGTTATATATGTCAAAATTTGTTATTTTCTTACAAAAAATAAATGGCCTCACTATTTCTATTTATATTGTCTGCTAGTCTATTGTGTATTTTCCTAGTCCTTCCAATATTCATTTTCACTTCTTTACTACAATTTCTATATTCCACTTCATTGTCTTCAATATTGTTAGGTCCAGTTTGATGATACATTTTCCTTTTAGCTTTCAGTTTAGTTTTAATGTTTCGATTGATTCATCGAACTCCATCCTTTGACGCACTCTTTTTGCCTTATAGGAATATATCTATTTGTACACTTCAGCACTCTCTTCATCCCCTATTTGAAGATTTTCCTTTGCTGATTCATTCATTGAATACAAATATTTCCTCCGCTTTGATTTACTTTTTAGGAGAGTAATGTTCTTTTACTTTACAACATTCAAATAAGGGGGGGGGGGGGTGGTGGGGTGGGCGTGGGGGGAAACAACTAGGAGCCATTTGGGATGGAAGTGTCCTAGGATCCACAGTGCAAGCAAAAGTATTAAATCTGCTGTTTCTATAATTTTTATGGAGCCCTTTCATGCGTATCATGGGAGGTGAGGGTGGTGGTGGTGGAATATGGTTGGCTCAATAACATGCCCTTGCTTGCTTTCACTCAAAAATAAGAGGAAGAAAGCACTAAGTAGCAGCTCCGGTATGTAAGTGGTAAGAGACAGACAGAGAAATAAGGAATATTAATGCCTTTTGATAGCAGACTGTGTATCAGCCTTATTTTCACAGTGATGCAAGTAGGAATTCATATTCTCACTGCCTGCACGGTTTGTTGTGAATCTGGGGAAAGCAAATCTCTGTGCATGCATATTTAACACCCTCTTTACAAAGTCATTCTCATTGACGCACCATCATCAATGTATTTTTTTATGATTTCAAAGATTTTATAAGATAGCTGCACATCTTACTATGTTTGTCAATATTGCTGTTAAGACTAGGTATTTTTTATATTTTCTCACTGATGTTCTTCATTTCTACCTTGAAGGTTATCAAATATCATCATTTATATGTGTTGGCAGCTAATCAAAGCTCCATTTCTCTATTCAATTCTGCCCTAATTTAATATCCATGCACATTTTAAGAGAATTAAGAGCAGGAGTAGGCCATTCAGCCCCTCGAGCCTGCTCTACCATTTGATACAATCATGGCTGACCTGATTGTGGCTTCAACCCCCCTCACCATCTTGCCTCATCCTCACCACAATGCTGGGTAGAGATCAGACTTGTGAATCCTGGCTGATTTTACCTTTCCTAACTTGGCCCAACTGTTGCATTAGCTGGAATCAGCTACCTAGTAAGAAGTCTCACAACACCAGGTTAAAGTCCAACAGGTTTATTTGGTAGCACAAGCCACTAGCTTTCGGAGCGCTGCTCCTTCATCAGATGAGTGGGATTTCAGTTCACAAACAGGGCATATAAAAACACAAACTCAATTTACAAAATAATGGTTGGAATGCGAGTCTTCACAGACCATCGACACCTCAAACTGCCGGCTCTCCACATCATGGCGACCATCAACACCGCAAACTGTCGGCTCTCCACATCATCAGCTACTTAGGCATAGACCAAAGGGCAAATCTGGGACATTAACTCAACAACAAACTGGATAAACTCTTTGATGTGGAGATGCCGGCGTTGGACTGGGGTGAACACAGTAAGAAGTCTCACAACACCAGGTTAAAGTCCAACAGGTTTATTTGGTAGCAAATACCATAAGCTTTCGGAGCACTGCTCCTTCGTCAGATGGAGTGGAAATGTGCTCTCAAACAGTGCAAACAGACACAAAATCAAGTTGCAGAATACTGATTAGAATGCGAATCCTACAGCCAGCCAGGTCTTAAAGGTACAGACAATGTGGGTGGAGGGAACATTAACACAGGTTACAGAGATGTGTATTGTCTCCAGACAGAACAGCTAGTGAGATTATGCAAGCCCAGGAGGCAAGCTGTGGGGGTTACTGATAATGTGACATAAATCCAACATCCCAGTTTAGGCCGTTCTCATGTGTGCAGAACTTGGCTATCAGTTTCTGCTCAGCGACTCTGCGCTGCCGTGTGTCGCGAAGGCCGCCTTGGAAAATGCTTACCTGAAGATCCAAGGCTGAATGCCCGTGACTGCTGAAGTGCTCCCCCACAGGAAGAGAACAGTCTTGCCTGGTGATTGTCGAGCGGTGTTCATTCATCCATTGTCGTAGCGTCTGCATGGTTTCCCCAATGTACCATGCCTCGGGACATCCTTTCCTGCAGCGTATCTGATGCGCGTCAATAAGCACATGGAACCAAGGCTTCGGTATTGAAGGCTTTAATAAAGTAACAATGGAACTACTAACATGAATACACCAGTTCAGACTGAAGGGGTCCTGCCGGAGCAGGGGGTCTTATACCTCGCCACCGGAGGCGGGACCCCACTGGAATGTGCCATGATAACTCTTATAACAGGTAAACACCCTAACCCAACAACATAGTACAACCCCCACAGTAACAACACCCTAGCCCAACAGTAACATAGTAACAAACCCCAGTGGTGAACCAACGATGGTTCACCACATTCACCCCTCCTTTAAGAACAAAAGGTGGCGGGGTGGACGAAAAACAGGTCATATAAACAGACAATAACAGAAAAACCACAGGATTCACAAGTCCAGACAGTCTGGAGGACCGCACCGACGCTGCGATCTCCTCAACACCGGTTGCGAAACCGGAGCAGGTGCCGATCTCCTCAACACCGGTTGCGAAACCGGAGCAGGTGCTTGTGGTGGCGCTCTTTCCAAAGCAACGTCTGGCTGTCCCCTCAAGGACTCCCGGGCCGGCCGGCCCTGGTGAGGCGATGGTGCAGGGGATCCTGGAACGTTTGGTGGTAGTGGTGGTGGTGATGATGATGGTGGCGCCGATCTCCGAGTCTCAGGCAAGCTGTACATGGGAGTAAAAGTGTTATGCACTGGTCCCGGTGCTGACCGCGCCACGTCTGGGGAAGTAATGAGGAGTAGTGGATTCGTGACTGGGGGAATAGGAGCGACAGGAGTTGCTACGTCCCCTGCGGGCGCCAGGTCTCTAATGGAGACAGTGTCCTCTCGCCCGTCAGGATATGCCACATAGGCATACTGAGGGTTGGCGTGGAGGAGTTGGACCGGTTCGACCAAGGGGTCGGACTTGCGAGCCCTCACATGGCGCCGCAGAAGGACGGGTCCTGGGTACGTCAACCAGGCTGGCAATGAGGTCCCCGAGGACGACTTCCGAGGGAATGAGAACATCCTCTCGTGGGGAGTAGCATTGGTTGCCGTACACAGGAGGGAGCGGATAGAATGGAGCGCATTTGGAAGGACCTCCTGCCAACGGGAGACTGGAAGGCCCCTGGATTTCAGTGCCAGTAGGACAGCCTTCCAGACTGTAGCATTCTCCCTTTCCACCTGTCCGTTACCCCTAGGGTTGTAGCTCGTGGTTCTACTAGAGGCAATCCCGAATGAGAGCAGGAATTGCCTCAAGTCGTTGCTCATGAACGACGAGCCCCTGTCGCTATGAATGTAGCAGGGGTACCCGAACAGGGTAAAAAGTTCACTGAAAACCTTAATGACGGTGGCAGTTGACGTGTCCGCACAGGGGAAAACAAACGGAAACCGGGAATACTCGTCTATTATGTTGAGAAAATAGACATTCCGGTCCGTTGAGGGAAGGGGGCCCTTAAAATCCACACTCAGCCTCTCAAAAGGGCGAGTGGCCTTGACCAATTGTGCCCGGTCTGGTCGATAAAAGTGTGGTTTGCATTCTGCGCAAATCCGACAGCTTCTAGTCACTGACCTGACATCCTCCACTGAGTAGGGCAGGTTGCGGGCTTTGATGAAGTGGTAGAGTCTGGTGACTCCAGGATGACACAGATCATTGTGGAGAGCCTTCAAGTGGTCCTCCTGCATGATGGCGCATGTTCCGCGCGAGAGGGCATCCGAGGGCTCATTGAGCTTCCCTGGACGATACATAATATCGTAATTATAGGTGGAGAGCTCAATTCTCCACCGCAAGATCTTATCGTTCTTGATCTTGCCCCTCTGCGTGTTACTGAACATAAACGCCACGGATCGTTGATCCGTGATCAGGGTGAACCGCTTACCTGCCAGGTAATGGCGCCAGTGTCTGACTGCCTCCACAATGGCCTGAGCCTCCTTTTCCACCGCTGAATGCCGAATTTCTGGGCCTTGAAGGGTGCGGGAAAAGAACGCGACGGGCCTGCCTGCCTGGTTTAGTGTGGCGGCTAGGGCGAAGTCAGATGCATCACTCTCCACCTGGAAAGGGATGGATTCATCCACCGCGTGCATCGTGGCTTTCGAGATGTCGCTCTTCAAAACCTTGAAGGCCAATTGGGCCTCCGGCGTAAGTGGAAAGGTCGTGGACTTAATGAGCGGACGAACCTTGTCCGCGTAGTTGGGGACCCACTGTGCATAATATGAAAAAAACCCGAGGCATCTCCTCAGTGCTTTCGTGCTAGCGGGCAAGGGAAGTTCAGTGAGTGGGCGCATACAGTCTGGATCAGGGCCAATTACCCCGTTTTCCACCACGTATCCGAGGATGGCTAACCTACGCGTACGGAATACGCACTTCTCCCTGTTATAGGTCAGATTCAGGCG
Source organism: Mustelus asterias (assembly GCF_964213995.1). Taxonomy (NCBI): domain Eukaryota; kingdom Metazoa; phylum Chordata; class Chondrichthyes; order Carcharhiniformes; family Triakidae; genus Mustelus; species Mustelus asterias. The sequence continues at coordinate 109,944,980 of NC_135804.1, forward strand.
AGATGCAGTGCGCAGAAAGTGTTGGAGATTCGTGTCGTGGTCCTGCTGGTCATGGCCGCAGATGGTGACGTTATCCAGGTACGGGAAGGTAGCCCGCAACCCGTTCTGGTCCACCATTCGGTCCATAGCACGCTGGAAGACCGAGACCCCATTGGTGACACCAAATGGAACCCTGAGGAATTGGTATAGACGACCATCCGCCTCAAAAGCCGTATATTGTTGGTCCTCTGGGCGGATGGGGAGTTGATGGTAGGCGGACTTAAGGTCTATGGTAGAAAACACTCGGTACTGCGCAATCTGATTGACCATATCAGAAATGCGCGGGAGAGGATACGCATCCAGCTGCGTGTATCTATTAATGGTCTGACTGTAGTCGATGACCATCCGAGGTTTGTTCCCGCTTTTGACTACCACGACCTGCGCTCTCCACGGACTAGCACTGGCCTGTATGATCCCTTCCTTGAGGAGCCGCTGAACCTCAGATCTAATAAAGATCCGGTCCTCAGCGCTGTAACGCCTACTTTTAGTAGCGATGGGCTTGCAGCCAGGTACCAGATTTTTAAAAAGGGATGGTGTCGTGATCTTCAGGGTGGATAAATTGCACGCGGGGCGCTTTGGGCAATTTGGAGGCTGCGGCTGATTCCCTACTGCCAGTGAAGGGAGTGGCCCACCGTACTGTAGGATCACACTCTTCATGTGGACCATAAAGTTTAGTCCGAGGAGAATTGGCGCGCAAAGGTGAGGTAGCACAAGGAGCCTGTATTGCTCGTAAATTGTGCCCTGTACCTCAAGAGTTACCATACATCGTCCTTGGATCGGTACAGACCGGGACCGTGATGCCATGGAAATTGTCTGTTTGGCAGGGAGAATCCGGAGTCCACACCTTTTAGCAGTTTCAGGGTGTATGAAACTTTCGGTGCTTCCACTGTCAAACAGACAATTCACAGTTCTGCCACTAACCTTTACCTCCATCATAGAATGTTCCAGTCTGTAATGCCTGGTCTGATCCAGGGAGATCGACGCCACCGTTGGCCCCTGGGCGTCACTGCATGCTGCCGATGTGGATGCTGAGGACCCCTGCTGGTCGCTCCTAGTCGTCGTGGACCATGATGGCCGCCCCCATGAATCGCACGTGGGCGAGGGCGCCAAGCGCAGCGACTCCTGGTGGTCTTCCTCCTCCTCTGTCTGCCACGATGGCGCCGTCCTGAGATCGCACGTGGTCGGACCTCGTGGGTACTGCGACGCCGAAAGAGATGGTCTCCGTTCTGGAGGGTTACAAGCTGCACTGCCGTTTTTAGGTTTGGACCTGCAGACTTTGCCGTAGTGGCCTTTTTTACCGCACTGGCTGCAGATTGCCCTTCTTGCCGGACACTGTTGCCGTGGATGCTTGGCCCCTCCACAAAAATAGCATCGCTGGCCACCTGGAGCTGCCGACGTCGTCGAATCGATCTGGGAGCGCGGGTTCGCGGGGCGAGGAGGGAGCTGAGCTTGCTCCAACCACGTTGACTGCATGTGGTCCTCGGGGTACAGCGCCAAGCTCTTCGACGCCGCCTCCAACCTCACGGCCATCTCCATTGCCTGGGTCAAGTTGAGTTTCCCCTTTTCTAGCAATTTAAGCCTGATGTACGAGGACCCTACCCCTGCTACGAACGCGTCTCGGGCGAGGTCGTACACATACTGATCGGCGGAGACGTCCTTACAGTCGCAACCCCTGGCAAGCTGCAGGAGCTCATTGGCATAATCCTCCATGGTTTCGCCCGACTGCCGACGTCGTGTAGCGAGGAGGTAACGAGTGTGTATCTCGTTGGGTGGCATAGTGTATCTTTTCTTTAGGAGCTCGACGGCACCCTGGTAAGTGGGAGCTGCGCGAATGGCTAGGTAAATCGTGTCGCTTACCCTTGCGTGGAGGACCTGGAGTCTATCACTGTCCGTAGTGATAGCTACCGAGGCTGCCAGGTAGTCCTCAAAGCACTTCCACCAATGGTCGAATGTGTTAGCTGCACCGACCGCACGTGGGTCCAGTGTCAGACGATCCGGTTTTAGAATCTGTTCCATACTCTCTGTTTTTTTCTTCTTGTTGCACAGTTGTGAGTTTTCTGTTTACTTTATTAAATTGATGCGCGTCAATAAGCACAGGGAACCAAGGCTTCGGTATTGAAGGCTTTAATAAAGTAACAATGGAACTACTAACACGAATACACCAGTTCAGACTGAAGGGGTCCTGCCGGAGCAGGGGGTCTTATACCTCGCCACCGGAGGCGGGACCCCACTGGAATGTGCCATGATAACTCTTATAACAGGTAAACACCCTAACCCAACAACATAGTACAACCCCCACAGTAACAACACCCTAGCCCAACAGTGACATAGTAACAAACCCCAGTGGTGAACCAACGATGGTTCACCACAGTATCAGGTAGACAATGTTGGCCGAGTTGCAAGAGTATGTACTGTGTACCTGGTAGATGGTGTTCTCACGTGAGGTGATGGCATCCGTGTCGATGATCCGGCACGTCTTGCAGAGGTTGCTGTGGCAGGGTTGTCTGGTGTCGTGGTCACTGTTCTCCTGAAGGCTGGGTAGTTTGCTGCGGACAATGGTCTGTTTGAGGTTGCGTGGTTGTTTGAAGGCAAGAAGTGGGGGTGTGGGGATGGCCTTGGCGAGATGTTCGTCTTCATCAATGACGTGTTGAAGGCTCCGGAGGAGATGCCGTAGCTTCTTCGCTCCGGGGAAGTACTGGACGACGAAGGGTACTCTGTCCACTGTGTCCCGTGTTTGTCCTCTGAGGAGATCGGTGTGGTTTTTCGCTGTGGCGCGTCGGAACTGTTGATCGATGAGTCGAGCGCCATATCCTGTTCTGATGAGGGCATCTTTCAGCGTCTGGAGGTGTCTGTTGCGATCCTCCTCATCCGAGCAGATCCTGTGTATTCGGAGGGCTTGTCCATAGGGGATGGCTTCTTTAACGTGTTTAGGGTGGAAGCTGGAGAAGTGGAGGATCATGAGGTTATCCGTGGGCTTGCGGTACAGTGAGGTGCTGAGGTGACCGTCCTTGATGGAGATGCGTGCGTCCAAGAATGCAACCGATTCCGGAGAGTAGTCCATGGTGAGTCTGATGGTGGGATGGAACTTGTTGATGTCATCATATAGTTGTTTCAGTGATTGCTCACCATGACTCCAAAGAAAGAAAATATCATCGATGTATCTAGTGTATAGCATCGGTTGAAGGTCCTGTGTGGTGAAGAAGTCTTGTTCAAACCTGTGCATGAAGATGTTGGCATATTGAGGTGCGAATTTGGTCCCCATGGCTGTTCCGTGTATCTGGATGAAGAACTGGTTGTTGAAGGTGAAGACATTGTGGTCCAGGATGAAGCGGATGAGTGGTAAAATTGCATCTGGAAACTGGCAGTTGACGGCATTGAGTACTGAGGCCGTTGCAGCAATGCCATCATCGTGGGGGATGCTGGTGTAGAGTGCCGAGACATCCATTGTGACGAGGAGTGCTCCTGGTTCAACTGTTCCATGTGTGCTGAGTTTCTGTAGGAAGTCTGTACTGTCGCGACAAAAGCTGGGGGTTCTTTGTACAATGGGTTTCAAGATGCCCTCGACATAGCCGGAGAGGTTCTCGCACAGGGTCCCATTGCCTGATACAATGGGACGGCCGGGTGTGTTTGCCTTGTGTATCTTTGGGAGGCTGTAGAGATCTCCAATGCGTGGAGTACATTGGATGAGAGCACGGAGGGTGTTTTGAAGGTCCGGATCAAAGGTTTTGATCAGAGTGTTGAGTTGACGGGTGTGTTCTTTGGTCGTATCTGTCTGTAGTGTTCCTCGATGTTCAGTTGTCGGTACACTTCTTTGCAGTAATCCGTTCTGTTCATTATGATGATGGCCCCTCCTTTGTCTGCTGGTTTGATGACAATGTTGCGGTTGGTCTTGAGAGCGTGGATGGCGTTGCGTTGTGCTTGGGTGATGTTCGGGGCTGTCTTGTGAGTGCGGCTGATGAATTTGGTGTTGACGCACCTCCTGATGGCTTGGGCATACATGTCAAGTTGAGGGCAGCGGCCTTCCGGAGGAGTCCAATTCGACTCTTTCCTCTTCGTTTGCACTGCGGATCTCTCTGTCTGCTGTTCCGGTTCATTGGCTGTCTCACTGTGTTCGCTGTTGGCCTCTTGGAGTTTGTGGAAGAACTCCCGCAGCCTCATTCGCCTGATGAATTCCTCTGTGTCCGCTGCGAGACTGATGGGGTCTATTTTGGTAGTGGGACAAAAGTCGAGCCCTTGGCTGAGAACCTCGATTTCATCTGGCTGAAGTGTGTAGTCTGATAAGTTGACAATGGACTTTCCTGCAGTGGTACTGTTTTCTACTGTGGTACTGGGGGAGGCTTGGTTGCTGCTGGTGGTGATGCCGAGTTTCTCGAGTTTCCTGTTCTTGGTGTGCGTGTAGATGGTGTAGTTCCTTTGTCTCGTCTGCTCGGCAGAGTTTCGCAGCTGGTCTGTGTCCCGAGCGCAAGTTGAGAATATGGATTCGATCTTGGTTTCCAGGCTGCGGCGTTTGCTGTACAGCTGGTGTATGAGGTGTTTGAGGAGTGTGAGAGAGGTGAGACGGCAAAGTCTCTCAGCGTAGTCTGTGTTATAAGTTGACCTGAGTGAGTTTGTGATCCGTAGTCCTTTCGGTATCTTGTCTGCTTTCCTGCATGTTTGTAGAAACTTGATGTCTGTGTCCATATGCGCGATCTTCTTGGAGATCCTCTCCACTTGGAGCCGGCAGTTTGCGGTTTTGATGGTAGTCATGATGTGGAGATGCCGGCGTTGGACTGGGGTGAGCACAGTAAGAAGTCTCACAACACCAGGTTAAAGTCCAACAGGTTTATTTGGTAGCAAATACCATAAGCTTTCGGAGCACTGCAGTGCTCCGAAAGCTTATGGTATTTGCTACCAAATAAACCTGTTGGACTTTAACCTGGTGTTGTGAGACTTCTTACTGTGTAAACTCTTTGAACCATTGGATTGCTGCTAATACCATCAATGTACTTCCTGCTGCTCATTTCAATGCATTATATTAATTCTAATGCATTTTTTGTTGCTACTGCAGCTATTGGTTAATAGCATTACTTGGACTGTGCTGTTGTAGGTTGTAAAAATATGCGCAAAATGATTTTGCCTAGTGCTGACTGCGTCTACACTTGTACATCTAAAAGGTGTCAGTAATATTGAAAAATGACAACAATAGTTACCTTGATGACCAAGATGGTCACCTTTACTGACATCAGCAGAGTATGATCAGTGTGAATCTGGCACAGGTCGTGCTGGGTTCACTTATCAAATTGAAACCTCTGTAAATAGTGCATGGCAGATCATGGAAAAAACATAGTGCATCTCTTTCAGTCAAACTTATCTCACCAGTGACCTTCTGTGCTCATGTTCTTCATCACTCACGTAATTGACAGAGCGCTGATAATAGATAACTCTCACCACTATAATAACATGAGAATATAAAGTTCGATACCAAGCTACTTCTTTTCTCTGAAGAAACCGAGCTTAGGTCCCTCATCACACAACCTGCTGCAGAACAAAAATTGATGCAGACATCAACGAGAAACTCCAAAAACTATTCCTTATGGACAGAATGAAGATCTATTCTGACATGAAATTGGACAGGGTCCAAAAGTGGGCACAGGTATCGCAATGCATTATTAAGCCACCCCTGTTGATTCTGCACAAAAAGAATCATGTTGCCAGTTCATTTGCATGGTAGCTGTGCGCAGCCACTGCTGAAGGTGTTGCTGAATGATTACATACCTTAGCAATGACCTAGGTTTGTGCAAGGCTGGCACAACCACAAGCAGCCTGTATTAACCATGGAAAGCAACTAATTAAGGACCCTGCGCACCCTGGACATTCTCTCTTCCATCTTCTTCCGTCGCGAAAAAGATACAAAATTCTGAGGCCACATACCAACTGACTCAAGAACAGCTTCTTCACTGCTGCTACCAAACTTTTGAATGGGCCTACCTCACATTAAGTTGATCTTTCTCTATACCCGAGCTATGACTGTAGCACTACATTCTGCACTCTCGTTTCCCTCTCTATAAACGGTATGCTTTGTCTGTATAGCACGCAATAAACAATACTTCTCACTGTATACTAATACATGTGACAATAACATATCAAATCAAATCAAATTATTTAAAACCAGCCTGTGCCTTCTGAAGGAGAACTAAATTTCAGCTGGTGAAGGTGCTGGAATTGGTTGCAGAAGAGAGAAGAACATAGAATAATCTCATAACAGGGAAAAGAGTATACTCCAAGATTCTCAGATGCTGTGGTGGACATCTAGACGGAGGACATTGACAGAAGGAAAGAACTCTCCAGCCAGAGAAGGTGGCAAGGCATTCTGAAGTCTGCAAAGACAGGGGAAGCAAATAGCTGTGATGGTCAGTGCCAGGAACCTAACCATGAGGGCATTGCTGCAGTGCCACAACATGTTTAATGACCTTACCCGAATAGTAAAGCTCAGTGAATTCAACATGAAATTGGGCGGCATGGTGGCGCAGTGGTTAGCACTGCTGCCTCACAGCACCAGGGATCTGGGTTCGATGGCCGGCTTGGGTCACTGTCTGTGTGGAGTTTGCATGTTCACCCCGTGTCTGTGTGGGTTTCCTCCGGGTCTGAAAGACGTGCTGGTTAGGTGCGTTGACCCGAACAGGCGCCAGAGTGTGGCAACTAGGGGAATTTCACAGTAACTTCATTGCAGTGTTAATGTAAGCCTTACTTGTGACTAATAAATAAACTTTAGAACTTTTACTTTTTAGAAATGTTATATCCTACCAGCTGCACTTCACAAACTGCCCTATATACCACACCCCATTACTTATCAGCCAATAATTTTTATTATTCATGATTCGTACATAACAATTTCACTTAACTTTCGCATACCTAGCACTACTGCAAGCCCCAAGTTTACAACTTACAATGTGCACACTTTGCCAGCTATTCAAACATAACAGTCAAATCATCCAAGCACTTTGCACTATATATGTGTTGATATGCCTCTCTTTCTCCTGTAGGTATGGCTTAATCTATACATTTTTTGGAATGCTGAGCTTTGAGAGTGTGGAATTTCTTCTGGTTGTGGTATATCTCAGAGTTTTCATATGCCTGAAAAGTGACGTGGATGTAGCCAGTGGCATAATGGGGAAGCCTGTGGTCTTCAGGTAGTGTATGCTTGCTCCACCATACTTGTCTCTGCCAAGAGAAAATGAAATGTATTCAACTCCCTTTGAATAGAATCTCTTGATTTTCTGATGCAAAATTGTTCAACATTGTAAGTATTGCATGCTCCAGCCTGGAAAGAGTCCAATTTTATGGCCATGGTCACCTTCACAACCAATTCTATCTTTACTTTGCTCAGAGGTTGCAGTTGTGACAGCAGCTAGCATATTTCGGTGACAATCTCCTTCATAACATGGAAAAACACATTTTTCCTCATCGAAGTTCAAGTGAGGGAATTGCTCCCTGAACACTCTGGGCAGCCACAATCTCCTACTGAGAGCTCTTCTCCCCTTTCCCTCCTCCCTCTTCCAGCAACTTGTTCTGCTCTGTGTCATCTCTGCTCATTGTCAATATTGTATTTCAATGGGGGCTTCAAGCTCACATACCCATATCCCTAACAAAAAGTTAAAATTCTAAATTGGAGCAAGGCCAATTTTGATGGTATCAGCAGGAACTTTCAAAAGTTAATTGGGGGAGTCTTTGGGAAGGCAAAGGGACGTCTGGTAAGTGGGAGGATTTCAAAAGTGTGTTAATCTGGGTTCAAGGTAAGCACATTCCTCTTAGAGTGAAGGGCAAGGATGGTAGAAGGAGGGAACCCTGGAATACTCGAGATATTGAGGCCCTGGTCAAGAAGAAGAAGGAGGCACATGAGATCAGGTGGATTCCTTGAAGAGTATAGAGTGTGTAGGAGTAGAGTTAAGAGATAAATCAGGAGGGCAAAAGGGGGACACAAGATTGTTTTGGCAGATAAGGCAAAGGAGAATCCAAAGAGCTTCTACAAATACTTAAAGGGCAAAAGAGTAACTAGGAGAGAGTAGGGCCTCTTAAAGATCAACAAGGTCATCTATGTGCGGATCCACAAGAGATAGGTGAGATCCTAAATGAATATTTCTCATCTGTGTTTACTGTTGAGAAAAGCATGGATGTTAGGGAACTTGGAGAAATAAATAGTGATGTCTTGAGGAGTGTATATATAACAGAGAAGTCTTAAAATGCATCAAGGTAGATAAATCCCCGGGACCTGATGAAATGTATCCCAGGACATTGTGGGAGGCTAGGGAGCATATTGCAGGTCCCCTAGTTATTTGAATCATCGATAGCCACAGGTGAGGTGCCTGAAGATTGGAAGGTGGCAAATGTTGTGCCTTTGTTTAAAAAGGGCTGCAGGGAAAAGCCCAGGCACTACAGGCTGGTGATCCTCACATCTGTAGTGGGTAAGTTGTTGGAAAGTACTTTGAGAGACAGGATCTACAGGCATTTGGAGAGGCAAGGACTGATTAGGGAAGTCAGCATGGCTTTGTGAGTGGAAAATCATGTCTCACAAATTTGATAGAGTTTTTTGAAGAGGTAACCAAGAAGGTAGATGAGGCCAGTGCAGTTGGTGTTGATTATTTAAATGGTGAAAAATTACAACATGCTACTGTGCAGAGGGACCTGGGGGTCCTTGTGCATGAATCACAAAAACTCAGTTTGCAGTTGCAGCAGGTAATCAAGAAGGCAAATGGAATGTTGGCCTTTATCGCGAGAGGGATGGAGTATAAAAGCAGGGAGGTCATGCTGCAACTGTACAGGGTACTGGTGAGGCCGCACTTGGAGTACTGTGTACAATTTTGGTCCCCTTATTTAAGAAAGGATAAATTGGCTTTGGAGGGGGTACAGAGAAGGTTCACCAGGTTGATTCCGGAGATGAGGGGGTTAGCTTACGAGGGGAGATTGAGTAGACTGGGCCTGTATTCATTGGAGTTTAGAAGGTTGAGGGGAGATCTTATAGAGACATATAAGATAATGAAGGGGCTCGACAGGGTAGAAGCAGCGAGGTTACAATGGAAACAAGAACTAGGGGGCATAGCCTCAAAATACGGGGGAGTCAATTTAGAACAGAGTTGAGGAGGAACTTCTTCTCCCAGAGGGTAGTGAATCTTTGGAATTCTCTGCCCAATGAAGCAGTAGAGGCTACCTCGTTAAATGTGTTTAAGTCACAGATAGATAGATTTTTAACCATTAAGGGAATTAAGGATTATGGGGAGGGGGCGGGTAAGTGGAACTGAACCCACTATCAGATCAGCCATGATCTTATTGAATGGCGGAGCAGGCTTGAGGGGCTAGATGGCCTACTCCTGCTCCTATTTCTTATGTTCTTATATTTTTATGTCTATATGGACTTTAGCAAGGCCTTTTGACAAGGTACCACATGGCAGGTTGTTGCATAAGGTTAAATCTCACGGGATCCAGGGTGAGGTAGTCAAATGGATACAAAATTAGCTTGATGACAGAAGACAGAGGGTGGTTGTAGAGGGTTGTTTTTCAAACTGGAGGCCTGTGACCAGGGATCAGTGCTGGGTCCACTGTTATTTGTCATTTATATTAATGATTTGGATGAGAATTTAGGAGGCATGGTTCGTAAGTTTGCAGATGATACCAAGATTGGTGGCATAGTGGACTATGAAGAAGGTTATCGAGGATTGCAACGGGATCTTGATCAATTGGGCCAGTGGGCTGACGAATGGCAGATGGAGTTTAATTTAGATAAATGCAAGGTGATGCATTTTGGTAGATTGAACCAGGGCAGGACTTATTCAGTTAATGGTAGGGCGTTGGGGTGAGTTATAGAACAAAGAGGTCTCGGGGTACAGATTCATAGCTCCTTGAAAGTGGAGTCATGGGTGGACAGAGTGGTGAAGAAGGTATTTGGCATGCTTGGTTTCATTGGTCAGAAAATTGAATACAGGATTTGGGACGTCTCGTTGAAGTTGTACAAAATATTGGTAAGGCCATACTTGGAATACTGTGTACAGTTCTGGTCACCCTATTATAGAAAGGGTATTATTAAACTAGAAAGAGTGCAGAAAAGATTTACTAGGATGCTACTGGGACTTGATGGTTTGAGTTATAAGGAGAGGCTGGATAGACTGGGATTTTCTTTTCTGGAGCGTAGGAGGCTTGGAGTGTTCTTATCGAAGTCTATAAAATAATGAGGGGCATAGATCAGTTAGATTGTCAATATCTTTTCCCAAATGTAGGGGAGTCTAAAACTAGAGGGCATAGGTTTAACTGAGAGGGGAGAGATACAAAAGGGTCCAAAAAGTCAATTTTCTGCACACAGAAGCTGCCAGAGGTAGTAGTAGAGGCGGATACAATTTTGTCTTTTAAAATGTATTTAGACAGTTACTGGGATAAGATGAGTATAAAGGGATATGGGCCAAAAGCAGGCAATTGAGACTAGCTTAGGGGTTAACAAAAGGGGTGGCATGGACAATTTGGGCCAAAGGGCCTGTTTCCATGCAGTAAACCTCTATGACTCTAAATGGTCTCTGCAGAATCAGCCCCATCAGCATTCCACTCCGTGGAGACTTTAAATACTTTAACAACTTTGGAAACCATCAAATACTTCTACAATCAGTAGAATTAGTAGAACTCAGCCAGCAAGTAACCTGAAAGTCATGCTGAATACATATGAAGCTAGTCACGGTTGTGAGGGTATTAGCTGTAATGTCGAGATCCAAAATGACAACTCTTGTGTCAATTCAGTGTTACATGCTGTTCATGTCATGATCAATCTACCTTGCATACTTCTGACAGAAGCCCTTTGCATGCTCACTAATGTCTCAATGAAATAGCATCTGTTGTGGCTTCCAGTGGAGTGTGCACAAACATCATGGATGTCATTATGGAGGCTAAACAGCAACCACGGCATTGAAAACATTGGCAATATGGAGCCAAATTTCACAATGTGTTTCTCACACTCACAGATAAGCATATGCCACACGTTGGAAAATGCTTGATTAAAGCCATATTGCCATTTTTCAACTAAATATGGATTGTTGTCATTCCTAAGGAAGCTTCATATCATTTACTGGGCTATGTGTTCTCAATTAGACAATGGAAGTAAACACTTATTCACTTAGACAAGGGGTTCCAAAACTCTCGGTCAGGACCCTCGATGGAGTTGCAGAAGTCACGTTTCGGGGTCATGAGTGAGCGGTTGGGAGGAGGTCAGGGTTTGAGAAGAGGAACTGCTAAATCATTGGGAAGAGAGGAATGTGTGGAATGGAGAGGGTTTGGGAAGAGGGGCTGCTGGGTGAGTGATTATGTGGGGGGGGGGAGGTTGGGAAGAGGGGTGTGTGTGTGTGAATGTCTGCGTGTGGTGGGCCAGGGGGCTGCATACAATGTGTGTGTGAGGATAGGGGGGGGAGGGTATTTACTGAGCGCACAAAATAAAAAAATACTTTAAAAACTCTCAGTTTCATATTTATGTGATGCTAGTATACGTTAATCGATAATACGCAAACTGAAATAATTATACTGAATGTTTCTTTTTATTCATTCGTGGGACAAGGGCGTCGCTGGCTGGCCAGCATTTATTGCCCATTCCTAGTTGCCCTTGGAGGGCAGTTGAGAGTCAGTCACATTTCTGTGACTCTGGAGTCACATGTAGGCCAGACTAGCTGAGGACAGCAGATTTCCTTCCCTGAAGGACATTAGTTATGTTACTATGCTGTTTTATTGCTTTTTGTTTTTATTGATGTTACATTAATTTTCAGATGTTAAAATGGGGTCATATTGGGAATTTAGACTGTGCTGTTAATTGTTAATTTTTAACAGTGTTTAATATCATAGGTCTGCATTTGAGAATCAACTGCCTGCCTTGGGATGATACATGGCAGCAGCTAGGGCTAAAGAGGGAGAGGAGAGATCAGCAATGTCCGTGGGGGTGGCGGGGGAGAGGCCAGGCGAAAGTGTTGCAGTTTTTAAACATTTCTGGTGTGTGTGCAAACTGAAGGCCAGCAGCTGTGTTTCCTGGAACGAAACACCACGGCCGGAATTCTCCCAGAAACTGGAGTAAATCAGGCTGTTTTTTCAGTGTGTTTCCCGAAATTAATCTCCCAGGCTCTGCATTGCAGAGACCATGAGTGTGATTATCATTAAAAACTGGGGACGGCCCCTATTGCCACTGAGCCTGAAATCAGCACGCTCACGCGCACATCTCTGGGGGATCGCTAAAAGGATCTCCCAGCATTGAGGTCGCTGGCCTCAACTCCCCATCACAGACTTCGCTGTCCTCTCAATCCCCCACCACGGATATCGCTGGCCTCTCAACCCCCGCCCCCCCCGCCCCCCCCCCCCCCACCCCCCCCCCCCCCCCCCACTGACATCACTGGCCTCTCACCAACCCCCCCCCCCCAACCCCTCACCCCCCACTGACATCACTGGCCTCTCACCAACCCCCCCCCCCCAACCCCTCACCCCCCACTGACATCGCTGGCCTCACCCCCCACCACACCCACGGACATCACTAATCTCTCCTCTCCCAGCCCACGGACATTGTTGGCCTCTCATCCCCCCCCTTCCATCCCCCAGTGAGCTGGACATTGGTGCCCCCCCCCCCCCCCCCACCGCACCCCCTCCCCCCCCCCCCTTTACACATACTGGCCTCACTGCTGGCTTGCACACAAACAGCACTGTGCTGCCATGCACACCTCCTGCCTGCGAGCATTCCCCCTCATTGTTTCAGAGCCTGGAGCAATGCACCCACTGGGCACAGTATTTTGTTGAGTGAGAGCGATAAGCCCTCTATTGAAACCTGGTTCCCTTTACATTTCTCACAAGGAATTTTTACTAACGGGCTCATGATTGGCCCAAACTGACTGCACCTGGACTCCCCTAACAGGCCGGATGTATATAAGCTGCAATGATGGACACAAAGCCAGTCACGCCAGGAAGATGGCTAGAAAAAAACCCGCCCCGAGGTTCTGCCAGGCTGACCAGCTGCCTGCTGGACGCAGCAGAGGAGAGGCGCCAACTGCTGTTCCCCACTCAGGACTGTTGCCCAAGGGGTCACGTCGCAAAGGCATTGTGCGGGGTGGTGGCAGCTGCAGTTAATGCCAGGCACTTGACACCTCAGTCCGGGGAACAGTATCAGAAGAAACTGAATGATCTTCTTCGGGCAGCAAGGGTGAGTGAGCATCCCATTCTGAAACCTGCACATGTGCTGGACTAACAATGTCAAACCATGGTCAGACCCTGAAGGGCATCCAACAACAACCTCCCCCCACTCCCTCCTCCCAAGAACTGCATCCAACCCCTGCCCCCCAAATCAGAACCCCCAGTGGTGAGCCTTTTCCCTGAAACGGCCAACACAAGCTCCAAACTCAGGCACACAGCACCTCATGCACTTCAATATATCCATGCTTTCAATCCCCCTTATGTCCCCACAGGAGAAAAATGCACACAACCGGTTAGAGAGGGCACAGACTGGCGGTGGTGTGCTTGAGCTGTGGCACCTGACGGTCTGCGGGCAGCGTGCCCTAGAGCTGGCAGCAGAAGAATCAATGCCTAGAGTGGTGACCAACAGCCAGGTATTTGGAAAGGGGGTGGAGGAGGTGGAGCAGAATTGAGGACCAAGGATAGGTCAGGGCAAAGGAGATATGAATAGATTTATCCTGGGCATAAGACAAAGAGGATTGTTAATGGTGTCATTAAGGGATGAAGAGTGCTAATAGCGGCAAAAGGTGAGATAGCAGAATGTGTCAATGGGAGCAACTGAACGGCCAGGGAAGGGGAGGGATGTCTTGTGTTGGGGCAGGCCAGGGAGCTAAAGTACAAGAGACAACAAGCTACAAAAAGTGGGGTAAGATGGCGGGGAAGGTTCACAGTTTAAAGTTGTTGAACTCAGTGTTGAGTCCTGTGGTGAACCATCGTTGGTTCCCACCAGGTAGTACTGAGCCAGGGTCTGGCCAGTACTATGAGTCTGTATATATGTTGCTGTTGGGGTTAGGGATGGGTTGTTCTACATGTTACTGTTGGGGTTAGGGTTGGGCTGTTCTACCTGTAATATAGTTATTATGGTACATCCCAGTGGGGCTCCGCCTCCTGGGAGAGGTATAAAGGTCACTGCTCTGTCTGGGACCCCTCAGTCTGGGATCGTGTATTATATATGGTAGCTCTATTGTAGTAGTCAATAAAAGATTTATTTCCTCGAGCATCTCTAGCCTCGTGAGTTATATCGTGCATCAATTTTATTGACTACTAATTGAACTCTCGTCGTTAAAAAAAAACGATACAGAGAGCATGGAGCAAATGCTTAAACCCGAACGTCTTACGCTGGACCCACGTGCGGTGGGCGCCTCCAACACCTTCGACCACTGGTTGAAATGTTTTCAGGACTACCTCGAAGCCTCCGCAGCGGTCACCACGGACGACGACAGACTCCGGGTCCTCCACGCGAGGGTAAGCGACGCTGTATATTTAGCGATCCGTGCGGCCACCGACTACAAAGGGGCCCTCGAGCTTCTTAAGAAGCGCTACATTAAACCGCCAAACGAGATGCATGCTCGATATATCTTAGCCACTCGATGACGGCAGCCCGGCGAAACGACGGAACAGTACGCGTGCGAGCTCCTACAGCTAGCCAGGGGCTGTAACTGCAAAGCAGTGTCGGCAGACCAGAACATGAACGACCTCGCTCGAGATGCGTTTGTGGCGGGAATTGGATCGTCTTATATCCGACTTCGACTGTTGGAGCAAGGTAATCTCGATCTCACTAAGTCTATAGAGCTAGCGGATACGCTAGAAACGGCCTCCAAAAGCCTGGCGATGTATCCCGAAGACCACGTGGAGACAGCGTGGCAGGAGCAGTCACAGATCCCACTTCGTCCAGCGGGTCCGAAAAGCTGCGCGATGGCGTGCCCACCCTCGGGCCTGACGACGGCAGCAGCTCCAGGCGGCCCGCGGTGTTACTTCTGTGGGGGAGTGAAGCACCCTCGGCAGCGATGTCCCACTAAAGTGGTGTTGTGCTCCGCCTGCGGCAGGAAGGGGCATTATTCGAAGGTATGTCGATCCAAACTTACTTCCAGGAACAGCAGTGCGGTGTGCGACTCCCCGGAGCTGGGTTCCTCGTCGTCGGCATCATCAAGGGTTTCTTCCACGTGCGAGGCCAGGACGTCGCCATTCCAGACGACGGAGCCGCAAGAGACGTGTGACCACCAGGGGTCGCTGATTTTGGCGCCATCGCCCACGTGCGACCTATGGGAGCACCCCATTTTGGTCGGCACCGACCGCGAAGGACCAGCAGGGGTCGTCATCATCCATCTCAGCTGCCTGCAGTGGCGCTCACGAACCAACGGTGGCGTCGATCATCCTGGACCAGGCAAAGCCTCACAGACTCGACAAGTCCATGATGGACATACAGGTAAACAAGTGCACAATTTATTGTCTGTTTGCCAGCGGGAGCACGGAGAGCTTTATTCACCCAGACGCCGTGAAGCGGTGTGGCCTCCAGATCCAACCTGTCAAGCAGACAATTTCGATGGCATCAAGGTCCCGGTCTGTCACCGTGCTAGGGCACCGTTTACGAGAGCTTCAAGCTCCTGGTGTTACCGCACCTTTGCGCGCCAATACTCCTCGGACTAAATTTCATGGTCCACTTGAAGAGTGTAACCCTACAGTACGGTGGGCCACTCCCTCCGCTTTCAGTGGGAGAACAGCAGCCTCCAAATTGCCCAACGCGCTCCACCTGTAGCCTCTTGACGCTTAAGATTACCACACCCTCCCTATTCCAGAATCTTGTGCCAGGCTGCAAGCCCATCGCGACTAAGAGTAGGCGTTACAGCGCTGAGGATCAGATCTTCATTCGATCTGAGGTTCAGCGGCTCCTCAAGGAAGGGATCATACAACCTAGCGCTAGTCCTTGGAGAGCGCAGGTCGTGGTGGTCAAGAGTGGGAACAAACCCCGGATGGTCATTGACTATAGTCAAACCATTAATAGATACACGCAGCTGGACGCGTACCCTCTCCCGCGCATATCTGACATGGTCAACCACATTGCGCAGTACCGGGTGTTCTCCACCATTGACCTAAAGTCTGCCAACCACCAACTCCCCATTCGCCCAGAGGACCGACAATACACGGCTTTTGAGGCGGATGGTCGTTTGTACCATTTTCTAAGGGTTCCTTTTGGTGCCACCAATGGGGTCTCGGTCTTCCAGCGTGCTATGGACCGAATGGTGGACCATAACGGACTGCGGGCTACCTTCCCGTACTTGGATAACGTCACCATCTGCGGCCATGACCAGCAGGACCAACCTCCTTAGATTCCTACGCACTACCCCTCGCCTGAATCTGACCTACAACAGGGAGAAGTGTGTATTTCGCACGCACCGCCTAGCTATCCTCGGATACGTGGTGGAAAACGGGGTCATTGGCACTGATCCAGACTGTATGCGTCCCCTCCTCGAACTTCCCCTGCCCACTAGCGCAAAAGCACTGAGAAGATGCTTAGGCTTCTTCTCTTACTACGCACAGTGGGTTCCCAATTACGCGGACAAAGCCCGTCCGCTCATCAAGTCTACCTCTTTTCCCCTAGCACCAGAGGCTCGTTTGGCCTTTGAAAAACTAAAAGCCGACATCGCGAAAGCCACGATGCACGCTGTTGATGAGTCCATCCCCTTCCAGGTGGAGAGCGATGCATCGGATTTCGCCCTGGCCGCCACACTTAATCAGGCGGGCAGGCCCGTCGCCTTTTTTCCTCGCACCCTCCAAGGCCCCGAAATTCGACATTCAGCGGTGGAAAAGGAGGCCCAGGCCATTGTGGAGGCCGTCCGGCATTGGCGCCATTACTTGGCGGGAAAACGGTTCACCCTGATCACGGACCAGCAGTCCGTGGCATTCATGTTCAATAACACGTTACGGGGCAAGATCAAGAACGATAAGATCTTGAGGTGGAGAATCGAACTCTCCACCTATAATTACGACATCATGTATCGTCCAGGGAAACTCAACGAGCCCTCGGATGCCCTGTCGCGTGGAACATGCGCCAGTATGCAGGAGGACCGTTTGCAGGCTCTCCACAATGACCTCTGCCATCCGGGGGTCACTCGGCTCTTCCACTTCGTAAAAGCCCGGAATCTACCCTACTCGGTGGAGGATGTCAGGTCCATAACTAGAAGCTGCTGGGTATGCGCGGAATGCAAACCGCACTTTTACCGACCTGACAGGGCACAACTCGTTAAGGCTACTCGTCCCTTCGAAAGACTGAGTGTGGACCTT
This sequence comes from Mustelus asterias, assembly GCF_964213995.1. Classification (NCBI taxonomy): domain Eukaryota; kingdom Metazoa; phylum Chordata; class Chondrichthyes; order Carcharhiniformes; family Triakidae; genus Mustelus; species Mustelus asterias. The sequence goes on from NC_135804.1 coordinate 109,962,290, forward strand.
AAGGGCCCCCTTCCCTCGACAGATCGGAATGTACTTCCTCAACATCATTGATGAGTACTCGAGATTCCCTTTTGTCATTCCCTGCTCTGATACGACCGCTGCCACGGTTATCAAGGCATTTCGTGATCTTTTCACCCTGTTCGGGTACCCCTGCTACATCCACAGCGATAGGGGCTCATCGTTCATGAGCGATGACTTGAGGCAATACCTGCTCTCATACGGGATTGCCTCTAGTAGAACCACGAGCTACAACCCTAGGGGTAACGGACAGGTGGAACGTGAGAATGCTACAGTCTGGAAGGCTGTCTTACTGGCGTTGAAGTCAAAAAGCCTTCCAGTCTCCCGTTGGCAAGAGGTGCTCCCTGATGCGCTCCACTCCATACGCTCACTCCTGTGTACGGCAACCAACGCTACTCCCCATGAGAGGCTGTTTTCATTCCCTCGGAAGTCTTCCTCTGGGACCTCATTACCATCTTGGTTGACGTACTCAGGACCTGTCCTCCTGCGGCGACATGTTAGGGCCCGCAAGTCCGACCCTTTGGTTGAACAGGTCCATCTCCGCTACGCCAACCCTCAGTATGCCTATGTGGCATACCCTGACGGGCGAGAGGACACGGTCTCGATTCGAGACCTGGCGCCAGCAGGAGGCTTGGAAACCCTTGTCGCTCCCATACCTCCTGTTAGAGACCCCCCAACTATTGTTTCCCCTCCTGACACGGCGCGGGCAGCATCGGGACCATCACTTAACCCTTTTACTCCCGTGTACAGCTTGCCTGAGTCCAGGAGATGGTCGCCACTTCAAGGCGTGTCCGAGCTCAGTGGATTGTCACCACCTCGGGGTCAACCGGCCCGTGAGACATTGGAGGAGCCGTTGGACACCGCCTTGGGGAGAACGCCACCGCGAGTGCCTACTCCGGTGTCATCGCCGGTGTTGAGGAGGTCACAACGACGGTGCGGTCCCCCTGACCGTCTGAACTTATAGACTGATGACCAATTGTTCTGTGTTTTTTTTGTACCCCACCGGCCTTTGTCTTCAAAGGAGGGGTGAATGTGGTGAACCATCGTTGGTTCCCACCAGGTAGTACTGAGCCAGGGTCTGGCCAGTACTATGAGTCTGTATATATGTTGCTGTTGGGGTTAGGGTTGGGTTGTTCTACATGTTACTGTTGGGGTTAGGGTTGGGCTGTTCTACCTGTATTATAGTTATTATGGTACATCCCAGTCGGGCTCCGCCTCCTGGGAGAGGTATAAAGGTCACTGCTCTGTCTGAGACCCCTCAGTCTGGGATCGTGTATTATATATGGTAGCTCTATTGTAGTAGTCAATAAAAGCCTTTATTTCCTCGAGCATCACTAGCCTCGTGAGTTATATCGCGCATCAAGTCCAGAAGGTTGTAACGTGCCTTATTGGAAGATGAGGTGCTGTGTTCCTCCAGTTTGCATCATCGGAGCATTGTAGCAGGCCTAGGACAGATATGTGGGCATTCTGTGGCAACTCTGTACATTTCTATCTTATTTCAGTTCTGTAGAAGGATTATTTAGACCTGAAATTTGAACTCTGTTTCTCCCCACGGATGCTGCCAGACCTCTTGTGTTTATCCAGCATTTTCTGTTTTTATTTCAGATTTCCAGCATCTGCAGTGTTTTTCCTTGATAAGTATAATTTAAGATGTCAAAGCAAAGACATGGACCAGTCCCATTGTTCGGTGATGCTTCCCTGCAGAGTGTCTTCTAGGCTGTGGGCAAATAGCAGGATGTGTGATGTGTTCTTTCTGGGTGATGGCAACAGGAGATCCTCCTGCCAGACCAAGGCAGCCTGGAATCGAGATCGCAGAGGAGGTTAGCATCACCACATCTACCGAAGATCATGGGTGCAATGTTGGGAAAAGGCCAATGACCTCCTTCGATTTGCCTGGATAAGTGCGATGCTGGCATTTGGTTGTTTCTCATGTGGGCATCTGCCAATGTATTTGTGCGGGTGTGCAACTAGACAAGGCATGTGAATGCATGATCAACCTTAGGACCACATGATGCCAAAGCATGTGATAGTTTGGCTTGAGTGAGCAATTAGATACAACGTAACACATCAATGGGCCAGTGTGCATGATGGGATGCTTTTGGACAAAGGGGTCAGTTGGCATTTATAAAGTCAATAGATCTTAACTTACCCTGGAGAACAAACAGACTGAAAATCAACAGGAAAGGACAAAGACCGGTATCCTCCTCCCTACCACTCCTGCCCATGCCCACCTAAGACACCAGGCCCTTCCCTCTACACACTCCCACAACAAATTTCCACCCTCTGTCCTCCCTTGGAGTCCTCTTCTACTCCTCTGCCTTGCCCAAAACTCTGAAACCACCCTGACTTGCTCGTGTCGGCCCTGACCCTACGTGCAAGGTATTCTCTGGCTCCTCTCTCTTATGATGCTTGCCTCAGATGCAGCTGCATAAAGCTGACTTGCGCATGCCCCCGTTAAACACATGGGAAATGGGTACCATGAGATTCCTGAATTCCACTATTGAATCTTGATGTAATTTTAAAAGAGTTTGATGAGTATTCCTGGCACGCGTACGCAGTACAAGCAGGAAGCCGCTGCAGTACACGTGAGGCCCCACCCAACATTGCCAGATTGCTGCTTTATTTTTCCTTCTGAACCCGCCCTCATGATTTTGACATTTTGGCTCCCACCTGAGAAAGTCACCCACCCACCATGCTTCCCACTTCTGGAGACTTCATTAAATGCCACTTGATGAGCTTGGTCTAATATTACTCAGCTAATTGGGTTATTGCTTACCGGGTGAATAATAATCAATTCAATTCTGTCTCTCATTAAATGTATGACTATTAATCTTTCCCTTCAACCCTTGTCATTTAATCAGCTTGACCCATTCATCTCACTCTCACTCATAAATCAGAAGACTGCATATTTAAAGCCCCACTCCTGACTTGAGTAATTAACTGAAATTGACATCATAACGCAGTATTGAAGAATGCTGCATTTTCAGAGATGCTATCCTATGGATGAGATGATAAGATGAGTTCCTGACCATATGTTTCAGGCTCTGCTAAGGTAGCGGCAAAATAGTACCACTGACCTGCATGCCATATCTCCAGCTCTATTGCAATCCCAGGCTATTCAGTTGGAGGCAGGATGGAGAGATAGCAGGGTTTCCCAGATAGCTGTGGCCAGTCTAATGGCCTGGAGGTGGCCTCCCAGCAGCAGACTGGAGGGCCAACACTCCAGGTAGGCCTAGAGGCTGCCCCCACCATTCTCATCACAGTTGTCACACTGCAAAAGCCATTTTAAAAAAGTTTTGAAGCACTTACAGAGTGGTCACTGACATCTGGATAAGTTGTTGAAAAATTCTTGGGATCTGTCTTTGTCACATCTGCCATTTAATATGCATTGCTGTGTTTGACCACAGTTTTCCTGTTAATAAAATAGATATTGCAGATTGTTTGATTTTTCTGGCGTATTATTTTTGGAAATTTGATTTATTATTTTTGTTTCAAATTATGGAATCTTGCAGCTTCATTGAATAGAATCATAGAATCCCTACAGTACAGAAGGAGGCCATTCAGCCCATCGAGTCTGTACTGACAACAATCCCACCTCGGCCCTATCCCCGTTCCCCCACATATTAACCCTGCTAATTCCTCTAACCTACGCAACCTGGGACACTAAGGGCAATTTAGCATGGCCAATGCCCCTAACCCACACATCTTTGGACTTCATTCTATTCGTAAGTACCTGGGATTTCAAACTTCGTCTACCATAAATAAACTTACTGGTCCCAAACTAGATCATAACAGAAGTATGAAATGGAGCAGCTAACTGGCCTCGTGTTTTGTGGTGCCGGAGGCGGCCCGCCATTGGCCAGCGGTGGGATCTTCTGGCCCTGCCGTTGTCAATGGGGTTTCTGGTTGCATGCACCCTTCGCCGCCGGGAAACTGGCAGGACCGCAAGATCCCACCATCGCAATAAGCTACTAAGGGTCGTGAATGTAGCCCAGTCCATCACGCAAACCAGCCTCCCACCCATTGGCTCCATCTATACTTGCCACTGCTTTGGAAAAGCAGCCAGCATAATCAAGGACCCCACGCACCCCTGGCTTACTCTCTTCCATCTTCTTTTGTCAAGAAAAAGATACAAAAGTCTGAGGTTACGTACCAATCAACTGAAAAACAGCTTCTTCCCTGCTACCATTAGACTTTTGAATTTACCTACCTTATATTAAGTTGATTTTCTTCTACATCCTAATTATGACTGTAGCATTACATTCTGCACCTTCTCCTTTTTTCTCCCCTGTGTACTCTATGAATGTTATGCTCTGTCCATATAGAACGCAAGAAACAATACTTTTCACTGTATACCAATACATGCAACAATAATAAATCAAATTAAATTATTGTGAACAGCCGTAAAGTTCTGGTCAATGTCTTTGGAAGCAGCTTAGTACATAACAAGGAAATAGGGGTCATAGTTTGAGGATAAGGGGTAAACCTTTTAGAACTGAGGTGAGGAGAAATTTCTTCACCCAGAGGCTGATGAATGTGTGGAATTCACAACCACAGAATGTAGCTGTCGGATTACAAGAAGAAATTAGATATATTTCTAGGAGCTAAAAGGGGATCAAGGGATTTGGGGGGAAGGGGGAATTAGGATATTAAATTCGATGATCAGCCATGATCAAAGTGAATGGTGGAGCAGGCTCTAAGGGCCGAAAGGCCTACTCCTGCTTCTAGTGTCTACGTTTCGATGTAAATGTACAACAACCTCATAAAATTTGCTTGTTAGTACCCCGTTTATATTGCATTGTAAATTTCAAAGTGCCTGTTTTCATAACTGAACTGAGATTATGACAGAATATGTCTATTTTTGGGGTCAGAAATGAAACAGTGCATCAAAAAATCTGAGTTGCCACAGGAGTGATTTGAAAGTTAATAATCAATTTTCCTGTACTGAATTAGGGTGGATGTGTTTCATACTAAAATAAATAGTAAATGTTCAATACATTCTTGAATTCTAGTTGCAAAATGCAATAATCATGACAATTAACTTCATAAATAAGACTTGGTTATTTTTAACAAATCACAATTAAATGTTTTCTAACTTTCTTGAAATAAGCAACAGCAGTTCAAAACTCAGAGATGGTTGTGTTCAGTGTTGGATGTCATTATTTCACCTGCTTTAGTACCTCAACCATGGAATACAGGCTGGATCTGCTTCTGTTCTGTTGGCCACGGTTCCGCCTCACTGCGTTAGCTGCCTTTCAAAGTCACAAGCATCATGTTAATGGAAAGACGGCTTCACACATGAGACCATTTTGAGTTGAATTAAAAAAGCCAACAGAGCCTGTAGTCACAGGAGATTCTGACAACTGTTTCCTCTCTTGCACGTCAGCATCATTTTGTCTGCGGACTTTACATTAAACACATAAAGATCCTGCATTTGTCAGTCATTATTTAAATGGATCTTGGAAAGAAAACCGGAAAAGTGCTGCTGTTGCTCGATTTCGATACAATATGATTTTTATTGCTCTTTCTCTCTCCCTCGTATGCCAAATAGCGGTAGCCTATTTGACTAAATAGGACAGCTACGGTCATTAAAAATATATAACAATTTTCTTTTACAACAACTCCCTCTCAAGAGGGTATAAAACCAAAATCGTTGTGTGTAATTAATTCAGTCATAAATGAAATTTGGTAAAACGCTTGTCCATATCCAGAGCTTGGTCAAGCAGCAGATTACGTCTGAAATATTAATCAGTGCGGTTCCACATTTCACCATTAAGTCGGTCCAAGAAAAGATGCTTCATTTTAATTTTTTATAAACAGCACAGGCCCGGCCACATTTGTACACGCTCTTCTGGGCATGTTACAGACTTGACTGCACTGGTAGGATGGGGGGAGGGAGTGGGTGGTTGGTGGGGTCAGGAGTGATTTAGGATCTAATAGTAAATGAAAATGGGTGTACGAGTCAGTCTGCCCTGCTTGGGATGTTGCAGGTGCAGACCAGTGAAAGTGCTGACTCCTGACTGGAAAGTTTTGCAACTCTTCTGCTTACTGGAGTTGCTCAGGTTTTATGAACATTTACGCAGACATTCTTAGAGAGAGAGAGAAATTAAAATTGAGGCAAGCGTTGAGTCCTTCCCAGGACAGGGACAGCCATGGAATGTAGTCCAATCCATCACACAAACCAGCCTCCCATCCACTGACTCTGTCTACACTTCCCGCTGCCTTGGCAAAGCAGCCAGCATAATAAAGGACCCCACGCACCCTGGACATTCTCTCTTCCACCTTCTTCCGTCAGGAAAAAGGTACAAAAGTCTGAGGCCACGTACCAACTGACACAAGAACAGCTTCTTCCCTGCTGCTGTCAGACTTTTGAATGGACTTACCTTGCATTAAGTTGATCTTTCTCCACACCTTAGCTATGACTATAACACTACATTCCCCGTGCTCTCCTTTCCTTCTCTATGAACGGTATGCTTTTCTGTATAGTGCACAAGAAGCAATACTTTTCACTGTGTACTAATACATGAACAATAATAAATCAAATCAAATCAAATCCAATCATGGGCCAATGGCACTGGCTCTTCCTGGTATAAGGACTTGATGGGATATACCTCAGAATACTGAGAGAGGCAAGGGCAAAAACTGCTGGGGCCTTGAGAGAAATCTTTGTATCCTCACTGGCTACAGGGGAGGTCCCAGAGGATTGGAGAATAGCCAATGTTGTTTCTTTGTTTAAGAATGGTAGCAAGGATAATCCAGATAATTACAGGCCGGTGAGTCTTACATCAGTGATAGGAAAATTATTGGCGATGATTCTTCGAGACAGGATTTACTTCCACTTGGAAATAAGTGGACGTATTAGTGAGAGGCAACATGGTTTTGTGAAGGGAAGCTCGTCTCTCACTAACTTGATTGAGTTTTTCGAGGAAGTGACAAAGATGATTGATGAGGGTAGGGCAGTGGATGTTGTCTACATGGACTTCAGTAAGGCCTTTGACAAGGTCCCTCATGGCAAACTGGTGCAGAAGGTGAAGTCGCATGGGATCAGTGGTGAGCTGCCAAGATGGATACAGAACTGGCTCGGTCATAGAAGACAGAGGGTAGCAGCGGAAGGGTGCGTTTCTGAATGGAGGGCTGTGACAAGTAGCGTTCCTCAGGGATTAGTGCTGGGACCTTTGCTGTTTGTAATATATATAAATGATTTGGAGGAAAATGTAACTGGCTTGATTAGTAAGTTTGCAGATTGGTGGATTTGTGGATAATGATGAGGACCGTCAGAGGGTACAGCAGGAAATAGATTGGTTGGAGACTTGGACGGTGAGATGGCAGATGGAGTTTAATCCAGACAAATGTGAGGTAATACATTTTGGAAGGTCTAATAAAGAAAGGAAATATACAGTAAATGGCAGAACCCTTAAGAGTGTTGATGGGCAGAGGGATCTGGGTGTACAGGTCACTGAAAGTGGCAATGCAGGTGGAGAAGGTAGTCAAGTGGCATATGGCATGCTGGCCTTCATCGGCCAGGGCATTGAGTTTAAAAATTGGCAAGTCATGTTGCCACTTTATAGAACCTTAGTGAGGCCGCACTTGGAATATAGTGTTCAATTCTGGTCGCCACACTACCAGAAAGATGTGGAGGCTTTGGAGAGGGTACAGAAAAGATTTACCAGGATGTTGCCTGGTATGGAGGGCATTAGGTATGAGGAGAGGTTGGAGAAACTTGGTTTGTTCTCACTGGAACGACGGAGGTTGAGGTGTGACCTGAAGTCTATAAGATTATGAGGGGCATGGACAAAATGGATAGTCAGAAGCTTTTTCCCGGGATGGAAGAGTCAACTACTAGGGGGCAGAAGTTTAAAGTGCAAGGGGCAAGGTTTAAAGGAGATGTACGAGGCACGTTTTTTACACAGAGGGTGGTGGGTGCCTGGAACTTGCAGCCGGGGGAGGTAATGGAAGCAGGTACGATAGTGACTTTTAAGGAGCATCTGGACAAATACATGAATAGGATAGGAAAAGAAGGATATGGTCCCCGGAAGGGTAGAGGGTTTTAGTTCAGTCAGGCAGCATGGTCGGTGCAAGCTTGGAGAGCCGAAGGGCTTGTTCCTGTGCTGTAATTTTCTTTGTTCTTGTTCTTTGTTATAACCATACTACATTGTAATTTGAGACAAAACTTGTGACATTGGTTTTATGGAGGTACTGAGAGATACCTTGAATTGCAAATCAATAAAGGCTTAGAATGCAATACAAACTTTCCTTCCTTATGAAGTTAATGCAGATAAATATAAATTGTTAAAGCCTCGAAGGATTGGGTGTGGAGGCTGGTCCATGTTATTTAATGGCAGTGGCCAAAAAACTTCAACGTCTGAAGGTCTGACTGAGATGCAGCCACAATGATAGCACCTCAGCATTTATGTTAATTAGCTACAAAACAGCGGAAGCTTCTGAAAGATCCCTAATTATGGATATCTGCCTTTAAACTTCTCAGTTGATGAGAGGAAAGTCTCATATGATGAATTACCGTCATCAATTATGTCAAATCATTTAATGAGATACAATTTGATGAGAGGATTCTGGATCACTGAAGTGTATTGTGTAACTGTACCTCCTCAGGATAACTGCAACTTGCATTTATATAGCAACTTTAACCTCGTAAGCTCCCCCAAGGCATTATCTGATAAAATTTGACATTGTGTCACATAGAGAGATATTAGGATTTACGACCAAAAACGTGCTCGAAGCGCAAGATTTTAAGCAGTGTCGTGAAGGAACGAGGGAGAGCTGAAGAGGGTGAGGTTATTAGAATTTAAACAGTAGAAGGCATGGCCACAAAAGAAGGGACAAAGAAATCAGGGATGTTGAAGAGGCCAGGAGTCGAGGAGATCTTGAAGGTTGTGAGTCTAGAGGATGTTACAGACAGAGAGAGAGAGAGAAAGAAAAGCAAGGCTATGGAAGATTCAAGCACAAGGATTAGAACTCAGGTTCAGGCACATTTTCCATGAATATGGTTGGGATGAGGAAGTGAGGTGAATCCACCATATGCAGCAACTTTCTCACAACATGTAGAACTTCTCAGCATAATTAAGGACCCCACGCGTCCCGGACATTCTCTCTTCCATCTTCTTCCATGGGGATAAAGATACAAAAATCTGAGGTCATGTTCCAACCGACTCAAGAACAGCTTCTTCTCTGCTGCAATCAGGCTTTCGAATGGACCTACCTCGCATTAAATTGATCTTTCTCTACACCCTAGCTATGACTGTAACACTACATTCTGCACTCTCTCCTTTCCTTCTCTATGAATAAAATGCTTTGTCTGTATCGTGCACAAGAAACAATACTTTTCACTGTATACTAATACATGTGACAATAATAAATCAAATCAAATCAAATCAAATCAGAGCATCAATGCACTGCAATGATGGTTATAGCTACTTCTCCAGAGAATGACAGCAGATTGGCTTCATTAAGGCAATTCCTGCATTTGAGGCCTTTCAGGTAAGGTGGACCTGGCACTCGTCGAAACAGATAGAAGTGTGTCCTTCTGGAACATCATATGAAAAAGCCAGTTCAAAGTGTTTCATTTCATTATGAGATAGGTGAGGTATTTTTCCTATTGCTGTATCTATTTGCAAAGGGCAAGGTGTTGTTTCCAGTTTATCATTTGATGTGTGGCTGATTATCGTATCACTGGATTACAGAGGAGGCAGATAGTGGTTGCTTGAAACTATGGGTTGAACTAAGGGCTTAACCTATTATGACAAATCAATGCTCTAATTGTTGCCGAATACAGCACCACCTTTGAACTCTACACCTACCGACAGTGTCCTCTGCTATCAATAATGCATAGATTATTGACTAGGCCCAGCGGAAGTTTCTTCATTGTATTACAATAAAAAATAACTCAACTGAATAGGAATCAATAATTTTGAAAGTGATTCTCATGTTCTCCAACCAATACTCACAAGGTGGGGCTAAAACTCTTCCTCTTTAAAGTAAAAATTCTATATAGCTTGCCCTATTTTTTCGTATGATTATTAATATCTAACAATGTCCCTAGAATTTCTATTTTAGAGTTACTTTGCTTTATATCTGTGCTTTCTACTTTTCCAAAGCGATAGTATTTTTGCAGGTCTTTAAAGAGGAGTGTTACTTGTTAGATATAGGTTAGATAAATGCACTACATGCCTCGATATTTAGATTTACAGTGAAGAAAACACATACAAAGCTATGTACACGTCAAGATAAAACTACATTAAATATTTAATTGTAAATACAAATGTGTAGCTTGATAATATTTCTGGATAGATAAGCTGATGTGATTCACAACATTACTGAAATTTTACCGGCAGGCCCGCCCCGGAATTGAGGCGGGTGAGGCTCACAGAACGGAATTCTCAGTTGGCCTTGGGTCGAGTGAGGTCGTAGAATCCCAGTTGTCCATAACAGTAGAGAACATTTAAATTCTGAAACTTGTCTAGCTTTCCAGTGCTTTGTTCAAAGTCCCTGAGTTTGTTTGAAACTGTGTAACAATCCAGCCCATCATTTGTATTTTAGTCTTGCTGTAAATTGGAATGTTCACAGATGAGTTAACATGGTGCATCCGGCAGCTCACACATGTTTCTTGGTCAAAGGGAAAGGCATAGTTCTGCCAGACTTCCAATAGATAAACTGCTTATTGAGTTGGACCCTCCTTCAGAAGCTCACTGATGTACAAACAAGAATAGATTGTAGTTTAATCATATTTATTGATTATGCCTCAGCTTTTCTTGTGACATCCAATGTTTTGCAGTAACAGGAAGAAGGCTACGGGGAAAGGCAGGGGAGTGGGACTGCCTGAGTAGCTCTTTCAGAAAACTGGCATGGACACAGCAGGCTAAAGTGGTCTTCTCTGCTGTAACCATCCTATCAGGTAATTGAATTGGTATAGAGCACTCCAGTCCAGCAATTATCCTAATAGTTGGATGGAGCCATCTCCTTTTATGTCAGAAACATTACTAAGAAAGTTCTTCACTAGATGTAAACTTAGAAAATGACATGTAATTTTTTATGAATTTGTAAAAGGATAGTGCATGAGACTTAACGAGTAGCTATTGCCTTTTGGGTTCTTTTAGGCCATTTTTCAACCGTGGGTGGCACAGTGGCACAGTGGTTAGCACTGCTGCCTCACAGAGCCAGGGACCCAGGTCCAATTCCAGCCTCAGGTAACCGCCTGTGTGAAGTTCGCACTTTCTCCCCGTGTCTGTGTGGGTTTCCTCCGTGTGCTCTGGTTTCCTCCCACAGTCCAAAGATGTGTGGATTATCTTGATTGGCATGTTCAATTGCTCCTTAATGCCATGGAGATTAGCAGAGTAAAATTGTGGGGTTACGCGGATAGGGCCTGGGTGGGATTGTTGTCGGTGCAGACTCAATGGGCCGAATGGCTTTCTGCACTGTAGGGATTCTATGATTCTATGAGAAAACATTGCATTTAAGAATTTAAAGTAGAACGCATTCACATAACTCATTGTTAAAAGATAGTTAAAAGTGCTACGTCTCTCATGACTGAAAGTAAAGTATATGTTAGCTTTAGTAATAAACAAGCAACTGGTTGGGTGGGATTTAATGGGGAGTCTGGAGTCAGATGAGGTGAGAGCCCCACTTTGCCTCTTTTCAGGAAGGACCCACCAAATTAAATGCCAATCAGGGCAGCAACAGGCCATCCCAGGGTTCAAGGCAGAAGTCCTGCCCACCAAGAGCTGCCAGCCAATCAGAGGCCAGAGGCTTTTCTGTGCTTGGCAATGGCAGCGGTCACGGGCATTCGGCCTCTGATATTCGGGTAAACGTTCTCCAAGGCGGCCTTCACGACACACGACGGCGCAGAGTCGCTGAGCAGAAACTGATAGCCAAGTTCCGCACGCATGAGGACAGCCTCAACCGGGATATTGGGTTCATGTCACACTATCTGTAATCCCCACAGCTTGCCTGGACTTGCAGCATTTCACTGGCTGTCCTGTCTGGAGACAATACACATCTCTTTAACCTGTCTTAATGCTCTCTCCACTCACATAGTTTGTACCTTAAAGACTTGATTAGCTGTAAATATTCGCATTCCAACCATTATTCTGTAAATTGAGTTTGTGTCTTTATATGCTCTGTTTGTGAACAGAATTCTCACTCACCTGAAGAAGGAGCTTAAGGCTCCGAAAGCTTGTGGCTTTTGCTACCAAATAAACCTGTTGGACTTTAACCTGGTGTTGTTAAACTTCTTACTTGGCAATGGAACCAGGGGAATGGTGGCTGCTTCTGGCACCACATCCAAAAAAGGCTGGGGATCTCAGTGACCCAGGCACAGATGAGTGACTGGGGAAATGAGGGAGTTGGAGAGGGGAGGGGGTTCAGTAGCACAGGCAGAGATTGGCTCTTAGCAAGCAGCAGTCCCCTGCCTGATGCCGTGTCCCTTGATCAGGCAGTGAGTGCCTTTGAGTGAGTGACTACGAGAACCCACAATCAAACACACAAGGATTTGCTTTTCGGTCTCCCTGCACAGTGAGACCCCATGGGACGAGGAATGAGGAAAGAGTGAGGAATACTCCTAGCTGGTTAGTATTAAAATTGTGGATAACCAATCTTGTGTCTAGAGGGAATCATTAGGAAGCAATATCAAATGTTCCATTGTCAACTTGAGAAAAGTTTTCTTTTAAAATCACACCTTAGTTGGTTATAAATTAAAAATAATATGAAATCATAGAATCTACAGTGCAGAAGGAGGCCATTTGGCCCATTGAGCCTGCACCAACAACAATCCCACCCAGGTCCTGTCCTATCCCCGTAACCCCACATATTTACCCTCCCAATCCTCCTGACATTAAAGGGTAATTTATCATGGTCAATCAACCTGCTCTGCGCATCTTTGGAGAGTGGGAGGAAACCGGAGAACACGGAGATAACCCATGCAGACACGGGGAGAATGTGCAAACTCCACACAGACAGTGACCCAAGGCTGGAATTGAACCTGGGTCCCTGGCGCTGTGAGGCAGCAGTGCTAACCACTGTCCCACTGTGCCGCCCCAAAATAAATGTTTCATTAATCCAGTCATGTATACAATCCCAAGAATCTGAGCAAGCAGAAAAAAAGAATAGGCTAATAAGAGAGCAAGTGCATCACCTTTATGATCCAAAATAGCTGAGAACAGATAAGGAGAGAGGAGCTGATCACATCTACTCCTTATTTTGAGGTCATGGTTTCTATTTCATTTTTCTGTTTACATGTTGATGAATTAAAAGTTCCTAACAAGATATGAAATGAACCTGGAGCTATTTTTCAATCAAAATGCATGAGAATCAGTTATCCTGTCAGGCAGCATGTAATTTTGAAAGGTTAGTGTATAAGGGTTGATTATTTGCCCATGCAAAGATGTTACAATTTTCTATTAGATCTCAGTTGGTAATAAATGAAACAGATTTATAAAAAATATGTCATTAAAATCGAGCCAAATACACCTTCACAATCTACTGTTGCTTATTTGAAAGTGTAAAATAAAAAGTTGCTTCTAATGATGACTAAAGCAGACAGTCACCTTGGGTTTGCAACTGTGTATAGTAGTTGCATCCATTTATATGTTTCTTTCTTTATGAATTATATAGAGATGAAAATTGCTGGGAAAAGACTTGAGTAGCAGGCTAATTCTGACTCAAACTTTTACAGATGCACCATAGGAAGCATTGTATCACAGCTTGGTATGGGTCCTGCTCTGTCCAAGACTGCAAGAAGCTACAAAGTGTCGTGTACGAAGCCCAGTCCATCACTCAAACCAGCCTCCCACCCATTGACACCGTCTACACTTCCCGCTGCCTCAGAAAAGCAGCCAGCATAATTAAGGACTCCACGCACCCTGGACATACTCTCTATCACCTTCTTCCGTTGGGAAAAAGATACAAAAGTCTGAGGACACATACCAACTGATTCAAGAATAGCTTCTTCCCTGTTGCCATCAGACTTTTGAATGGACCTACCTCGCATTAAGTTGATCTTTCTCTACACCCTAGCTATGACTGTAACACTACATTCTGCACTCTCTCCTTTCCTTCTCTATGAAAAGTATGCTTTGTCTGTATAGTGCATAAGAAACAATACTTTTCACTGTATGTTAATACATGTGGCAATAATAAATCAAATCAAATCAAATGGGTTAGAATTGTCTTATAAGCTCATCCTGGCAGGGACCCTCTTCACTGCTAAATTAATTTATCTACAAGTGATCTTTGTTTAATTTTTGCAAATGACTGCATTCTAAACAGAGAAGGAAAATACTGCAGATACTGGAAATCTGAAATGCAAGCAGACAATGCCGAAAACACTCAGTAAGCCTAGTAGCATCTGTGGAGAGAGAAGCAGAATTAACACGTTTCAGGTCTGTGGCCTTTCATCGGAATCTTGTATTTCTCTTTCCACAGATTCTGCTAGATATGCTGAATATTTCCAGCATTTTTTTAGATGGTAACAGTTGTGAATTTAGAAGGAGATAAGAAGTTTTGGTGAGTTCCTGCAGTGCATCTTGTAGATCGGCACAATCTGCTGCTACTGTGCATCAGTGGTGGAGGGATAGAGTATTTGTGGATGGAGTGCCAATCAAGCGGGCCGACTTGCCCTGGATGGTGTCAAGCTTCTTAAATGTTGTTTGAGCTGCACTCATCCTGGCAAGTGGAGAGTATTTAATCACACTCCTGACCTGAGCTTTATAGATAGTGATGATGTGGAGATGCCGGCGGGGAATCAGAAGGTGAGATACTCACCACAGAATTCCTAGCCTGATCCTATTTAAGTATGATTGTATGGATATGGGCAATGTTCGCAATTGATTTTCCTCAGTTACTGCACCAACCCAACTCAAATTAATACCATCGCTGCATCAGTGGCAGAATTAACAACACAAGAGAATGATGGATAAAGAAGACCAAATTCTTTGCCAGAACTGAAAGTGAAGTGCCGAGTTTGTCTCCAGGTCAGTTAGGACTTTTACATCTAAAACCCATGGGGCAGGATTTTCCAGTCCAGCAAAAGTCAATGGACGTTTGGCAGTCTCGCCAAATTTTCCATACCCAACAGCAGCAGAAACCAATGTGGGCGGAACCAGAAATTCCAGGCTGCGGTGTCTGGTGTCTGGTTTCTCCCTCTCTGAATGAAGATGGAGTTATGATTCTTAAAGATGAGGCTGAGTCTTAGGGCTTGACTTTTCTTCAATCCACTGCAGAGTAAGCATGATCCACAGCATAATAATGATTAATGTCTCAATTTTGGTGGCAATTAATGGCACCAGAATCTCTTCCAGTAATAGCATCCTTTAAACCTCACTGCACTTTTCCATTTACATTTACTGTGAGCAATTTTGGGCCCCACACCTCAGGAAGGACATACTGGCACTGGAGCGGGTCCAGCGAAGATTCACACGGATGATCCCAGGAATGGTAGGCCTGACATACGATGAACGTCTGAGGATCGTGGGATTATATTCATTGGAGTTTAGGAGGTTGAGGGGAGATCTAATAGAAACTTACAAGATAATGAACGGCTTAGATAGGATGGACGTAGGGAAGTTGTTTCCATTAGCAGGGGAGACTAGGACGCGGGGGCACAGCCTTAGAATAAAAGGGAGTCACTTTAGAACAGAGATGGGGAGAAATTTCTTCAGCCAGAGAGTGGTAGGTCTGTGGAATTCATTGCCACAGAGGGCTGTGGAGGCCGAGACGTTGAGCGTCTTCAAGACAGAAATTGATAAATTCTTGATTTCTCGAGGAATTAAGGGCTATGGGGAGAGAGCGGGTAAATGGAGTTGAAATCAACCATGATTGAATGGTGGAGTGGACTCGATGGGCCGAATGGCCTTACTTCCGCTCCTATGTCTTATGGTCTTATGGTCTTATGGGGCCAAGAGGACAGGTCTAAGATTGCTACTCCAGTTTCCCCAACCTCTGTCCTAAACTAGAATCATGATTAATAATGTCACTTTACATGTGATTATCAAAGCAAAGATTTTTAATGCTTTAGAGATGTCTGAAAAGCATTCCCAAAGAGTTCTAATATCCCAATGACTCATGGCTTGTGATTGACCATAATGGAGAAGGTTCATTTGGAAAGGCAGTGAACGCATTGAGAGACTCCGTTGGAGATGAGCAGAGAGGAAACTGAGGCACTAGATGGAGCATAGAAATCACCAAACATCTCATTTACCCAACCCTTCAGGTACCACCTGCTCTGCATGTGGCAGAGTCTGCAAATCAGCCATCTTTTAGAACTCTTCGAACCTGTGTGAAAGTAAGTTTTTAAAATTCCATCACTGGTTGTGGGAATTGCTGGCTCGGCCAGTATTTTTAATTGCTAATTGCCCTTGAGTAGGTCGTGCTGAGCTGCCTTCTTGAACTGCTGCAGTCCCTGTGATGTAGGTACTCCCATAGTGATGTTACGGAGGGAGTTCTAGGATGTTAACCAAGCGACAGTGAAGGAACGATGATATATTTCCAAGTTAGGATGGTGAGTGGCTCAGAGGGGAACTTGCGCAAAGTGGTCTAATTCTGTCCTGTTCAGTTAGTTCAGTTGAAAATAGAGCTGTGGAATAAAAGTGTAGCTTTCCAAATATGCATCCCTCTATTCCTAAATTCTGACGATGTGGATAAGGAGATGGAAGAGGCCAGATTGGAGGAATTAGAGTGACATATCACAGAATTTTTTTTTAACCTACATGTGGATACTTATTCACTGAGTTTTACAGGCCATGAAATAATTATTTAGATATCTTTGAATGCGGTGGTGTTCCCATGAGGTAGTGATGATCCTTGATTCCAAAGGACTGCCTGAGAAGTGATCAAAACATTGATACTGAGATGAACACCACATTAAGTAGGCTTTTCTTTGTTTAAGCTAATATTTGATGTTGGTTTGCCTTAATCATCAATTGTAGCTGCTGTTTTGGAGGTTCTGTCAAGACATTTTGGGAACAAAATGGTATCTGGTATGACTTGCCCAAGAAGTGCGTGCGTACACTGTGGATGCCATTTTGGATCTGTAAGGACACAGAGAGTGTAAAGTATCCTAATTCTGTCCTGTTCAGTTAGCTCAGTTGAAAATAGAGCTGTGAAATAGAAGTGTGGATTTCCAAATGTGCATCCCTGTATTCCTAAATTCTGATGATGTGGATAAGAAGATGGAAGAGGCCAGATTGGAGGAACTTAGAGTGAGATATCACAGAATATTTTTTTTTACCTACATTTGGATACTCAATCACTGAGTTTTCCAGACCATGAAATAATTACTTAGATACCTTTGAATGTGACTGCTGTGGAGGGCTGTGGTTTTCTCCAGATGTTAATGGATAGAAAATCAAATGGCTAGCTGAAGACCTATAGTCCACTTGCACTGGGAAAATAGTCAATTTCAGTGTCACTATTGGCTTGAATGATTTCATAACTGGGTCATACCCTACAGAATCTGGTGCCAATTGGCCACCATAAAGAGGAAGAAACAAATTCCCAAAATGCTTGACAGCCAATGAAGTACTTTAGCATTTTTATTGCATTGCACGGAAATGTGGTAGCCCAATCTGTGAATAGTAAGGATACTGTGAGCTTCATGACTAGACAATCGATTTTCACAATGGTAAATATTCTTGAAGCTACCAGAAAAACTCCCCTGCTATTCTTTGGATAGCAGCATGCAATCTATCATATGGTAGATAGATCATCATTTAAACATCTCACCCAAAGGATTGCACATTTGACAGTGCACTCGTACCTCTGTTGGTTATATTTTAGTCTCTAGAGTCAGGCTTGAACTCATGACCTTCTAGCACAGAAATGAGAATGCTGTCTCTGAGTCAAGGCTGGCACAACAGTCAGACTGCAAGTCACTCATACATAAGGATCACTGACGTTCTTCAGCCAAACCATTGTCAGCAGGTCTAGAGAAGCACAAGGTGAGCTATCTAATCTGACAGATTCACTCAGCTTCCTCTACGTGTCCACTGAGTGGACGAGACTGTGCCTTACTGTTAAGCCTTCACCATCTCAATCTCATGTGAGTCTGGCTGTGTTTGGGCTGGTGTGAAATCCCGCTGGGAGTATGTTTAATCAGGAGGGGAGAATTCCGATTGGATGCTCATTCAAATTCTATTAATTACATGCTACACGGATTCCCGACAGCCTTTGGCGGGAATGGTGACCAACCATTATCTTGCCATGACCATCAGGATGCAAGTACCCACCATCTTTTCCAGCCATCAGGAATGTGAATTTCTAATTCCCTAATATTCTCCATCCTCACCAGCCATGAATTCCGACCATTGAAAAGGCTGTTTTCAAAACTTAAAAAAAAGTTTAAAGTTCCCAAAAATGGTATTGGGGGTGATTCTCCCGGCTCACTGCGGTGCTCAAGTAGCATCCATCTCATTGCGAGTCTCCCAGCCTATGTTTTTGAATGTAGTCAGCACCCCCCCACTGGAAATTGGTGCGAGGCTGATTCCCATATTGAAATGTCAATTTCAATACAATCAGTGAGCCTGGGACGATACTCTCCGGGCTCCCTCATGTCTCCCCGCACCTGGAAAGATTCCCAGCAGCGGAAATTAAAGTTGCTCCCCATCAAGGGGGACCAGACATGATCACCCCACTGTTGGGGACAGAGGGCATTGAGGCCCCTCTGGGAGGTCAAGGGCAGTGGGGGAGGGGTGCGCTTTGGACAGTGCCAGCCTGGCACTGCCCACTGGGCATCCTAGCACTGTCTTTTGGGCACCGGGCAGTGCCACGGGAGCAAGGCCAGAGGGGGACCTACTGGGGGTGGGGCCAATCGGTAGTGGAGGTGGGGAAACCTGCTGCGCACTCTGCAATAGGATCAGTGGGAGAGGAAGGGAGGAGGAGATCGGGGTTGCACATGGGGAGTTGGCGATCGGGGCTGGCCCGGGGGGATGGTTGAGAAGGCCAGCGATGGGGGGGGGAGGCGGAGAATCAGGTAGGCCAGCGATCATGGGAGGGGAGATTAGGTAGGCCGGTGATTGAGGGGGGAGTCAGGTAGGCTGGCGATCGGGGGAGGGGGGATCAGGTATGCTGGTGATCATGAGGTGGGGATCAGGTAGGTTGGCGATCGGGGGAGGGGGAATCAAGTAGACCGGCGATCATGGGGGTGGGGTTGGGAAGCCGGCAATGAGCGGGGCGGGGGGACGATGGCGGGGTGGGGGGCGGGGGGGTCAGTGTGCATGTGCCGATTTCTCCATTGACAAATTGGCTCACACGCAGTGGCTCGCTCAGCACTATGCTGCCGGCCTCTCCAGCAGGATGAAGCCCCGTCCCCGACTTACCGGCATGAATCCCCCTGAGGCACTCTGTGTAGCACAGACTGCCAGAGATTCGCGGAACAAAGCATGCCCTAAAAGGATGGGAAAATCTCCTGTGTTCCCATCCGTTGGGCACTTAAGATTTTTTTGGGAGAATCTCCGCCATTGGCTTGATCTGATATAATGTAACTAAATTAGTGAGTTCCTGATGAATCCCCTCCTAGCTTTCCATTGGGATACACCCATGCTAACCTCATCAGTGCCCATTCCCTTTAACTAATCATCCTGAGAGTGTACACCTTGTTAATTCTTATTTCTGTGAACTGAAACATTAATGGTAACAGCAGCCAATGGAAGAAGAGTAAAATCAGACACATGAATCGCAGTTGCTTGACGTTCAGTTTTAGCTTTTACTGTGGAATTTAGGCGGTAGGCAACTCTTTGATCTGTCAGTGCGACCAGAGGGAACTAGAGAGAGAGTCTTGCTTCACAGTTAATTAGATAGGGATGGCTCCCACTGTGACAGGGGAAACATTTTGTTGCAACGCACGTGTTCAAGGAACAAGAACGAGGAGAAAAATGAACTGGAGCTTCTTTTGATGTGACAAAAGTCTCCTTGCTTTTTGCAATGAACTTTTATTTATCTAAATGACACTTGAAATATGGATAAAATCCTTGTGCTTGCCTTCAGACTTACATCAAATTTGGAGAGCATGTTGTACTGATTGGTGATGAATGTACATTGTTAATAATATACAAGTTGTTTTTGAAAACAAAACAAAATATTCCAGTTTTCACCTATTACTTAGCAACATTTTGATCTTTCGCTATCACAATCTATCCTTATAAAAGAACAAGGAATTCTGCAGTGTGGTTCCTGTATCTGATACAATCATTGCTTTGTTACTGTGCATTGATGGCCATTATTTGGATGGGATGAGTTGGATTATGCCTGTTGTTTTTCTTTGACTTAAGTTGGAATGTCTGTTCTAATGTTTAGAGTAAGATGAGTGAGTGAGTGAGTGAGTGAGTGAGTGAGTGAATGAGTGAGTGAGCGGTTTATACACAATGAACCATGCCGTAGGCGGATTTTCAACTTAGATTGTCTGTTATAGCACAATCCGATTTGTCTTAGCAAAAGTGGACTGTAGAACATCCATCCGTATGGATTACAGACATCACTTTTACTGTAAATATCCAATCCGGATACCTGACACAAGTATTTACTGTTAGTACCCATCTAAATTCAGGACTGACTATTCCTATAATGTTAATTATAAGTGTGTGTTTGAGAAGGGTGTGTGTGTGTGTGTATCTATGTTTGTGTGAGAGGGATGCATGCATGAGAGAGGTGAATGTGTGTGAGAAAGAGGGGAGTATTTGTGAGAGAGAGAGAAGAGAATATGGGGACAATCTTACCAAAAAAGTTCTAAGTGTGAACAAATGTGAAGACAGGAGAGTTTCAGACTCAATTTTTGGGACGAGAGAAAAAATAAAATCTGAGAGAAGAAAATGAGGCAAAATGTGATTCTTGCCAGGAGGGGGAGTGGTCAGAGGCTATTCACCTTGCAAAGCCAGCTGCTGACTGCTAGAGGGTGCTATTGCACATGCACACTGATCTCCCACTGCACTAAGTACAAGAGGACATAGTGCATTGGGAAATTGTCACTTCCCCATTCCCCCGATTGCGGCCCCACCCCAATCACCATGCCCCCCCCCCGATTGCTGCCTTTTGTGGCAATGAGTGTTTGGGTAAGTCACATAACTATGGCAGTAGAGAGGGCTTTAAACTAAATAGTGGGGGAAGGGATCATGTGAGAGGAGATGTAAAGCAAAGGGAAACAATGAGGTAATACACAAGGATAGTGATTTGGGTATAGATAACCAGAATGTGATAGGGAGAGATAGAGAACATTAACTTATCTGCATCAGCAGATAAGAGCACAGATTGACAAAATAGCAAAAAGACAAAATTAAATGTCTTGTATCTGAATACATGCAGCATTCATAACAAAATCGATGAATTGTTAGCACGGATAGAGTTAAGTATGTATCACCTGCTGGCCATCACGAGACATGGTTGCAGGGTGACCAAGGCTGGGATCTGAATATTGAAAGGCAGTTGACATTTTAAAAAGATAGGCAGCTATGAAAAGGTGGTGAGGTAGCTCTGTTAATTAAGGATGTCATTAGTTCACTGGTGAGAGATGAACTTAGTTTGAAAAAGCAAGATGTTGGCCAAGAGACACCAGCCCACCCTGGCATCCTGACACTGTCCACTGGGTACCAGGCTATTTTAGGCATGGTAATGAATAATGAGACAGGCTTAATTAATAATCTCATGGCAAAGAACCTTCCAGGTGACAGTGATCATAGTATAATAGAATTTCACATTCAGCATTAAAGGGAGAAATATGGGTCTAAGACTAGTGTTTTAAACTTGAATAAAGGTATTTATAAGGTTATGAAGACAGAGCTAGCTAAGGTGAACTGGAAAACTAGGTTAAAAGGAGGACAGTAGAGCTGTAGTTATAGACCTTTAAGGAGATATTTAATAACCCTCAGCAAAGATTTACCCCAATGAGAAAAAAAGACTGAGAAAGATCCGCATCAGTGGCTAAATAAAGAAGTTAAGAATTGTATCAAATTGACCGATGTAATGCTTAAAAAGACAAAAGACAAAATTGTACCCGCCTCTACTACTGCCTCTGGCAGTTCATTCCAGACACTCACCACCCCCGAGTGAAATAAATTGCCCCCGGACCCTTTTGTATTTCTTAAAAACACGGATCTCCAAACCCAGCCGTCACAGTTTCAGTCTGCCCCTGTATATAGGAGCAAATGTGAATCCCAGTTAATGCTCACAACTTGAATATACTGAAACATTTGCCATGGTCACACTAGTGATGGTGCGCACTGCACCTTAATCTGAGTGGGGACATGTAGCTACGTCTGTCCCCAGCTGGTTAGGTGCTGCTGTTTGCAGTTGCCCTGCAAAAGAGAGGGTGGTGCAGTTTGTTTGTGATCATTATGGCTTAATAGCTCCCAGTGTGTGCAAGCTGCAAGAGGTAGGTGTGAGGTGTAGCAGTGTTAAGTGTGTGAGGCTGAGGCTGAGGTGAGGCTATGAATGTTAGGTATAAATCATGTGTGATAGTGATTGTTGGTGGGTGAATGAAGAGGGGTGGTGAGTGGAGCAGTGTATAAGGCAAGTTGTTTATTCTTAAAGACATGACATTTGCTGATGCACTCACTGAGCTATTTGGCTAGAAAGAAGGAACAAAGAAGTACAATTACATCACCACCAACTAATGGGAAAGATGTGCAGGAACATTTTAAAAAGAAAATTAAAAGAGATGCATGAATCATTTAGGGGTTATAATGGGTTCTTAATTATCCAGATATAAACTGGGATAGTGGTAGTGTATAGGGCAGGGCAGGGGCAAGAGTTCCTAGATTGCATTCAAGAGAATTTCCTATGTTTCCAGTCCAATGACAAAAGAGCCATTGTTAGACCTGGATCTTGGGAATAAAGTGAGCAAAATGGATCAAGTGTCAATTGGGGACTGTGACCATTGTATCATAAGGTTTAGGTTGGCTATGGTAAAGGGCAAGGAATAATCCATGGGATAAGAATAGATCTGACCCAGATAAACTGAAATCAAAGGGTGGCAGGCAAAACTATAATTGAACAATGTGCTATCTTTAAAGTAGTGATAGTCTGTGTACAGTTACAGTATATTGCCACAAAGGGGAGATAGGGCAAATAAATCCAGATTGCCTTAGATGACAAAAAAGAGAAAGATTAAGATGAATAAGAAAAAGTGTGCTTATGATAGATGTCAAGTGGTTAATACAATCGAGAACCATGCTGAATATAGAAGGTTCAGAGGGGATTTTAAAAAGCAAATAAGAGAAGCAAAGAGAGAATATGAAAAGAGGCTGACAGCCAACATGAATGAGAATCCAAACGTCTTCTACAGATATATAAATAGTGAAAGGGTGGTCCAGGGAATGGGGCTGATTAGGGGCCAAAAGGGGGATTTATGCAGCAGGGGTCATGGCTGAGGTATTAAATTAATAATTAGTATCCATCTTTACCAAGGATAAAAGATGTTGATGAGGTCAGGGTGACGGGATAGTTTAGACACTCAAAGGGTTTAAAATTGACAAGGAAGTGGTTTTGTGTAGGGTATCTGTGTTTAAAGTTGAGAGGACATCAGGACCGGACTGGTGCATTCAAGGGTACTGAGGGAAGTGAGAGTGGAGATTGCAGAGGCACTGGCCATAATCTTCCAGTCTTCTTTAGACTCATGGGAGGTGCCAGAGGGCTGGAGAATCACACCTTGCAAATTGAAAAATGTTCAACAAAGGAAGTAATGATAAGCCAAGCAACTGCAGACCAGCTTAACTTTGGTGGTGGGGAAACTTAGAATCATAGAATACCTACAGTGCAGAAGGAGGCCATTTGGTCCATCGAGCTTGCACTGACAACGATCCCACCCAAGCCCCACTCCTGCAGACCCATACATTTACCCTGCTCATCCCCCTGACACCATGGCCAATCCACCTAACCCACACATCTTTGGACTGTGGAAGGAAACCGGAGCACCCGGAGGAGACCCACGCAGACACGGGGAGAACACGCAAACTCCGCACAGACAGTGACCCAAGCCAGGAATCGAACCCGGATCCCTGGCGCTGTGAGGCAGCAGTGCTAACCACTGTACCACATGCTGCCATCACGTCTAGAAATTATAATAATGCAGGACAAACTTTATAGTCATTTGGATAATTTTGGGTTAATTAAGGAAAGCCTGTATGGATTTATTAAGGGAAAACTGTGTTTAACTAACTTGAGCTTTTTGATGAGGTAACAGAGAGGATTGATAAGGGTAAAGCTGTTGATGTGATGTACATGGACTTCCAGAAGCCACTTATTGTCACTGGACTAGTAATCCAGAGACCAGGAATAATGCTTTGGGGAGCCAGGTTCGAAACCCACCAAGGCAGATGGTGAAATTTTAATTCACTAAAAATATGGATTTAAAAATCTAAAGATGACCATGAAACCACTGCTGATTGTTCTAAAAATCCATGCTTTATTAATGTCCTTCAGGGAAAGAAATATGGCATCCTTACCTGGTCTGGCCTACATGTGACTCCAGACCCACAGTACTGTGATTGGCTCTTAATTGCCCTCTGAAATGGTCTTGCAAGCCATTCAGTTCAAGGGCAGTTAGGGATGGGCACAAATGCTGGCCCTGCCAGTGACACCCATGTCCCATGAATGAATTTAGAAAACAACTGCTGTAGTGTCACACAACAGACCAAAGTTAGAGCTCATGGAATAAAAGGGACAACATGGATAAAAGGAACGGCTGAGTGACAGGAAACAGAGAGCAGTGGTTAATGGATGTATTTTGGACTGGAGGAAGGTGAGTAGTGGATCTCCCCAGGAGGTTCTTAGCCTAGACTTAGGTGTACAGGGCGCAATTTCAAAATTGAAAATTATATGAAACTTGGAAGTATTATGAACTGTGAGGAGGATAGAATAGAACTTCAGAAGGACATAGGCAAGTCAGTGGAATGGGCAGACAAATGGCAAATGAAATTTAGCACAAAGAAGTGTGAAGTGATTCATTTGGTAGGAAGAACATGGAGAAACAATGTAAAACAAAGGGTGCAGTTCTAAAGGGGATAATAGAACAGAGGGAGCTGATGTATACATGTATAATTCAGGACAGGTTGAGAAAGCATTTAAAGAAACATATAGTATCCTAGGCTTTATTAATAGGGGCATAGATATAAAAGCCAGGAAGTTACAGATGCACCATAGAAAGCATCCTTTCTGGATGTATCACAGCTTGGTACGGCTCCTGCTCTGTCCAAGACTGCAAGAAACTACAAAGGGTCGTGAACGTAGCCCAGTCCATCACGCAAACCAGTCTCCCATCCATTCACTCCGTCTACACTTCCCGCTGCCTCGGAAAAGCAGCCAGCGACAGAAGAAGGTGGAAGAGAGTATGTCCGGGGTGCAAGGGCACCCCAGACATACTCTCTTCCACCTTCTTCTGTTGGGTAAAAGATACAAAAGTCTGAGATCACGTACCAACCGACTCAAGAACAGCTCCTTCCCTGCTACCATCAGACTTCCGAATTGATCATTCTTTACACCCTAGCTATGACTGTAACAGTACATTCTGCACTCTCTCCTTTCCTTCTCCCCTATATACTCTATAAACTGTATGCTTTGTCTGTATGGCGCTCAAGAAACAATACTTTTCGCTGTATCCCAATACATGTAACAATAATAAATCAAATCAAATCAAGTTAGTGAAACTTGTATAAAACATGAGTTTGGCCTAAAATGGAGTATTGCATCCAATTCTTGTCACCACATCTTAGGAAGGATGTGAAGGCATTAGCGAGCGTGCAGAAAACATCCACTAGAATAGTTCCATAGATTGAAGAAGTTAGGACTGTTTTCCTTGGAAAATAGAAGGTTGAGAGGAGATTTGATAGATGCATTCAAAATCATGAGAAGTCTGGACAGAGCAAACAGGGAGAAACTGTTCCTATTGATGGAAAGATCAAAAACCAGAGGGCACAGATTTAAAGTAATTAATAAATGAAGCAATGGTGAAATCAGGGGAAACATTTTCACACAGCAAATGTTAGCATCCGAAAGGCACTGCCTGAGTGAATTAATTTAATTCAAGTTATTTGAGCGAGAACTGCACTATTATCTAAAGTGGGATAACGTGCAGGGTTACAGGGAGCAGACAAGGTGATGGCGCTAGGTAAATTGCTCCTTCAGAGAACCACTTTAGACACAATTGTTACGATCCCAGTTGATGTTTTAAATGGATGGGAAGATCCCAAAATGGAAACCTGACTCCAAAGACCATAACTTTTACTTTCTTTTAATCAAACTCTGTTTGTTTTAACAACAAAACAAAACATTTAAGAAACATGAAAAAACAGATTATAATACAATACTCCTTTATTCCTTCCTTGGCTTTACCAACATAGTAAGAAGTCTCACAACACCAGGTTAAAGTCCAACAGGTTTATTTGGTTGGACTTTAACCTGGTGTTGTGAGACTTCTTACTGTGCTTACCCCAGTCCAACACCGGCATCTCCACATCATGATAACCAACATACATAGGTTTTAAGATTAACACAGATGACAAAGTACATTTGAAGCTACAATAGTCTCATTAGGATTTCCTTTAGGATTTTTTTGTCTGGACTGCTTTTGCACACAACTCAGATATTCAGCCACCAATTGCTCCACAACCTTTTCAATCTACATCTCACAAACTGCAGTAAGATATTATAAGCCTCACAGCACCAGGGACCTGGGTTCGATTCCTGGCTGAGTCACTGTCTGTGTGGAGTTTGCACATTTTCCCTGTGTCTGTATGGGTTTCCTTCGGGTGCTCCGGTTTCCTCCCACAATCTGAAAGACATGTTGGTTAGGTGCATTGACCCGAACAGGCATCGCGGTATGGCAACTAGGGGAATTTCACAGTAACTTCATTGCAGTATTAATGTAAGCCTTACTTGTGACTTATAAATAAATAATTTTTAAAAAAGCATTAAATTAACCTAAAACTATACCTTATTCCTAATGTTTACCCATACAAATATAAATCCCTTAAAATGATCTTTGGTTTCCTAACACAATGGAATAAATGGCCTCCATCTGTGATTTTGTGACCTTGATCACTCATATGATATCATTAAACTTCCTCCTGCATTGCACCCCGGCCCTTGGGATTAGACTGTTGGCGTTGACAGCGATCGCTGTCCTCCTCAACTGCCTTTTCAATGTCTGTCTGGAGGCTTTCCTTGATTCCTGTAAGTAGAGGACCTCTCTCCCGCTGTCCCCGTATTGCACTAAGGTGTTCAGTCCTGCATCAGGGGACCATTGAACACACTTTTCTGTCCCTTAAACTATTTTGATTCTTCTTTCTGCTTAGACTCTTCTGTAACCTCTTCCAGCACCTGCTGCAGCCAGGATGCACCTGCATCCCCTGGTCAGCCTTAAGTGGTACTAGCCTCACACACACTTGAGCCCCATGCTACAGTGTGAAGCCACTCGATAGAGCACTTTAGTGTTAGGTTAAATGCTGCTATCATCTAAATTAGCAGACAGCACCGATTTTCACTGCAATGAATAGCTGCAGGTTAATCACACAACACAATGCTTGTGCCTATTTTCAAATCTTATTGAACCTTTTCCACGTTAGTATCTTGGATAGCTTGACAATTATTTGCATAGTTCTTAAAAGGGAGATAAGGTTCTTGCACGTTTTATCTAGAGCACATGCTTCTGATGAGTTATTGGGGGTGAGGACCTGGTAAATTTATCCACATTCCAAATTCAAGGCACCAATAGGTTGCTCTCTGCTGTCTGGAATTTTTAACCATACCATGGTATAATAGATTTACTGACTGCAATATTTGTTACTTTTCATCCATGTAATACAGAGCTGAATATTCAATATAATAGTTGATTTAAACATTACAGTGTAATTTAAGAATTATAGCTATTAATATGTTATGAAATTGCAGGATTCCAATGTGATATTGGATTTATAGCTTGCAGCAGTATATTAGATTTAAAGAAAAGATTTCAGTGCATATTGAACTTAATTATACTGTGGTAGTAGATTGCAGGGTTACAATGTAATATTGTACTTAGATGTAATAATTACGACATAATGTAATATTGTAATATAAAGAACTGATTACAGTATGATGCTATGCTTAAATATTCCAATAAATCGCAGTATTACATTTTCATTTTTTGATATAAGAAATATATTTTACTGTAAAATGTTACAAAATCACAGTAACTTCATTGCAGTGTTAATGTAAGCCTATTTGTGACACTCATAAATAAATGTAAACTTAAACTTAAATTATGTGCTGCTTTGATATAACAATTACAGTTTAATAGCAGATTTATAGATGTTAATGTGATATTAAAACTGAAGACTGGAATAAGTTTAAACATTGAGTGATGATGTTAAATTTAAAGTTCAGATTTAAAGAATTCTAATTTCAAATTGATTTGCTTATTTCACCATGATGTTTAGGGGAATTGAAATATTCCACATTTAATTATTTAAAGGTATACAAAATATAGAATAATGTAACTACATTTCAATGTCAGATTTATGGATTAAATGACACAAAATTTAATTATTGCAGTATCATTTGTGAAATAGCTTTAAATATGACATGATTGCAAAATCACAATGTGATAAATTATAATTTTGCAGGAGAAGGCAATAACTTTATGATTAAATCATCACAGCTAATATTAGATATAAAAATAGTTATGGTGATGATTAAAATATATATATTATATATGTAAGAGAATTATATTTTATATAAGCATTGAAGATTTCAATTTGATCCTAAATCATTTGAATTTAATTTAAATTTAAATATTGTCATTTTGTTCTCAGAATTATGATCTGAATGTAACATTAAGTTGAAGTATTACAACTCTTTAAAACTTACCTCTTTTAATGTGATTTGAAATTGATAGATTGTGATGCTATATTAAATTGTGATGCTATATGTCCGGGTTAAAGTTTAAATAAAATATCAAATTACAGTGGCATTGCATTTAATTATTGCTAAATGATGTTGGGTTGCAATTTTGCAATGTGCTGTAAAAGATTTAATGATTATGATACAATATTAAATATAAATATTATAGTATTAGATAATTGCAGAAGTATGGTTTCATTTTAGATTCCCGGAATGCAATTTCTTGCTAGGTTGCATGACAATATGATAACTAGATTAAATGTCGTCATTTGATATTAGATTATAGTGAAATATTAAATTTATGATTACAAAATTAGATTCAGTTATTATAAGGTGGTGTCATATTTAAAGATTAGAATAGTATATTAAACATAAGATTTCAGTTTGATATCAGACTGTAAGCTACAATGTTATATGGTAATTTCAATAAGAGGGTAGATTTTTAGATTTTAAACTGATTTCATTACAAGTACTAAATTTAAAGATTACAATGCCACATCAAAATGATTAGGACTGCTCAATTTTGAAAAGGAAGATTATAATGCAATATTTGATTTCAGACTTATGACATGATACAAGACTCTACAATTGTCATGTGATTAAATTTAAGATTTTAACGATAGTAGATCGCAGGATTACCTTATGCTGGGTTTACAATAGAACTGTAATAACATAAATGCTTCACATAATAATATCAATTCTATTATTCCTACGAAACTCATCTCCAAACTCCGTGCCCTGGGGCCTCGGTTCCTCCCTCTGCGACTGGATCCTGAACTTCCTATCCCACAGACCACAATCAGTAAGGATAGGCAATACCTATCCCTCCTCCACGATCATCCTCAACAGCGGTGCCCCACAACGCTGTGTTCTCAGCCCCCTACTATACTCTTTATACACCTATGACTGTCTGACCAAATTCCCCTCCAACTCAATTTTCAAGTTTGCTGACGACACCACCGTAGTGGGTCGGATCTCCAACAATGAAG
Organism: Mustelus asterias; assembly: GCF_964213995.1. Taxonomy (NCBI): domain Eukaryota; kingdom Metazoa; phylum Chordata; class Chondrichthyes; order Carcharhiniformes; family Triakidae; genus Mustelus; species Mustelus asterias. The sequence goes on from NC_135804.1 coordinate 109,992,166, forward strand.
AGACAGAGAATAGGAATGAGATAGAGAATCTGGTGAACTGGTGCAACGACGATAATCTCTCCCTCAATGTCAATAAAATGAAGGAGATTGACATCGACTTCAGGGAGCGTAGTGGAGAACATGCCCCTGTCTACATCAACGGGGGCGAAGTAGAAATGGTCGAAAGCCTCAAGTTTTTATGTGTCCATATCACCTGTCCTAGACCCCCATGCCGACACCATAGTTAAGAAAGCCCACCAATGCCTCTACTTTCTCAAAAGGCTCAGGAAATTTGGCATGTCAGTTATGACTCTCACCAACCTTTACAGATGAACCATAGAAAGCATTCTTTCTAGTTGTATCACTGCTTGGTGTGGATCCTGCTCTGCCCTAGACCACAAGAAACTACAAAAGGTTCTGAATGTAGCCCATTCCATCATGCAAACCAGTCTCCCATCCATTGACTCTGTCTATACCTTCCCACTGCCTCGGCAAAGCAGCCAGCATAAATAAGGACCCCCACGCACCCCAGACATTCTCTCTTCCACCATCTTCCTTCGGGAAGGTTCTCGGGCGATGAGACAGACAAGCCATGCAAAACACCGTGGACATCGGCGGAACTGGAAGATCCCATGGGTGGCCAATAATGAGCTGCCCCTGCACCAGAAAACACACTGCAGGGGTTGGAGGGGTGGGGAGGAAGGGGAAGGCAACAGAAAATGCCACTCATAGGGTGGGATTTTCCAGCCACGTTGATCCAGAACCGGAGAATCCCACCCGAGGTCACAGGACCTTTGCATGGTCCCCCCCCCGCCCCCTCCCCCCCAACTCACTACGATTCCCGTGAGGGTGAGCTGGGAAAAATCCCCCCATAGTTTTTAGCTTTGGGTTCCAGGTTTGGTAGGAATTTCAGGAATCAGACTTTGGTTTTAAATCTAAATTCTAAACTGTGCAAATATCCGAATGTTCATTTGCCACTCACAAGGAACCGGTGACTGTAGAACTCCAGATCTGCTCCCTAGGCTATGTGAGTTTCCTGAATTAACTGAAACCAAGCATGAGTGAAAAACACCAATCTTTCTCCTCCAACCACAAACAACTTTCTTTCTGGGTATTAGTTCCTCTGAGGATATTTCGACATTAGATATGAACATTCACCTCAAACAAATCAAAACATGGAAAAGTTTGATATCCCCTTCTTTTTTATTAGTTTAAAAAATGTTTTATTTTCACTCTGCAATTTTCTTCCCTATCCATCTTTGCTGAAATTCTCATTCCCACACTGGGATTTGATACAGCAGTCACCAGAATTCCTTAGCAGTGAGCATCAACAAGCCATCTGAGTCAGGGCAACACAGCCAAACTCAGGCTTGCCGTCACTGGATACCCCTACGCATGCACAGTCATCGTGGACTTCAGATACTCATCAGAAATAAGAACCCTGTCTGTTTTTTCTTTCCCTTCCACAAACATGCTGAGATCAATTGTAGCACACCGACCGCCACCCGAGCAGAGATCAGCTATCTCAGCATGAATTGGGGATCAAACCGAGGAGACTTGCTCTGCATAGTTTAGTTATTCTCTGCTTACATTTGCTGAACAACAGGCTGGTTGCAAGGTATTATGTGCTCACAACTGAGGAAGGTTAGAGTTTGGAAGGAGAGCAACTGAAATGTCTCTTACAACCATTTGGTATAAATGTAGTCTGACTTGTGTAGAGATAGAAAGCTGACACTTTTGTTAGTCTTTCCCTTCCCACACCTAACGGTGCACAAGGCAACTTTCACCTGCTCCCAAAGTGAGGTTTTTCCTGGAACAGGTCACCAGCCAGTCGCCAGATGCTTAGAGCTTGAGGGATGCCACTGCACGTGGCTGAGCAAGAGTCTCTCCTGCTCTTACACTAGCCATTGGTGTGCAGGAAAGATTATGCAAATTGATACTGAACCTGTTTGTTGCGTAATGAATGCACTTTCCTTGGCCATCAAGTCTTGGAGTGGGACCTGATCCTGGAACAATGTTTTTTGAACGGATCTCCATCATTGACCCATAATTTATTAAATAGAATAATGGTGTTTGAACAATGAACATAATTATTAATGTGCAGATTGGCCAGGAAGTTGTGGCAAGGAGCAGATGATCTTTGAATTCCAAATTACCACAGGTTGGTGGCCAATTGGTGCCACTCTGTCATTAGCTTCATAAAAGTGGCATCTTGCCCTTAATCTCCACTTGGTTTTAGATAGTTGCTGCTTTAGTACACTTGTCATAGAAAGTTCAAGTTTATTTATTAGCGTCACAAGTAGGCTTACATTAACACTGCAATGAAGTTACTGTGAAAATCCCCTAATCACCACACTCCAGCACCTGTTCGGGTACACTGAGAGAGAATTTAGCATGGCCAATGCATCTAATGAGCACGTTTTTCAGACTGTGGGATGAAACTGGAGCACCCGTAGGAAACCCATGCAGACACGAGGAGAATGTGCAGACTCTTAGATAAGGATCCTTTCAACAATGTGATAGTTATTAATGAAATTTATCTTACCCTGAATGAACAATTAAATATTTGAAGTCTCATTCATTCAGATAGTGAATTGCTGTTGAAGGTTTTTAAAATGTCAATTCTTTTCTTGTTTTTAACCAAATTTTTCATTCAGTGATTTGACATTTATTTATTTGATTTTGAGTTGATTTGATTTATTATTGTCACATGTATTAACATACAGTGAAAAGTATTGTTTCTTGTGCGCTATACAGACAAAGCATACCGTTCATAGAGAAGGAAACGAGGGAGTGCAGTCATAGCTAGAGTGTAGAGAAAGATCAACTTTATGCAAGGTAAGTCCATTCAAAAGTCTGACAGCAGCAGGGAAGAAGCTGTTCTTGAGTTGGTTGGTACGTGATCTCAGACTTTTATCTCTTTTTCCCGAAGGAAGAAGGTGGAAGAGAGAATGTCCGGTGTACATGGAGGTCCTTAATTATGCTGGCTGCTTTTCCAAGGCGGCGCGAAGTGTAGACAGAGTCAATGGATGGGAGGCTGGTTTGCATGATGGATTGAACTACATTCGCGCCCTTTTGTAGTTTCTTGCGGTCAGAGCAGGAGCCATACCAAGCTGTGATAAACCAGAAAGAATGCTTTTTATGGTGCATCTGTAAAAGTTGGTGAGAGTCGTAGCTGACATGCCAAATTTCCTTAGTCTTCTTTATCTACAATTATCTATTTATCTACTTTAATTCACTTTTTTTAGTCCTTCTTTGTGTTTAATTCTCAATCCTGATACCTCATTGTTTAATAACCTCCACTCACCTGATGAAGGAGCAGCGTTCCAAAAGCTCATGATTCCAAATATTCCCGTTAGATTTTAACCTGGTTTTGTCAGACTTCTTACTGTGTCCAGCCCAGTTCAACACTGGCATCTCCACCTCATTGTTTAAGGACATACACTATACATTATGCATTAAGGTTCCAGATGCACTGTTGCCTTTGCTACTCCAATATTAGATTGCACTTTTGACAACTTTGTGGCCAAAACCTCTTTGCGTTGAAGGGTGCAGGAAGAGGTGTAATTAACAAGGAACGCTGTGAGATGACCTACTCTGGCAAATTTTTGTGCTGTGCATTTTATTTTTAAAGATTCTAAAAATGGATTCACCAAATACCTTTCCATGAAAATGCTGCATTTACTCAGAATGAGGGTGAATGCAGAGGCAGAGAGCTTATAGTGTAACTAAAACTCTTAAAAGCAACGAGGATTTGCTAATTACAGAATGTTATTAAAGTTTGGGATTATTTCTTTCAACTTTCTTTTATTATAGTTCTTCAAACATTAGTCATTCCTATCCTGGAGAAAAAAATGTGAAAAATGATGAGACTGTTCCAGCAAAACCATGCAGCAGTCTGGCAGGTTGTTTTTCTTATTCCTATTATCCATCTCTTGTCAAAAACCATTAGTAATAAAAAGGCAGTGATTCATTTCAGTGCCTGCTGTCTGGGGTGGTGGAGGACTTGAAGAGGAAATGCAGATGCTTTCACGGTTCAGAGAGTGTGAAATTAAAAGGACACACGTCAATTCCTCCTGCAATGTGGCTGAGAATCACACAAGGCCACAACTCTGGCTATTCATTTCTAAGCCTGGCTTTATATTGCAACACATCTGTTTGCTGTATTGCAACATTTCATTTCCACTTGGGAATTTGTGCGAGATCAGATTGTTTCTGTAGGTGATATTGAAACATACCTAACAGCGAGGACATGATATATTGAATTTATCAATGGGGAATTTAATGTTTGTTGGCTTTTGAACAGGTTTATGGAAGGCATTGCTGCTCCTATGTCAACAACCTGTTCCTTTACTACTGTATTGGATCCTGTTGTGGGTGGCATGATGCCTGACTCCATCTCTGCCACTGGCCTGATATTCAGTACTGGATTGTCCTATGTGCAATGTGATATGCTACTTGTTCATTCACTCTGATTCATCCTTCAGTATTGAAAATGCTCAACCTGATATGACACTCAGTGGACTTCACTCTCTCTGGCATATGTCAAAGTTTGATCTGCCTTCAGTACTGTGCAATGCTTTGTGATGCTCGGTTTATTAAATCTCAGTCTTGCTTCAATACTGTATCATATTTTGCATGACATAACAATTAACTGGTTAGCTCCAACCCACACTTCACTATATTTTAAAGTTTATTTATTAGTGTCACAAGTAGGCTTACATTAACACTGCAATGAAGTTACTGTGAAATCTCCGAGCCGCCACACTCCCGCACCTGTTTGGGTACACTGAGAGAATTTACCACGGCTAATCCACCTAACCAGCACACGTTTCGGACTGTGGGAGGAAACCGGAGCACCTGGAGGAAACCCGCGCAGACACGAGGAGAGGGTGCAGACTCTGCATAGGCAGTGACCCAAGCTGGTCCCTGGTGCTGTGAGGCAGCAGTGCTAACCACTGTCTATCGTGCCACCCCGCCCACGACAACTTTATGCCATGCATCACATGACATGCAGCTTTTTATTTCCCCCTTCACTACTCTTCAACAAAAGACTGTGCTGAAGATTAGGTTAACTTTTCCTTTTTTCCTCAATGTGTGTTTCAATATTAGTTCATAGTACTCAGAATTTGACCTGTCACTCGCTCTGACTTTGCCCCACTGCAGGATTGTGCTTTTTATGAAATGGCAGCTCAGGGAGTGTGTCCACCTCTGTGACACCCTGACAATTGCACTTTTTCTACCAGGTTCTGGAGTGCACGCAGATGGTAACAGATGGTACAGTTTTGGCTTACACATAAACAATGGCGAATTGGAAGGCATGATGTCTTGAAACCATACCCCAGTATGAGTCAACATATCCAGAAAAGGTAGAGAGAAAATTCACAGGAAAATAAGACTGAATTCAGATTGGTATTTGCTACGCATTGATATATGGCTAAGGTACTGTATCACGCTTGGGATTATTTTCTGAATTAGGTTTGGCATCCAGATTGTGATTTGGATAAGTATCAGTGTTAAATTTGGGATTTATCAGTTGTTGATATGATAATGGTAAAGATTTACCACAGAGCTGCGATAATCAATACTTCAAGAAGCTTACCCCAAAATTCATTTGCACACTTCAGCTGAGCCACAATGTTAATCTCGAGTTACCAATTTTGTAAATACTAATAGAAACAAAGAAACATAGAAAATAGGTGCAGCAATTGGCCATTCGGCCCTTTGAGCCTGCCCCACCATTCAATATGATCATGGCTGATCATGCGCTTTCAGTATCCCACATCCACTTTCTATCCATACCCCATGATCCCTTTAGCCACAAGGGCCACGTCCAGTTCCCTCTTGAATGCATTTAATGAACTTGCCCCAACAGCTTTCTGTGGTAGAGAATTCCAAAGGTTCACAACTCTCTGAGTTGAAGAAGTTCTTCCTCATCTCAGACCTGAATGGCTTAGAATGTCACCCCTTGCTCTGAACCTCCCCAACACTGGGAACATTCTTCCTGCATCTAGCCTGTCCAATACCATCAGGATTGTATATGTTTCTATGAGATCCCCTCTCATTCTTCTGCATTCCAGTGAGTAAAAGCCCAATCGATCCAGTCTCTCTTCATATGTCAGTCCTGCCATTCCAGGAATCAGCTTGGTAAACCTTTGCAGGACTCCCTCAATAGCAAGAATGTCCTTCCTTAGACTAGGAGAAAAAAACTACACACAATACTCAAGGTGTGGCCTCACCAAGGCCCTGCAGCAAGACATCTTTACTCCTATACTCAAAATGTTGGAAGATTGGGATAGATAATGTTGAAAGAGTGTAACTGTGGCCTAGTTTCCCTATGATTCTAGCATTGATTATATGTGTGAAGTCTGAGTCTCCTGGTGTGTACGGAATACTATCTTTCTTAATTAACTTTAGTTTACTGGATTTGGATTTAATTTAATGATGTGGGTGACATGGTATAATTTTAAAATAAGTGTAGAAATCAAATGGGCCAATCAGAGCTCTGCTCATTTGTTGCTGGGCAGAAAAAGCCAGCGGGCAACAGTGAAGGATGGAGGCTGAGGCAGGAAAGGGGGTGATGAGAAGTGATGATGAGACACCAGAGGAGAGGTGGTGGTGAGGAGAGGCAGCAGTGTGGCTTCCAGGTGGGGATGGGGCCTTGAGAAAGGAGTGGAAGGGTTTAGGCCTCGGAAAGAGGTGAATGTGTATGTGTGTGTTTGAGAGAGGGAGATGAGAGTGTGTGTGAGAGGAATGAGTGTGTTTGAGAGAGAGGGATGAATGTGTGTGGGAGTTGAGTGCGTTAAGGAAAGGGTGTGAGAGGGAGGTGAGTGTGTCAGAGAAGGATGAGCATGTGTGAAAGAGGGGTTAGTGTGTGTGAGAGAGAGATGAGTGTGTGTGAGGAAGAGATGAGTGTGTGTGAGAGAGGGATGTGTGTGTGAGAGAGGGATGAGTGTGTGAGAGAGAGAGATGAGCGTGTGTGAGAGAGGGATGATGTGTGGGAGAGAGAGATGAGTGTGTGTGAGAGAGGGATGATGTGTGGGAGAGAGAGATGAGTGTGTGTGAGAGAGAGATGATGTGTGGGAGAGAGAGATGAGTGTGTGTGAGAGAGAGATGAATGTGTGGGAGAGAGGGATGTGTGTGTGAGAGAGGGATGAGTGTGTGAGAGAGAGAGATGAGCGTGCGTGAGAGAGGGATGATGTGTGGGAGAGAGAGATGAGTGTGTGTGAGAGAGATGAATGTGTGGGAGAGGGATAACTGTTATATGAGAATTATATGGGTTGGTATGGGGGTGGAGGAGATGGGGCAGAATAAAAACAGAGGGATAGATTTGGCCAAAGGAGAGATTGAAAATTTGTTCTTGGCATCTGACAAAAGGGAGTGCTAATGGTGCCATTAAGGGGTGGAGCATGTTAATAGCGGCAAAAAGTAGAATGTGTTAATGGGAGCAACTGACCAGCTAGGGACAGAAGGCTATGTGGGGGATGGGTGGGGTTGTGCTGGGCAGGCCAGGTAGCTAAAAACAACTACATAATTCTTTATAATTCTATCCAAAGATGGCAGGTTAGGTGGATTCATCATGCTAAATTACCCCTTAGTGTCCTAAAATGAATAGGCTAGTTGGATTAGGCATGGTAAATGTATGGGGTTACAGCAATAGGGTGAGGGAAAGGGCATGGGTGTGGTGGACCTCAGTTGTGCCTTTGTCCTATATGGACCACCGTTGTGTGTGTTTGTCATACCTGGACACATCCCCTTCCAGTTTGGTTCCTCCCCTCAGCACCTAGTATAAAGGTGGCTGTCTCCTCCCCCTTGTTCAGTCCAGGTCGGTTAATTGTTGGGATCTGCTCCTGATTCTGTTGTGAATAAAAGCCTACACTTATATTGGCATATCGGTAGTCTTTCGCCTTATTGATAGCGCATCAATTTTATTCACAACAGTTACTAGTATGGAGCAGTTTCTAAAACCCGACAAGTTAGCATTAGACCCTCAAGAGGTTGGAGCCTCTGATAAATTTGATCATTGGTTGGACTGCTTCGAAGCATTCGTCGACACCGCTACGGCCATCGACACCGACGCTGCTAAACTCCACGTGCTCCGCGCCCGGGTAAGCGAAACTGTCTATGGAATCTTCCAGGACGCTGCTACTTACGCGGACGCTATCGAACTCCTAAAAGGGCAGTTCCGAAAGAGCCCTAACGTGGTTTACGCCAGACACCTCCTAACTACCCGCAAACAGCAGCCAGGAGAATCGTGCGCCCAATTTCTGCGCGCCCTGCGAGTCCTCGCCCGAGCATGCAACTGTAAGGCTGTTTCAGCAGCTCAGAACACGGAGGATCTGATCCGCGACGCCTACGTTGCGGGCATTGAGTCTACATACATCCAGCAGCGTCTGCTGGAACAAGATGACCTAGACCTCCGGAAAACGGCCACGATGGCTGAAACGTTAGAAGCAGCCTCCCATAATCTCGGGTCTTACCTTGGATCCCGTTCCACCGACGGCTCCACTGCGACGGCTGCTCCAGCAGGGCCCAAATGTTACTTTTGTGGCCTCCCTAAGCACCCTCGGCGTCACTGCCCGGCAAAGGACGCGATTTGCTCCGGATGCGGTAAGCTAGGCCACTTTGTTAAAGTCTGCCGAGCAAAGCCGCTTCTGAAGACTCGTGGAGCCATGTGTGCTCCGAGGGCGCGGCCATCTTTGATGCAGGCGGCGGCTGCGCGCGAATCGCCATCTTTGATGCGGTCACCGGAAGTGCGGGAGTCGCCATCTTTGAGACTGGCATCAAGGCAAGCTGAGCAGGAAGCTTCATCCGTGACGTCACCAGACGGCGACGAAGATGGATTCTTCTTTAATTCAACAGTGGCATCGATTTGCCTGGACCAGTCGCAGCCACATCAACTCTCCAAGTCCATAATGGAGATCAAGGTAAATGGTTATGCAGAAAACTGCCTGTTTGACTGTGGGAGCACGGAAAGTTTTATACACCCTCGCACAGTGCGTCAATACGCCCTTCCCGTGCGACCCTGGAGCCAGACCATCTCCATGGCCTCGAATTCTCACTCAGTGGAGGTCCTCGGGTGCTGCTTGGTGACGCTGACGGTACAGGGCACAGTCTATGAGCGTTTTCGGCTCCTCGTGCTGCCGCGACTCTGCGCAGCTGTACTGCTGGGGTTAGATTTCCTCAGCCATCATAGAAGCGTCATCCTGCAGTATGATGGCCCTTATCCCCCGCTCTCCGTCTGCAAGGCGCCGTCACGGCAGCGCCCCTCGCGCACCACCTGCAGTCTCTCGACCCTCAAGATCACCCCCCCCCCGTTATTTGATAACCTCACCCCGGATTGTAGGCCTATAGCCACCAAGAGTAGGCGCTATAGTGCGGATGACCGGGCCTTCATTCGGTCCGAGGTACAACGTTTGCTCCAGGAAGGGATTATCCAGGCCAGCACCAGCCCCTGGAGGGCGCAAGTGGTCGTAGTTAAATCGGGGGAGAAACACCGCATGGTGATTGACTACAGCCAGACCATAAACAGGTATACCCAACTAGATGCATATCCTCTTCCCCGTATCGCGGACATAGTCAACCGCATCGCGCACTATAGGGTTTTTTCAACGATTGATTTGAAATCGGCTTACCACCAGCTCCCTATCCGCTCGGAGGATCGCCCATACACTGCCTTTGAGGCGGATGGCCGCCTCTACCAGTTCCTCCGAGTCCCCTTTGGTGTCACCAATGGGGTCTCAGTCTTCCAACGGGCCATGGATCAAATGGTGGACCAGCACGGACTACGGGCCACTTTCCCGTATCTGGATAACGTCACCATCTGCGGCCATGACCTGCAGGACCATGATGCCAACCTACAAAAATTCCTTCGTACGGCCACTCTCCTGAACCTCACATACAATGAGGTGAAGTGTGTTTTCCGGACACGCCGCCTCGCCATCCTTGGGTACGTGATAGAAAATGGTGTCCTTGGCCCCGACCCAGCCCGTATGCGTCCCCTTATGCAGCTTCCCCTCCCTATTACCCTCAAAGCACTGTGGAGATGCCTGGGCTTCTTCTCCTATTATGCCCAGTGGGTTCCCCGTTACGCAGATAAAGCCCGTCCGCTCCTAAAATCGACCTCTTTTCCCCTGGCGGAGGAGGCCTGTCGGGCCTTCGATGACATCAAAGCGGACATCGCGAAGGCCGCGATGCACGCTGTGGACGAATCCATCCCATTCCAAGTGGAAAGTGATGCGTCTGACTTTGCCCTAGCTGCCACCCTTAACCAGAGGGGCCGTCCGGTGGCCTTCTTTTCCCGGACCTTACAAGGCCTTACACTCCTCGGTCGAGAAGGAGGCCCAGGCCATCGTGGAAGCCGTCCGGCACTGGCGCCATTATCTTGCGGGCCAACGATTCACCTTAATTACGGACCAGCGGTCAGTTGCCTTCCTGTTTAACACCAGGCAAAAGGGCAAGATTAAGAATGACAAGATCTTGCGGTGGAGGATTGAGCTCTCCACCTACAGATATGACATCATGTACCGGCCCGGGAAGCTCAATGAGCCCCCAGACGCCCTGTCCCGTGGATCATGTGCCAGTGCCCAACTAGACCAGCTACAGTCCCTCCATAACGACCTCTGTCACCCGGGTGTCACCAGATTTTTCCATTTTGTCAAGTCCCGTAACCTGCCCTTCTCCCTTGAGGAAGTCCGGACGATTACCAGGCAATGCAGGGTCTGCGCTGAGTGCAAGCCGCAGTTCTACCGGCCAGGTAGGGCGCACCTTGTAAAGGCCACTCGCGCGTTCGAGCGCCTTAGCGTTGATTTTAAAGGCCCCCTCCCCTCCTCTAACCACAATGTTTATTTCCTGAATATCATTGACGAATACTCACGTTTCCCTTTTGCCTTCCCCTGCTCGGACATGACCACGGCTACAGTGATTCGGACCCTGAACAAGCTCTTCACCCTGTTCGGCTTCCCAGCCTATATTCATAGCGACCGTGGGTCCTCTTTCATGAGTGACGAGCTGAGGCAGTACCTGCTCGCCAAAGGCGTTGCCTCCAGCCGCACCACTAGCTATAACCCCAGGGGCAATGGTCAAGTAGAGCGGGAGAACGCAACCGTCTGGAAGGCCATTCTATTAGCGTTACGGTCTAGGGGCCTTCCAGTCAGCCGTTGGCAAGACGTCCTTCCGGACGCATTACATTCCATTAGGTCACTCTTGTGCACAGCGACCAATACAACCCCTCACGAGCGGATGTTTGCGTTTCCCAGGAAGTCCTCCTCGGGTACTTCGCTCCCGGATTGGCTGATGTCCCCGGGACCCGTCCTGCTTCGGAAGCATGTCCGGACCCATAAGGCAGATCCCTTGGTCGAGGAGGTCCAACTGCTCCATGCTAATCCCCAATATGCTTATGTAGCGTACCCTGATGGGCGGGAGGACACGGTTTCTGTCCGTGACTTGGCACCCGCGGGTGCCCCAGAGGTCACCACGCCCTTCCGCCCCACGGTCCCTGGTGTCGTTCATTCGGAGACTGCTACGCCTCTTCCTCCCTCAGTCCCTGTCCCCAATGTAGTGTGCCCAGAGCCTGTTGCAGCCCCCCACCCCCCAGCTCCGGTTCCCACTGTTCCCCATACGCCACCAGGGCCACTGCTCATTCCTCTCGCCCCTATGTACAGCTCGCTTGAGTCGCCGGAGCCGTCGCCACGCAGTACCCGACGACTGGACGGGACGACGGATCGGTCCGCTTCACACCACCCAGCGCCTTCTCTCGACGCTCACTGTACGGAGCCTGGGCCGACATCGCTCCCTGCTCGGACGACTCTGCGACCTGCACTACGACGATCGCGACGACGGATCAAGCCACCGGTTCGTCTGGACTTGTGATATTGTTTCCGCTTCACCCCCGTGTTGTTTTTTTAAAAGGAAGGGGTGAATGTGGTGGACCTCAGTTGTGCCTTTGTCCTATATGGACCACCGTTGTGTGTGTTTGTCATACCTGGACACATCCCCTTCCAGTTTGGTTCCTCCCCTCAGCACCTAGTATAAAGGTGGCTGTCTCCTCCCCCTTGTTCAGTCCAGGTCGGTTAATTGTTGGGATCTGCTCCTGATTCTGTTGTGAATAAAAGCCTACACTTATATTGGCATATCGGTAGTCTTTCGCCTTATTGATAGCGCATCAATGGGTAAGATGCTCTGTCGGAGAGTCAGTGCAATGGGCCAAAGGGCTTCCTTCTGCACTGGAGGGATTCTATGATTCTATTTTTCTTCAGTTCTGTAGAAGTGTCATTGAGACCTAGAAACGTTAACTCTATTTTTCGCCACAGATGCTGCCAGTTCTGTTGAGTTTATCCAGCATTTTCTGATTTTATTTCAGTATTCCAGTATCCTCAGTATTTTGCTTTTACTGAAGGGTGAGAAATATTTGTGTGTCTGCTATGAGGTTCAGCCTCCCATTAAAAATGACAAAAGGTAAGACTAAAGTATGTTTTTAATAAGATGATTTTAAAATTATTACCACATTACTCACTCCTAAAGTTGGTACTACTTCCAGGGATTAATGTTAAGGGGCCTTGGGATGGTGGCTTATCTTGAGGTTAATGTTAAAGAACCTTGGGAGGGTGGCTTGGCTAATGTTTATTGCCCAAAGCTATTTAACCTGAAAAGGGGGTAGTGAGCTGCCACCTAGAATTGTTGCAGGCCGTGTGGCATTGGTACATCTACAGTTCTGTTAGAAAGGGAGTTCCAGGCTTTTGACCCAGTGACAGTGATATATTCCCAAGTCAGGATGGTCTGTGGCTTGGAGGGGAAATTACAGGTGATGCAGTTTCCATGTATCTGTTGCCCTTATCCTTTGAAGTTGTAGAGGCTACGGGGTGGGAAGGTGTTGTCAATGGAGTCCTGGTAAGATGCTGCAGTGCATCGTGCAGGTGGACCACATTTCTACCACTGTGCATTGGTGGTGAAGGGAATGAATGATTAAGGTGGTGGGTGGAGTGCAAATCATGTGGGCTGCTTTGTCTTGGATGGTATTGAGCTTCTTGAGTGTTATTGGAGTTACACTCATCCAGGCAAGTGGAGAATATTCCATCACACTCCTGACTTGTGCCTTGTAGGTGGTGGACAGGCTTTGGGAGTCAGGAGGTCAGTTACTCACTGCAGAATTACTAGCTTCTGAGCTGCTCTTGTAGCTAAAATGTTTAAGTAGCTGGTCCAGTTCAGTTTCTGTCAATGGAAACCCCTTCCACCCCCCCCCCCCCCCCCCCCCCCCCCCCCCGAAGATGTTGAAAGTGGGGGATTCAGTGATGATAATATCATTGAATGTCAAGGGAGATGGTTAGATTTGCTATTGTTGGAGATTGTCATTGTCATTTGTGCAGTGCAAATGTTACTTGCAACTAATCAGCCCAATCCTGAATGTTGTTCGGTTGGTTCAGTTGGCTGGATAGCCAATGTTGATTAGATTGGTGCCAATAGCACACAGCTCAATCCCCTTCCAGCTGGGGTGGACTCTGGATCTGTCTCCTTGCCCGGCCCATCGTGGAGATGACGGCTGTTGCAGGGAACTTAAGAAGAGGAAATAGCCTGCTTACATTATCGATGCTGCTTAATATTTGAAAGATCTGGATTAAACATCCCCTCAGCCTTCTATTCTCCAATCTATATCAATTCAGTTTGATAAGTCATTTCATAACTTGGAGTTCTAGATTCTAGATTCATCTCCGATGTAGTTTCGAAGCTGAAGGAAACGGTGTAAGTATCGACTCATCAATAATCTGTCAAAGGTCAGGATATGTTATTAATTTACGATCAATTTCTTTTCTGATGTATCAATGTTTTGATTAGCCTTGTTGAGAACTTTCAAATCAATTGAATACTTTCACAGAATGATCAATAATCTCCCCAAACCCTTTACTTCTCCATCTTCTTTATTGGATACCTTTTCAACATGAACACATCTCATGTGTTTTCTGCTACAATCTTAATTATGTCATGTTCATCCACATCCAACTGCAATTCCCCAGCTCCGAAGTTCTCAACCTTTGTTTTTGCTGCAGCTCCCCCAGTTGAAGATTGATGACCCATGCAAGCTCCCCTTCTCCTCACATTCTAAGAAACAGTAGTTTTGCATAATTAATGTGAATGTAGATTTAGCCGTTAATTCACAATCCTCCCTTTGTTCCTTTATCTGTTTCAGTTCTATTTCCTCAGAGTTTTAATATCAATCTTGCTTATACTTGCCACCTGGCTGACCACATGTTTTAATATCATGGGTAATATTACAGGAACCCTCTTCTCCACATAATTTATAATTAAAATGAACAGGTAAAAACCCAAAAACTCAATAGGCTGTGCATTTTGAACAGAGCTTTATCTTCTTTATCTCGTTTTTATTACCAAATTAATGTTCACTTTAACTGGCTAAATTGCCATTAACTCGATGAACCTTAAGCTTCTTTAAAAGTCTCAAATAGGCACATTGTCAAATGCCTTCTTGAAACTCAATTAAATAATATCCTCTGGACAGCCTTGTTCATTATTTTAGTTAACTATTAAAAGGTGGCACGGTAGCACAGTGGTTAGCACTGCTGCTTCACAGCGCCAGGGACCCGGGTTTGATTCCCGGCTTGAGTCACTGTCTGTGCAGAGTCTGCATGTTCTCCCCGTGTTTGCGTGGGTTTCCTCCGGGTGCTCCGGTTTCCTCCCACGTTCTGAAAGACGTGCTGGTTAGGTGCATTGACCCAAACAGGTGCCGGACTGTGGCGACTGGGGGAATTTCATAGTAACTTCATTGCAGTTTTAATGTAAGCCTTACTTGTGACTAATAAATAAACTTTTTTTTACTTTAGGAGTCTAGTCTGTTTGAGGTAATGCTTTAAATCTCTGCTTCCTAATAATTTTGGCCTCTTGCTCTTTAATAAGCATTGATAACATCCCATATAAACCTATCGATCATTTTTCTAACCATGGTTCTTTAAATGCTCTATCATTTCTAGATACAAGTTTTGTGTATTTTACTAATAATTGCAAATGTTTTCGATGTCTAAGCCAAAATAAGTGGAAACAAAATGTGTTGACATGTTTCATTTCTGAAGGCTGAATTATTCACTGTTTCCTAAGCTGCTGCAATATATTTATTCAGGAGACCTTTTTCAAATATCTTGGCAGAGAGAGTTCCCTCAAAAGGAATTGCAGCATTTTGCCCTTTTATAAAAATATCTCTGCAGGTAGTCTGCAGAGTTACATGGATGCTTTCCGGATTTGTTTATTTTCATCTAGATTGACACATCAGTGGCTTGAAACTTGTTAAAACCGATATCAAAAGCTTAATTAACCCCAAACCTCTGGGCATCCGTTTAAAAAAAAAGTCCAACTTGCAATCAGTACAGAACTATGACCACATGGGCATCATCTGGATTCAGAGGGCAGCATAGCCTGGTACCAAGCCAAAGAAGAATACGGAATTTCACTAATTCAAATATTAAAATTGTCATTGAGAAAATCAAAGGCGGGAAGCAGAAACTCATTGGTACGCATCACAAGCCATCTGGAAATGTAGCTCCAACTCCCTCACCACCTGGATTGCAGAACTGTGTTAAGCAACCTTACCAGGACTGTCAAGGTAACACACTGGGCATTTACTTCTTTTCATCCTGAGCTCCTGTACATGCTACATCCTCTTAAAGCAGCAGTACCACAATTAACAAAAACATAAAATGCTGGAAAACCTCAGCAGGTCTGACAGCATGTGTGGAGAGAGAATAGAGCCAACGTTTTGAGTCTGGATGACCCTTCATCAGAGCTCTGCTGAGATTACCCAGCATTTTCTGTTTTTGTTTCAGATTCCAGCATCCATAGTTTTTTTGCGTTTATCTTAGTACCACGACTAACCCTTCCCACTGCACACTGGGTAAGGACAGATCAAACACAGCATCTTGCACAATGACTATGCTGCTCCCCTAATTTACATAACAAGAACAAAGAACAAAGAACAATACAGCACAGGAACAGGTCCTTTGGCCCTCCAAGCCCATGCCGCTCCCTGGTCCAAACTAGACCATTCTTTTGTATCCCTCCATTCCCACTCCGTTCATATGGCTATCTAGATAAGTCTTAAACATTCTCAGTGTGTCCACCTCCACCACCTTGCCTGGCAGCGCATTCCAGGCCCCCACCACCCTCTGTGTAAAATATGTCCTTCTGATATCTGTGTTAAACCTCCCCCACTTCACCTTGAACCTATGACCCCTCGTGAACGTCACCACCGACCTGGGGAAAAGCTTCCCACCGTTCACCCTATCTATGCCTTTCATAATTTTATACACCTCTATTAAGTCTCCCCTCATCCTCCGTCTTTCCAGGGAGAACAACCCCAGTTTACCCAATCTCTCCTCATAACTAAGCCCCTCCATAACAGGCAACATCCTGGTAAACCTCCTCTGTACTCTCTCCAAAGCCTCCACGTCCTTCTGGTAGAGTGGCGACCAGAACTGGACGCAGTATTCCAAATGTGGCCGAACCAACGTTCTATACATCTGCAACATCAGACCCCACCTTTTACACTCTACGTCCCGTCCTATAAAGGCAAGCATGCCATATGCCTTCTTCACCACCTTCTCCACCTATGACGTCACCTTCAAGGATCTGTGGACTTGCACAGCCAGGTCCCTCTGCGTATCTACACCCTTTATGGTTCTGCCATTTAACGTATAGCTCCTCCCTACATTATTTCTACCAAAATGCATTACTTCGCATTTATCAGGATTGAACTCCATCTGCCATTTCTTTGCCCAAATTTCCAGCCTATCTATATCCTTCTGTAGCCTCTGACAATGCTCCTCACTATCTGCAAGTCCTGCCAATTTTGTGTCGTCCGCAAACTTACTGATCACCCCAGTTATACCTTCTTCCAGATCGTTTATATAAATCACAAACAGCAGAGGTCCCAATACAGAGCCCTGCGGAACACCACTAGTCACAGGCCTCCAGCCGGAAAAAGACCCTTCCACTATCACCCTCTGTCTTCTGTGACCAAGCCAGTTCTCCACCCATCTAGCCACCTCCCCCTTTATCCCATGAGATCCAACCTTTTTCACCAGCCTACCATGAGGGACTTTGTCAAACGCTTTACTAAAGTCCATATAGACAACATCCACGGCCCTTCCCTCGTCAACCATTCTGGTCACTTCTTCAAAAAACTCCACCAGGTTAGTAAGGCATGACCTCCCTCTCACAAAACCATGCTGACTATCGTTAATGAGTTTATTCCTTTCTAAATGCGCATACATCCTATCTCTAAGAATCTTCTCCAACAACTTCCCCACCACGGACGTCAAGCTCACCGGCCGATAATTACCCGGGTTATCCTTCCTACCCTTCTTAAATAACGGGACCACATTAGCTATCCTCCAATCCTCTGGGACCTCACCTGCGTCCAGTGACGAGACAAAGATTTGCGTCAGAGGCCCAGCGATTTAATCTCTCGTCTCCCTGAGCAGCCTTGGATAGATTCCATCAGGCCCTGGGGATTTGTCAGTCTTTATATTCTCATACAAACCTAACACTTCCTCCCTTGTAATGGAGATTTTCTCCAACGGTTCAACACTCCCCTCCGAGACACTCCCAGTCAACACATCCCTCTCCTTTGTGAATACCGACACAAAGTATTCATTTAGGATCTCCCCTACTTCTTTGGGCTCCAAGCATAATTCCCCACTTTTGTCCCTGAGAGGTCCGTTTTTTCCCTGACAACCCTTTTGTTCCTAACGTATGAATAAAATGCCTTGGGATTCTCCTTAATCCTGTCTGCCAAGGACATTTCGTGACCCCTTTTTGCTCTTCTAATTCCCCGTTTGAGTTCTTTGTACTCCTCCAGAGCTCCCTCCGCTTTTAGCTGCCTGGACCTAACATACGCCTCTCTTTTCTTTTTGACCAGTCCCTCAATTTCCCTGGTTATCCACGGTTCTCGAATCCTACCCTTCCTATCCTTCTTTTTTACAGGCACATGCCTGTCCTGCAGCCCTAACAACTGTTCCTTAAAAGACTCCCACATGCCAGATGTGGATTTACCCTCAAACAGCCTCTCCCAATCAAGAGCTGCCAATTTTTGCCTAATCCCACTAAAGTTAGCCTTCCCCCAATCCAACACCTTACCCTTGGGACACCACTCATCCTTTTCCATCACTATCCTAAAACTAACAGAATTGTGGTCACTATTTGCTACATGTTCCCCTACCGAAACTTTGAAGACCTGACCGGGCTCATTCCCCAGTACTAGGTCCAGTATAGCCCCCTCTCTAGTCGGGCTATCTACATATTGCTCCAAAGAACCCTCCTGTACGCATTTTACAAATTCCTCCCCATTCAGAGTCCCAGCTCTCAGCGATTTCCAGTCTATACCAGGGAAATTGAAGTTTCCCACGACAACAACCTTATTTTTTCTGCACCTATCCAGTATCTCCTGACATATCCGTTCTTCCACTTCCCTTGGGCTGTTGGGGGGCCTGTAGTATACCCCCAACATAGTGACTGCGCCCTTCCTGTTTCTAAGCTCCACCCAGAGTGACTCGTTACACGACCCCTCTGAATTGTCCTCTCTCTGCACCGCTGTAATATGCTCTCCAACTAATACTGCTACTCCCCCACCTCTTTTGGCCCCTCCTCTGTCTCGCCTAAAACACTTGTACCCCGGAATATTCAGCTGCCAGTCCTGTCCCTCTTTCAACCAAGTCTCTGTCACCGCAACCACATCCAAATTCCTCGTGAGCATTAAGGCCCTAAGTTCGTCTGTCTTACCTGCTACGCTCCTTGCATTGAAGTATAAGCACTCCAGACCTGCTGGCCCAGTGAGGTCACCCTCCCCCAGAGTGCTCTTCTTCTTTGCCAGCCTTGTCCCAGCCCCAAGCTCGTCCCCAGCCTCTACACTTGTAGATCTAATATTTTGATCCCCACCCCCCTGCCATACTAGTTTAAACCCCCCCGAACTGCACTAGCAAAACTCCCAGCCAGGATATTCGTGCCCTTCCAACTTAGTTGTGACCCGTCCTTCTTGTACAGGTGCCATCCTCTCCTGAAAACTTCCCATTGATCTAGGAAAATGAAGCCCTCCCTCCTGGACCAGTCCTTTAGCCAAGCATTCAATTGTACTAACTCCCTACTCTTAGCCTCACTGGCACGAGGCATTGGGAGCAGCCCAGAGATGGCCACCCTGGAGGCCCTACTTTTTAGTCTATTTCCCAACTCCCTGAATTGCTCTCGTAGGATCCCCCTGCTCTTCCTATCTACGTCATTTGCACCAATGTGTACAATGACATCCGTTTCTTTATCTTCCCCTTTTAGGATGCCTCCTATCCGCTCGGTGACATCCATTACCCCAGCACCAGGTAGGCAGACTACCTTCCTGGAGTCAAATGCACAAATCTTGAAATGCCTTTTTCTGGATTTAACACAATGGGTTTTTTTTAATGCATTTACAGAATGCAGGCGAACATTTATTGCTCATCCCCAGTTGCCCCTGAGAAGATGGCAGTGAGCTGCCTCCTTGAATTGCTATCGCCCTAAGATTTTCAAGAAGGTAGCTCACCGCCACCTTCTCAAGGACAGCTGGGAATGGGCATTAAATGCTGGGCCAGCCAGTGACACGCATATCCCATAAATGAATTTTAAAAAATGCAATATTAGTTCATTCATTAATTGTAACTGTTTCATTCTGCTCTCTTTTTTTTCTGCACTCATCATCTCTAATTTACAGCTTTGGGCACCAACTTCTTTTCTCCCAGGCTCTGAGGTCAATCTTTAAAAATGTGTAGCAACTGCCAGGTGTGACTCTCGAGTCTACTTCTGTCTTTTGCAGCACCTTCACAGAAGGTGTTCCTCCTGGTAGACTCCCAACCACCTCCGACGTTTTACCTCGCCCTTGTATAATTCAGACCGGTACTTTGATTGTGCGCACTTTGGAATTCACTTTAATAAGATTGAGTGTGCACTGACATAGAGCTAGTGATTGATCGAGGCTGGAGATATGCAGGAAAGAATACACTGATGTGGTGCTTACATTTTCATTCAGCTGATGATCTTTGGATCGATCATATGAGGAAAGGAAGACTAATGTGCTGCTCCGTGGCAGTATGATAATGGTTTGAGAGAGCGTTCTTTTATGTGAATGTGGTTGAAGTGGTAACATTGTGGTGTCAAAAGAGAAGACTTGCGATGCTTCTTGCAGTAGGTACTGTCTAAGTCTCCTTTATTCCATCCTGTGATAATGACATACACGGGTGAGCCCATAAGAAATGCAATGTTGCTGAGAAATGCTGACCATAAGTGGGGTGGGGGGGTGGGGGGGTGGGGGGGGGGGGTAACAAAAATCTGCGGTTGATCTAACCATTTGAGAAGCAAGTGCAGATGTCTGAATGACAAAAAAGATAATGCTTTAAAAAGTGTTTTGCTGATCAGAAATCTGTGTTCCAAATCTCCAAATCCTTATGTTTCAGGAACTCTTCATTTTTTTTGCCTGTATCAGTTGATCCTGGCAGCTGTTACACCTCATAAATCTCGGTATAAGATGCCCAAAATGCATTAGCATTGGAATCCCAGGAAACTTGCAGCTGCTACATGCTGGTTCTCACTCTGACATATGCCAATGAGGCCGGTGTGGACATAATGTGTGGACTGTGTGATGATTCACAAAGAAATTGCAAGCAAGGTTGGGGTCTGTGTTTTAAAGGTACAGCAGAAATAATCTTCAACCAAATTTCCTCATGACAACACATTTCTTGCACTGTTTATGCACTGCTCATGTAGTGAACCAGTCAGGAAACTTACTCTTCTAATCTTTAGAAATCTGTCTGCTGCTTACATAACCGAAAATTTTCTTTCGAACCCTCAAGCTGCTCTTCTCCTTCCATTGAGTTCAGCTAAATTAGTGTGGTCCAATATATTAGCCACATGAGGCTAATTGGGAATCCAGATGTGGATAATTGCATTTCTGATAAGTAAATAGAAAATGAGTAATTGACACCATAATTAGGCATAGGATCTTGATTCTCATATTCGCAAAGTGTATGCATATGTACTTTTAGCTTTTTTTATTTTAAATTATGTCAGTAAAATTGGCACGCTATAAAAAAAGTCAGGAGTGGTTTATGATCATTGTAAATGCTTTTCCTCAATAATTACTGAATTGTGGTGGGTGTTTGTTAAGCAAATATACATGGGACATACATTTATCTGCAAGGTGTGAGTGTATGAAAAGTGTTTTCTGCTTAAATTAGCGTGTGACTAAAACAATATTGCCTGTGGCTAATCAGCAATTTCCATTGGATAGCATTGATTTAAACTCCTGTTTATTACTCCCAACCCTCATACTTTTTTTTAGAATCCTTCACTAATGACAGCTGGTGTAGGAAAAGTGGTCCTTCTGCTTTCAGCCTCCACAGGGTTAAATGCAGCATTATTCAATTTTGTTCTCCACAGAATGATTACACAACTCTTTGATCTTTGTGATTATCATCCGATTACTATTTCATGAAGTCAGTCAGCCATGCATTTCAGCTCCTCCCATCCATGACCATGTTGCTTTACCCATTACCAGTTACACCAGTCTATACCCTCCTCCTCTGCACTGGTCAGATGCTAATCTTTAGGGAGCTGACAGGAGAAAATAGTGTCTTCATTACAAACGCTAATTTCACACACATTTCCCCATTTGTTCCACAAGAGTTTGGTCGAGAAAGAAGATCATCTATTCTACTAAAGTAACTCTAAAAGCAAATGAACGACATGACAGCTTTAACCAAGAGGGTGAGGAGAGTTAATGCTGAGTGAATCTAATGCAGGCACAGAATATCATAACTTATTTATTCATGTTATTAAACAATAGCGAAGCTCCTGCGGTTATTTAAAGCCAAACGATTGATGTTCTAACAACGATCATGGGATTAAGACAACAACTCTCTCAGTAAGTCTATGTAAACTGATAGCCAAATTATTAGATCAGAGAATATGTTGCAAAAAGTTTCTCTTTTCCTCGATTTGTGCTGAATGGTCAATATGCGAGAGATAAGCTGAAGACGCTTTTTCACCTTTTTGAGATTGTCTGTCACACGAGCTTTTGCATTGTAGAAATGTTGCACAAATCATGTAAAATGGTATTCATTCAGATTCGAAGAAGGGCAGCATGGAGGCACAGTGGTTAGCACTGCTGTCTCACAGCGCCAGGGACTTGGGTTCAATTCCGGCCTTGGGCGACTGTCTCTGCGGAGTTTGCACATTCTCCCCATGTCTGCATGGGTTTCCTCTTGGTGCTCCAGTTTTCTCCCACACTCCAAAGGTGTGCGGGTTAGGTTGATTTGCCATACTAAATTGCCCCTTAGTGTCAGAGGGATTATTAGAGTAAATGTGTGGGGTTGTGAGGATAGGACCTGGGTGGGATTGTTGTTGGTGCAGACTCGATGGGCCAAATGGCCTCGTTCTGTACTGTAGGGATTCTATGATCAGTAGATATTTATAATGATTTGCTGTAATTCATCCACACCTAAGATTGTAAACTACTGGGCCCGATTTTATCATTTTCATTCTAAGTGCTGAATCTGGGCGCAATTCAGATCCGACTTGGAAATCTACTTTCAGGCGCCCCCATACGCACTTAGCCAGGAAAAAAAATCGCGGGTCTGAATTGCACTGTGGGCGGAGCTTAGCGCACCCGGAACGATCGGAGCTCTGAACTGCGCATGCGCAGTTAGAAAAAAATTTGCAAAAGCGTGCCTGTGTCAGATCACTCCCGAGCCACAGAAAGTGGAGAAAGCAGCCCGGGAGCGAAAAGCGGGAGCGATGGCCCCCACAGACATCACTGTCCCCCTTATCCACTCAGCCCCCCCACTACCCAGACCGATCGCGACCCCCTGCCCCCTTCTCCCCCACCGATTGTCCACAGAGTGGCAGCAGACACCCCCACCCTCCCGCATCCCCCACCAGAGATCCAACTGGCCTGCCTCCCTCCTCCCCTCCCACCCCCCAGAGAATGATCTGGCCTCCCTTCCCCCCCCGCCCCCCTCCCCCCAGAGAGTGATCTGGCCTCCCTTCCCTCCCCACCCCACCCCACCCCCCAGAGGTACATCTCATAGAAATCATAGAATCATAGAAACCCTACAGTGCAGAAGGAGGCCATTCGGCCCATCGAGTCTGCACCGACCACAATCCCACCCAGGCCCCACCCCCACATATTTACCCGCCAATCCCTCTAACCTACGCATCTCAGGACTCTAAGGGGCAATTTTAGCATGGCCAATCAACCTAACCCGCACATCTTTGAACTGTGGGAGGAAACCGGAGCACCCGGAGGAAACCCACGCAGACACGAGGAGAATGTGCAAACTCCACACAGACAGTGACCCAAGCCGGGAAGCGAACCCAGGTCCCTGGAGCTGTGAAGCAGCAGTGCTAACCACTGTGCTACCGTGCCGCCCCTCCTCCTCCTCCTCCTCCCTCCCCATCCCCTCACCAGAGAATGATCGGACCCCCCTGCCCCCCTCCCCGCCCCACCACCACCAATCTGGATCAGAGAGCCGTTGGAAGCTCTGAACTCACCTCTTCAGCAGCTGGAGCGCCCGAAACAGACTTTTATTTAGCATGTCCATTTAGGCCCGATTCCGGATTGGCGAACACAGTGGTAAAGGAGGAAATGCTGATGAAGTTGGGCGGGCAGTTCATTCATTCAATTTAAATGCATGCAAATGCATTTTGGGCACGAATCGGATCGTGGCCATTCCCGGGCCTCAGTAAAGTGGGCATCTGCGCGGATGCGGGTGTGGATCGCGTTAATGGCCTCACGCCCGACTGGCGCGACACAATGGTAAAATCGGGCCCACTGTGTTCATTAATATTATATAAAGCCACTTATCAAATCATAAAAATCAACAATTCACTTGCCCCTTTAAGTAAAGTTGGGTTAGAATCATACTGCTGATAATGTTGTTTTGTACCAATGTTTGAGATATTTTTTTCCTTAGCTTTATAGTTTAATCTTCATTTAAACCCTCCAGAGAGCACATGACGCCTCTATCTTGATCCACTCTAACAAAATTTCTATCTTACACTAAGCATACCTGCTAAAATTTCAGCAAAGAGCATTAAGGTCAGACTATAAAGAATCCACAATACTAAAGACTAAGTGACTGATGCTACATCCTGAAATTAAAAAATACGAAACAATGACAAAAAACCTTTGGTTCATAAGGTTAATGAAAGAGACAGTGTTGCTGAAGAACACAAAGGATGACTGAGGTGAAATTGAGGATTTACCTCATCCTGAAAGCAGAAAAATATTGCAAAGGTAATTGCTATATCTGGAAAATGTATCTTTAACACCAAATGGCCTTGAGGAAATCACCTTCTTTATCTCTTGGATAACATGTTTAAAGAATAGACACCATTGTTGCAGAGACCTCTGACCTACACCAGGAGTACTGATGTGGAAAATCATGGGCATAGTTTCATAGAATCCCTGCACTGTGAAGGAAGTCATTTGGCCAATTGAGCCTGCACTGACAACAATCCCACCCAGGTCCTATCCCCGCAACACCATGCCTTTAACCTAGCTAGTCCCCCTTACATTAAGGGACAATTCAACATGGCCACTCAACATAACCCACACATCTTTGGACTGTGGGAGGAAACTAGAGCACCCGGAGGAAACCCACGCAGGCATGGAGAGAATGTGAAAACTCCACACAAACAGAGGCCGGAATTGAACCCAGGTCCTTGGCGCTGTGAGGCAGCAGTGCCAACCACTGTGCCACTATGCTGCCGTATGTCACCGTTTGAGTTGAGAAGTTGTCATTAACCCTGTTGTGAAAGATCGGCCGAGGTATTTGACAGAATTGGGGTGGAAAATTGTTTTGGGATGCGCTCTGCCATATCCATGCCTCATTGTGACTTTCCTCATCCCCTTGGAAGGGTTTGTGAAAATGAGATAGGAATCAGGAAAAGACATCCTCTGATCTATAACCCTATACTTTTCAAGTTTTGCATGCTGGATGCAATGACTGCCTGTCAGCCAGACCAAAATGTCCACCATCCTCCTGATGGGGATGGGATCTCTGAAATTTCTTTCACCACCAGACCTTATGCAAATACCCACAGAGCAACACCGACAAGATCCCCCCTTCTCCTCACTGATCTCAGACAGAGTGACAGCAGACCCCCCCTTCTCCTCACTGATCTCAGACAGAGTGGCAGGGACCACCCCCTTCCCCTTCACTGATCTCAGAAAGAGTGGCAGTGGACCCCTGCTGACCTCAGGCACAGTGGCAGCGGACCCACCTTCCCCCTCACTGATCTCAGACTGAATGGCAGCGGATCCCCCCTTCCTCCCCCCACCAATTTCAAGCCGAGAGCCATCGGACGCTCGGCACTTACCTCCTCACTAGCTGGAGCGCCCGAATCAGACTTTTGTGGAGCATGTTTGTTTTGCGTCGATTCTGGATGAGCGAATACGGTGGTAAAGGGGGAAGTGCCGGTAAGGTTGGGCGTGCAGCCTATTAAGTCAATATAAATGTATGCAGATGCATTTAAATGGCCGTCGTGCCCGTTTTGGGCGCAGTCCTGATCATGGCCATTTGCGGGGTTTGGTAAAGGGGGAAACAGTGCGGAGGCGGGCGCAGATCGCGCTACTCGCTTCACACCCAACTTTACCAAGTTTTTGCGCCTGAAAACAGGTGCAATGCAATGGTAAAATCGGGCCCTTCGTACACTAAATCTGGGTTCCAGTCCATTATCAGATGTCAACTATGGGCAGTAAACAAATAATCCTATTGCTTTTCTGGATATTTAGAATAATGGTTGGAGGCAGTTTCCAGTGGGGTTTCACTGGATTTAACATCAGTTTCTTGCTTTTCATGGCAAACATAGATTCAAATATATTGTTAAGAAGTTTGCAGATGACACAAAAATTGGCAATGTGGTTGATAGAGAGGAAGAAAGCTGTAGACTGTGGGAAGATATCAATGGACCAGTTAGGTGGGTAGAAAATTGGGAAAATGAATTCAGTTTGAAGTGTGAGGTAATTTATTTGGACAAGCCTTACAGGCAAAGAACTACAAAATCGATGGAAAATGTGAGATCTTAAGGTGTATAAAATTATGTGGGATGTGGATAGAATGGATAGGAAGGACCTATTTCCCTTAGCAGAGAGGTGTACAAAACAGATTTAATATAAACTAGCAGAAGTGTTAGCGTTGAGAGGAAACTATTTCATCCAGAGGGTGGGGCGGGGGAGTTTAGAACTTAGTGCCTGAAAGGGTGAAAGAGGCAGAAATCTTTACCACCTGAAAAAAAGTATTGCATACTTAGTAGTTGAAGTTCAGGGACCATGAGCTGAATTAGCCTGGATAGTTCATATTTGGTTGGCACAGACACAAAGGAATGAAAAGCCTCCTTCAGTACCTTAAATTTTCTGTATTTCCAATTTAGCCACCAGGTGTCTGAACAACAGTGGATTCATCTCTGAGTAAAATATAATCCTGATAGACTTTTTTTTGTGATGGAAATCTTCCTGATTAGAATTTGGTCAAATAGCAATTTTAATTTGTGCTCTTCGCCTCAATTTGAAAAATACCGAGGGCTCTCTACGTTTCAAAGAAGGCTTTTCATTCAGAACACAGGAAGAAGACGCACTATAGATCTATCTACGGCAAAATCACTCATCTTTCCAGTTGTGTCGCAAACAGATGTTGTCAGACGATGATTCTGGATTTTTAATTTCTTTTCATTTGATAGAAATTTTCACTCCTTTGTATTCACCAAAAAAGAGTTGAAAGCAGGAGCCACGCGGATGTCAAATCACTTTCTATCTAGAATTTGTCATATTAAATGTCAGGAATTTTGAATACTTTGTGCTTATATGTGGGTGCATAAAATGATATTAACACTGATATTGTAAATGGCTCCTTTACTGCATTCTCTCTATTAGTAAGCTAAACAATGGAAGGAGAACACAATAGGCTTCCTGATTTTCCCACAAGGCCTTTGAATGCTGCCCATTAATGACATTGAGAATATGCTAAGAGCAAGTTAGTGGATTTGACCGTGGATGCTGGGAGCAGCTCACAGAAGCTCTAATTGCCAGCAGTTCAGAATGGCAGGTGTGTGTGTCACTTCCAATCAGGGCAGTAGACAGCCACAGAGTCACAAATAGCGGAGCAGTGGTAGAAATGGAGTCAGACTCCCTTTCATTCGCTCCATACCTGTCAATTCAATTTATGTGAGTTTGTCCCATGCAGCATAAGAACTGATTTACACAAATCATTATTTATTATATATATATCTCTGTCTGACTGAAAATACTTTTTTAATGACAGAAATATTTCTAAATCTATCGCTTGTCATGGAAATTTTTTTAAAAAGCACTTATGTTCGGACTTCGATTCCAGATTATGATACCTGAACAGTTGCATTGATTGTAGGATTGCCCAGTGATAAAACTACATTTTGCACTGGGTTTAAAACCATGAGAAACATAGAAAGGCTTTCTCT
This sequence comes from Mustelus asterias, assembly GCF_964213995.1. Classification (NCBI taxonomy): domain Eukaryota; kingdom Metazoa; phylum Chordata; class Chondrichthyes; order Carcharhiniformes; family Triakidae; genus Mustelus; species Mustelus asterias. The sequence continues at coordinate 110,019,658 of NC_135804.1, forward strand.
GGGAATGAACATTTTACATTGGGAGTAAGAATGAATAACTTGTGACATTTTGTGTTGGAAATGAGGATTCTGTTTGCAGTCTTCCACATTTGGTGACCTGTGCACTTTGCATTGTGTTTGTGATGTGTTCCACATATATGATGCACTGTTTTATGTTGATTGCTTTGTGTTCTATGCTGTGTATATTTTTGCACTATTTTGCTCTATGTGTTTTTTGGTTATGTACTGCCTATGATGCAGAATTTCTGTTTGTGCTTTCGGCTTATTGTTTTATATGTTGGATCTACAGTACTTCTGCTGCTCTCAACATGCTTAGTGTTTCTTTAGTGCTGTGTGTCCTATATGCTCAGTGTAAGATGGGGCATAGAGGGTGCATGCTGTTTGATGTACTATATGCAAGCTGCATATAGCTGTGGTGCATGGCAATGTGCAGTCTGATCAGTGTTGTTTATAATGGTTCAATCTATGTTGGAGCAGGATATTTCTTGCTGTGCCCTGTTTAGATATTTTCCCTCATCCTTCAGAAAAGTTGCTGGAAAGGCGAATTGCTCTTTCCACAGTGCTAACATATTAAATGAACACGCTGTAATTAATGTTCAAATTGTCCAGCAACTTGTGAGTTGCAATTCACGAGCTATCTCTTCCTTGGGTCAAGATGCTGGGCAATTTGTACATCAGTAACAGTGTGTGCATTTAACATGTTGTCACTTTGGAAGAAAATCCTGGCATATTATATTCTGCTTTGCATGTATTCTGGGCACTCTGTAATTTATTGGAATTTAAAAAGCCAAATACAGAGATCATTTATTCTTGCAATCAATATTTTTTTGCAACTAATCAGAAATCCTGAACAATTCACTCCAGTAATAATAGATCCTTAAAGGAATCAGAGAAAAACACTAACTCTATCAGCTATACAATGGATGTTTTCAAGGAAGTTATAGCGGTAAAGGTCAAAATTACACCTGGAATGCAGGTTTGGAACCATGTCTTTCCCAGGGAATCAAACATCTTGATAATCCTTGTTGTACTTCATCATATTTTGAACAGTCAGGTGATACTTATGAAGGATGAAATTTTAGCATTTACCGTTAGTGGGTGTGGCTGCTGAGTGGAGTTCAAAATATGAACTCACACTGCCCGAGTGAGCTATTGCAATTCTTTGCATCATCCTATGCGTTGGTCTAATTGTTGAGTGACCTCCCGGATCTCATGTAGTGCACAGAATGTTACAGGTGACAATACAGAGTGAAGTTGTAGAATTCTGTGGTTTGGTTACCAAATGAGAGGGGGACATAGTGGTGCAGGACCATCATATAGATAGCCGGACTCTGTTCAGTAACAAGGGAGGGAAAAGTATAAGGAAGCAAAGCATGTTTGATGTGCTGAATGTGGAATTGTGGCGAGGATTAGCTTTAAACTGCAATTTATAGTGTAAACAGAGTGGTGGCATGATACGTGGTACATTTACATTGCCATAGGCTGCTGTGATGATATATGACTTATGCTGGCGGTGCAGTGATTAATCATTAGCATATTTAATTCACTTTAATTGCTGTAGTTAATGACCATGTTTTTTATACCAGTGAACAAGCTTTTAAGCCTCCAGGCTCCAAGGCAGTGGGCATAAATTTTATATGCACAAAGTTAATCATTAGGTATATAATTAATATTCATGAATAATGTTTGGAGTATGAAGAAAGACAAATAGTTTGAGTACAACACTGATTCTGTTGAAGGAAGTCTTCAGAATGTTAATTATATACCGTAATCCAGTGTTTCATTATTAGAAATGCTCCATCCAAACACTGAAGAAAAATATTTGAACATTTGGATAAATTATAGCATTTTTAATGTATTTTGTATTTATGTCAAAGAATAATCTCATGAGGAACAATATATTTCTTACAAACTATACAAATAACCAATAGTGAATACTGGATTCACCAGTAGTGAATACCAAGAGTCATGTTGCCAGAAACTGTGAGGACTTTACTGCTGTACAGAGGAGGAACTGCGGCAAGCATGTTCAGGGTCAGTAAATCGCCATTGTCATCAGGCACCTGTACTTATTATCAGAATTGCCATTGCAGGTAAAGATAGTCCATTGATCAATGTTTACATCTTCCCAGTGGAAGAGTTATTTCAGAGAGGAGAGTTGTGATGGTACAAAATAAAATGAATCAATTTGTAAAACGTAACTAAAATCTGTGAGTGAGATGTTGGGCATAACCTGGCCAATTAGAGGGTCATGGCAATCAGAACCCCACGCTGCAACATTCCCTAGAAGGAACGGAATGATCTGTATCAGGAAACATCCAGAGACTTTTCCAATTACATATTCTACATTTCTATTTTAATGTTTGGCTTCACTGGTAGATTCCCTGCAGCCTTTTCAAGGCTGAGACTTACTCGATAGACATATTTTGGAAGTTTTATTTGCTCTACTCATGAAGTATGCCCCAGAAAAAGCAGGTTTTTTATCCATTATTATCTTATCTTATGTGCCTGCCCTCTCTGTAATCTGGAACAGTTTTAAATAGGCTAAAAAGCAAATTAATAATTCCTAACTATCCCGTCTGTGAGAAATTCACTGCTGGAAAACAAACATATTGGATGGTTTAGAGCGAACTTGCTATCTTGAAGAGATTCTCTATTGTAAACAGTTAGTTTCAGAGCGTCCACTATAACGTGCTGCCTTTTCTGTCCTCCATTGTTTCTTTGTGGAGATGTTACTCTTTGAACAATGCAACGTCCTTCCTCCACCACTGAGGCAAACTAAAGCTGACAATGCAAATGTTGCTTCATGGAAAGTAACATGTGCCAATCTTCTCTTGAACTGATGTTGTTGCGTATAAAAGTGCTAACTACTAACATAAACTCTATGGGCTGAAGTGTATTTGGACATTGTAGGTCACGGCAGCAGCACTAGAAGCAGGTGTCACGTGCCCGACATGTGGCTAATCAACTGCCTGGAGATTTGGAACTTGTCCAAATGATGACTGGGGGCAGGCAACAAGGTACGAATAGTAGCATCACCTGATTCATAAGTCATGCCACATTGAAAAAGTTGCCAGCCTGCATGCCGCGCTGCCCTGTTGCTAAAGATTGCCTTAACAACACTGTTGAAGGACCTTGTGTCAGACCTGAAGACTCCAGAACCCCAAAGGCAGATCTAAAAGCCCAAGGAGCAGGCCAGGGGGCTACTGCTACTATGACGGAGAGAGATACTAGGCCCCATGTTTTAGCATGACCTCCTTATAAGGGAAAGGCAGGAAGTTCTCTTCCGAAGGGAAAGTAAGAAAGGTCAAGTAACTCTGGATGGAGATTGAAAAGTAGATCAGAAGCCATGGGATCACCACACCATGGCCCCCCTCCCTCCCCCACCTCACCACCTCCACCAGCACATCCCCCGGAGCCAGTCCTTGTAGTGGTGCCCTAAACACATCGATGACCTTCTTTGCTCAACTGGGGTGAAACCTCCAAACAGTTTTCCTTTTTGGGGCTTATATGTGTCAAAGTGAGACAATGAGCTAGATAGGGAGGGATTGGGCAGCCAAGCAGTGACAAGCAGGTGCGGCAGCAATATATTCTTTCAGTTATATGGCTGTATCTCAGTGAGACCCAGCTCTATCTTTGCTGAACCTGCCACGTCCTTGGAGAGCAGGGACATATGAAGGCGGCATTTGGGAGCCCCCATCTTGGGCCAATGGGATGTCACCTGCACATGTATTATACTAATCTTCATGATTATAGGAGAAATTAGCACACAACCATAAAGAACAAGTCGAATGGACAAGAGTTGGCCACCACCAATTCCATGCTGCAAGTTCTACACAAAGTGCCAAGTTGAAGTTAGACTCCTCCATCTTCCTTGTCAATGGCATTAGTCTTTCTGACCGGTCTGCCAATGCAACATTTCTGTGTTCATATTCATCTTCCTTTCTCAGTGTCCCCCCACATCAAAATTCCTTACCTGAATCCTCTGCAGCAGAATGCGTCAGTGTGGCCTTGCCCTTTGGGGAGCTAGAATCTGCATTAACTTTTCTCTCTACCCTAGCTGTACATCAGTTATTCCATAATTCACCATGTGCGGAGCTTGCTTCTATACTACAGGCTAAAGTATGTACAATTCAATTTTCTCCACTGGTGGCAGCGTGAAACCAAGTGATGGTGTTTCTTCATCATCAGTGTCCTGCTTCTCTTACAAATCATGCACCTGCATAACCAACATGCACTCGCTTCATTATGTAACAGTTCTTCGTAAATGTAACGAGAAAGATATGAGGTTGGGACTGCGGTGAGGAAAGTGGGAAGAAGTAAGTAGGAAGTATGCTTACACCAGCTACACCTTGTAACTCTGAAGAGATTGTGGAATGAGATACAGAGGGATGTGAGAATGTGGAAGAGATAGAAACATATCATCAACAATTTCAGCCTACCGCTAACCATGGCCTTAGTCAAGACTGTTGCAATTGTGATGATTACCTGTAAAGACTTGCATTCCAACCATTATCTTGTAAATTGAGTTTGTGTCTATATATGCCCTGTTTGTGAACACAACTCCTCACTCACCTGATGAAGGGGCCGTGCTCCGAAAGCTTGTGCTGCCAAATAAACCTGTTGGACTTTAACCTGGTGTTGTGAGATTTCTTACTGCAATTGTGATGACCCGTGGATGGAGAAAAACATGTATTTTCTTTTGTGTGATGTCCCTTTAAGAATAAAGTGGGCTGGGGCGTATTTTGAAAGATAATTAATTCATTTCCTGGTTAAACATCATTGGTTCCAAGAAATTTCTATGTGAACTAAAATTGCCATGGGGTGAACAGCAAAGAAACAAAGGGTAAATAGAAAGCTAATTGCAGTGAGGTTGGGTTTCAGCCTGTTTTTTTTTCTGTTTGGGCGTTTGGAAAACTGAGAATTCATGCAAAGAGAAAACAAGCAAGGCTCTCTCTCAATGTATCAGATTCCTGTTTGGCCCTCTGAGAGATGTCACGAAGCTATGTCCCTCATTTTCTGATGGAAAATTTCAACTGACTGGAAATTTTGTAATTTGAAATGAGACAGAATTAACTAATTAAAAATGCAAGGCCACTTTTCAAGGTGGAGGTGAAAAATCAAGCACGACACCTTGAGGGGAGGGAGAGAGACATTTCCTATCATTCAAAGATCCATCGAAACTCTACTTTCTGAGGAAGAGACTTTAAAATGCAAAATGCTGAATATTGAAGCAATGTTTGCAACAGGCAGACCCATCTGAAACCCCTTGGAAATACAAAAGGGGTGAAGTAGAACAGGCCAAGCTATAGGCACTGCAGAGAGATTGCAAGAGTCACAAGTGCTGTCAAGAAAGTTTTCAACAGAGGAAACAGGCTGAAAAGCTGTGCTTTCTCCACTTCTGGTGGCACGGTACCACAGTGGTTAGCGTCGCTGCCTCATAGTGCCAGGGACATGGGTTCGATTCCTGGCTTGGATCACTGTCTGTGTGGAGTTTGCACGTTCTCCCCGTGTCTGCGTGGGTTTCTTCCGCGTGCTCTGGTTTCCTCCCACAGTCTGAAAGATGTGCTGGTTAGGTGCATTGACCCAAACAGGCGCCAAAGTGTGGCAACTAGGGGAATTTCACAGTAACTTCATTGCAGTGTTAATGTAAGCCTTGCTTGTGACTAATAAATAAACTTTACCTTACTTTACTTTACTCTCTCTGTTGGAACAATGTTTCAACCAGTTCAGAAGTCGACTTTACTAGAAATTTACCATTGAATGAGATCTCATGATAAATGAAACATCTTCTACATATGACCGCATCCATGAAACCAGCTAATCAAATTGGTCACAATATTTAAAAATCTGCGGGCTGGATTTTCCACGCAAGCTGTCATGTGATTTGTGATGGCCAAGGAGGCGGCCTATCATTGGCTGGTGGGAGGACCTCCTGGTCTCACCATTTTCATGATGTGGAGATGCCGGCATTGGACTGGGGTAAACACAGTAAGAAGTTTAACAACACCAGGTTAAAGTCCAACAGGTTTATTTGGTAGCAAAAGCCACACAAGCTTTCGAAGCTCTAAGCCCCTTCTTCAGGTGAGTGGGAATTCTGTTCACAAACAGAGTTTATAAAGACACAGACTCAATTTACATGAATAATGGTTGGAATGCGAATACTTACAACTAATCAAGTCTTTAAGAAACAAAACAATGGGAGTGGAGAGAGCATCAAGACAGGCTAAAAAGATGTGTATTGTCTCCAGACAAGACAGCCAGTGAAACTCTGCAGGTCCACGCAACTGTGGGCGTTACAAATAGTGTGACATGAACCCAATATCCCGGTTGAGGCCGTCCGCGTGTGTGCGGAACTTGGCTATCAGTTTCTGCTCAGCGACTCTGCGCTGTCGTGTGTCGCGAAGGCCGCCTTGGAGAACGCTTACCCGAATATCAGAGGCCGAATGCCCGTGACCGCTGAAGTGCTCCCCAACAGGAAGAGAACAGTCTTGCCTGGTGATTGTCGAGCGGTGTTCATTCATCCGTTGTCGCAGCGTCTGCATAGTTTCCCCAATGGATGAATGAACACCGCTCGACAATCACCAGGCAAGACTGTTCTCTTCCTGTTGGGGAGCACTTCAGCGGTCACGGGCATTCGGCCTCTGATATTCGGGTAAGCGTTCTCCAAGGCGGCCTTCGCGACACACGACAGCGCAGAGTCGCTGAGCAGAAACTGATAGCCAAGTTCCGCACACACGCGGATGGCCTCAACCGGGATATTGGGTTCATGTCACACTATTTGTAATGCCCACAGTTGCGTGGACCTGCAGAGTTTCACTGGCTGTCTTGTCTGGAGACAATACACATCTTTTTAGCCTGTCTTGATGCTCTCTCCACTCCCATTGTTTTGTTTCTTAAAGACTTGATTAGTTGTAAGTATTCGCATTCCAACCATTATTCATGTAAATTGAGTCTGTGTCTTTATAAACTCTGTTTGTGAACAGAATTCCCACTCACCTGAAGAAGGGGCTCAGAGCCTCGAAAGCTTGTGTGGCTTTTGCTACCAAATAAACCTGTTGGACTTTAACCTGGTGTTGTTAAACTTCTTACTGTGCTCACCATTTTCAACAGGCTTTCCCATTGAATGTACCCCTCCCTGCCGGGAAATCTGTGGCGGGGTGAGCCGTCAACGGGATTGGAAGATCCCACCAGCGTAAATGATTGGACAATTCCAGACTATGCCTCAAGAACAACCAAAGGACACTTAACTGTATATTCTGCTCTATCTCCCCTTATTTATATAACCTGATAACGTGTGATGTCACATTTTTATTATATTTATTCTCTTGATCAGTGGTTAATAAATTTGCTCTTTCTTTAACTCAAGAAAACGTTGTTTTATTGGATCTTTATTACTCACTACATAAATAGTTAAATACATTTGGATTAAGAAAAGGCATATCCTCAAGAAAACTAAATTTAATCCTTTATTGTGATCAAGAAAGAAGGTTGAATAGAAGGAAGCTGGTTCACTCCTTCCCATCTGGTCATAGCAATGTAGCTGTGAAGCTTATAACAGAGCTAAATAAGTAAGGGTGAGGTGAGGCTATTGTTATGAATACACATCTCCAAGAATTATATGCTCATTAGAAATTGGAAGGGCATTGAGTTATTTGAGAACTGACCTGAGTTTTTTTTTAAAAGGCTCAAGTTCACTTTGGAGTGTAAGCAAAAACTCTCTTCCACCTTCTTCCGTCAAGCAAAAGATACAAAAGTCTGAGATCACGTACCAACTGACTCAAAAACAGCTTCTTCATTACTGCCATCAGACGTTTGAATGGACCTACATCCCATTAAGTTGATATCTCTCTACACCCTAGCTATGGCTGTAACACTACATTCTGCACATTCTCCTTTCCTTCTCTATGAACAGTATGCTTTGTCTGTATAGTGCGCAAAAAACAATACTTTTCACTGTATGTTAATACATGTGACAATAATAAATCAAATCAAAAAACTGCCTTTTCCAAGAAGACACTTGACTAAATGACCAGCAAGTTATCTGAGGAGACAAGAACTATTTGGTGAGTTGAACTTTGATTTCCGGAGAACCTGCCCACCCCCGCCCCCTCCCCCCCGCCGCCCCCCCACCCCACCCCAACCCCACCAAACCCAGCCCCACCTCCAACACTGTTTTCAGGCAGTTGGGCCCTGGTGATTTTCTAGAAACCACCTGACTGAGATGAGTTTTCTGCTTTAAACTTCTTTATTGGATTGAGTTTTGGGAATAAACCAAAAAGAAGAAGGTTTCCCAACTCACTCTCTTCCTATCCCAATTGGAATTCAGTGTAGCTATCAGTATCCAGTGAGAAATCCTTACCTTCGTATAACTAGTCTATATTTAGAAACTTGGGGAACTGAGACAAGAGAAAAATCCCAAGGACATTGACTCTTTTCTCTTTAATACTGAAGCTCCTTTGGAAAGAACCTCCAGACAACTGCAGTCAGATGTGAGCAGTGATGTATTTTCATACATGGGAGCACCAGATTGACAGTGTAAAAACCCTTCAAACTTTATCTTTTTTCATAAGGTTTTTGATTAAGTTGGCTTGAAGATGTTTTTCTCTTTTACCCCAAACTCTGCAAAGACCCCATTTGTTTTGTCCTTTGTTTATATGTGTGGGAAGGTTGGGATTTAAAGGGTTACATAGTTACACTTCTGGATTATAAATTGTATGTCAACCAGTTTTTGCATCTTGTTTTTTATGAGACAAATTTTTGTTTCATAATCAATCTGGATGAGTTTATTGAGAAGAAGTCTGATTAAAGTCTTTTACTCTGGGTCTAACAATAGTGAAAATAAACAATTCGCCATTTTGGAAGTGAATTCAACATTTACACTTCTGGTGTGATCTGTGGAGTTTTGGGGCTGAATAAATTGCATATTCCTCCCATTTGGGTTGTAACACTATGAATATTATCTTTGAGTCTTGCTTGATGAAAGAGACATGTAGGTTTTTTAAATAGCTTATTTATGTCACAAGTAGGCTTACATTAATACCATAATGGTTACTGTGAAAATTCCTTAGTTGCCACATTCCGGCGCCTGTTCGGGTACACTGAGGGAGGATTTAGCATGGCCAATTCACCTAACCAGCATGTCTGTCGGACTGGTGGGATTTTCCAGCCCTTCCTGCCAGTAGGATCTTCTGGACTCACCAAAATACTCCCCGCAGTGGGTTCCCCATCAGCAGGATGGATGAGTTATACAAAATGTTGTGGACATTAGTGGGACTGGAAAACCTCAGCAGTGGCCAATAGCAAACCATCTCCACTGTCAGAAAACACATTACGGGGGGGTTGGAAAATCCCACCCATAGTAGATGATGAAGGGATTGTGGTGAATTGAGCAGTTTGTGAAGATAGTAATTCACTTATAGGAAATGGCAAGGGAATGTGTTCACTGACCATGATGACTTTTGTGAGGTCAATGTGAGACTGCTGGCATCAATTGCAATGGTACCTTGTTCCCACTGCCTTTGTAATATCTCCTGGAGGGCCTCCAGGCTCCTGAGGGAGAATCTGCCCTCCTGTGCACCTCTTCCACCAAGACCTTTATAACACTGTTTTCATCTCTCTTGCTGATGATAAACTCTAAGCAGTTCCAGGCTCACTTTAGGTGGTGCTAGCCTTGCTTAGGTGTGGGTCTGCTGCTGAAACGCACAGCCACTCAGCAGCTTAACGCTAGGGTGCTTGTCACTATCATTTAAGTTAGTGTGGACTTTGCTTGGCACCTGTCTCACGATGTAGGGGTGTAAGTTAATCATGCATTGTGACCACCATGCCCATTCCCCAGCTTTCCCCAAATTTCTGCAAAGAAGTTTGTGGCAACAGAGTGATCCTTTTCACAGGGGCAGCCATTCCTGTTTTGTATCCTGACAATCCATTTTCAAGTTGTCCATGTGGGATGAGTTGCTGGCTTAACTCACATTTGCTTTCTCTTTGTCATTCCTCATAATGGTGTGTGAAATTAGATTCATTTTTCTCACTTGCACATTATTCTTACTTTTCAGAATTCTATGTGCCGGTTTTCACATCTGAATGCACTTCCTAGGTGTTTAGTTTATTTATTTATCAGTGCCACAAGTAGGCTTACATTAACACTGCAATGAAGGAAAAATTGTATAGAATGAAACATAAACAGACATAGATTTCCATAGCCTAATGAATAAATGCTCCAACTGTGCTGTTCTCCAACTTAAGTGATAGTGAATATTTTGTTTAAATTACAGTGCACAAGGGATGGATTCTCAGTTGACAGAGTTTCATAGGCAGGAGGATTGACTAGTGAAGCTTCATTTATTATATATGAACTTTTAGCATTGACAGCATATGTTGAGGTACAACTTCACCTACATGTGTTCTTGACACCAACACATTGTTCTGGTTTATATACTAGGAAATTTTGTGCTGTTGCTTTGGTTGTAATGTTGTAGAGGATTGGAAGCCCTGCTGTATTACACTGCTGTATGAGTAGGAGGAATCTAATATGAACAACATCCATTCCTTTCAAACCTACTTTCATATCTGCATAGTTTTGGACTTTCTTCAGCTTACAACAACAAATCGGTCTTCCCAATAGTCTGCCAAACAGATACACACAGATGATTTCAAAAGATAAGCTGACTCAAGGACATATACTTTTCTGCTGGTTTACCAGACATCTTAGTTACTAAGTTGCTTCAGTGTAGTAAATTGAATACCAAGGACAATAATATTGTTAACTGGAGACTATTTTTATGTCTTTTGGCATGTAGATGGAGAGTCAGCATTATTATAATGTTTCCTTGACAGAATTCTTGGTTTGGTCTTCTTAATACTGAGATAGTATTCTTATTATCCATCCACTATCCAGTTATGCTTTCATTTCTCTAGAATGAATCAATAACTGACTGTATTACAAAAAAGGATATTTATCAGTCGGTGAATATGTCAGGAAATAGGGGGTGGCACAGTGGTTAGCATTACTACCCCACAGCACTGGGACCAGGGTTCGATTCCAGCCTTGGGTGACTGCCTGTGTGAAGTTTGCATATTCTCCCCATGTCTGCGTGTGTTTCATCCAGTTTCTCTGGTCAAATATGACACAAGGCTTGCAAACAGTGTGGTTCATGCTCAGCTAGTTGCCAGTGGGTGGGATGGAGTTGGTGGCTGGGGAAAGGAGTTTGTTGCTGGGACAGAATATCAAAGCAATATTCTTGTAAATCTCTTCTTCCCATTGGTGTGGTGACCAGAACTGTATGCAGTACTCCAACTCTATTCTAACTCATTAGGGAGGCACTCCTACTCCCACCACGGGTTTTCCGGCAGTGTGGGAAGGAGTCGATGGGAAATCCCATTGACAGTAGCAGACCAGAAGATCCCACCATGAGCCAATGGCGCCCCACCTCCCATCGTGAGAAAGACACCACAGGGATGCTAGGGAATCCTGTCCAGAAAGTAATCAAGAGTCAGGTTCATTTCAAGGTCCCGAGTGTGCTGGTGTCTGGTGCTTGAATGACATTGCGATCTAATGTGAGGCGGCCACATAACAGCTAACTCCACGTTCCCTCCAATTCAGAATGGCAGGCAGAAAAGGGACTCAGGATGCTCAGTGAGACTGGACTGGCCCACCGGCAGCCTCTTTGAGAGAGGTGGGCAATGCTAAGGCAGGAGATCAGTGCGAAGGTGCCTCAATATGGAGGTGCTCCTAAAAGGCTGCCAAAAGTTCCATAACAAAGAAGTCCCTGAGCAGTTGGAGCCTTCAGTGCGGAGGGGACACCCCTCCAGAAGAATATTTTTGACTGCAGCTGTGACTGTTTCAGCCCTATGGCTCTGTCGTAGGGGCATGGATAACAAGCTCTGATGGGCCTCCCATCTCCCACTGGGGGCCCAACCCCAAAACTTTGTCAGGATCTGGAGTATCGAAGAAGTTCCAATGGTGTGGAAAATGGAGGAGGCCTTAATTGCCCTGATTGGCTTCTCGCCTCCGTGGTGTACGTTGCCAACTGCTATGGCAGTCCACTCCTAGTAAACTCACCCAGAGCGGGGACAGCGTCGGGGAGCTGTCCCAATGGGATATTCCGATATTTCCCCTGTCACCCTGCCTCCAAAACCACCTCCTAGGGGCTGGGAAGAATCTGGACACAGTATCAGAATCTGAGTGATGGCTGACACTGGAGATTGAGTGATGATACCTTCTCATCTTCACTTACATTTTGCCCTTCTTCCACTGAACAACTTTCAATTCTTTGGCATCTGAATTGAAGAAAAGGACAAGGGTTGGGTGTGATGGGTGGAGAGGAGAAAATAAGAAGTCCATGCCTTCACCCTCTGCACCTTGTCTGTCAGAAGAGCTTGAGGGATGAGTGTGAAGTAGAATGCGAGGAGAATTTGGTATGCAGATACCTCCATCATTAGAATGAAGAGTCACACGGACTCGAAATGTTAACACTCTTTCTCTCTCCACAGATGCTGCCAGACCTGTCGAATTTCTCCAGCTTTTTCTAATTTTATTTCAGATTTCCAGCAGCCGCACAGCGTTTTGCTTTTATTACCCCCATCATCAATTGCCTCAGCTGCAGCCTCAGAGATGCCCCTTCCCATGATAACCTGCACCCTGATGAGAGTTAGACCATAGAGGTGCTTTTCTTCCAGTCCATTTAGGCTGCCTGTTAAAGGCACTTTCTCCTGTAAGAATGAGGGAAGTATGTCAGCCAGTGTCATGAAATATGTTTGGGTGATTTGGCTGTCGTAACTGAATAGCTGCCAGTGTGTGTGACCTGTGAGTTGTGGGTGTGAGACTTGCAAAGGTCCCTGATAGGGAAACTTATCAACTTTGCTTCAAACTTCCACTCTTCTCTCATCTTCTCCGACTCGTCCCCTCTCTTCCTTGACTTCTCAGCCTATCCGCAGAATTGAAGACAACCAACAAATATTCACTATAAACCTATTGACTCTCACGGCTGCCTCAACCACACTTCTTCACAGTTTCTTCGCACACACTGCATCCTTTAAAGACTCCATTCCATTCTCCCAGTTTCCCTGTCTCCATCTCATAAGTGGCACACTGGCATGGTGGTTAGCACTGCTGCCTCACACCACCAGGGACCTGCATTCGATTCCTGGCTTGGGTCACTGTCTGCAGAATCTGCATCTTCTTCCCGTGTCTGCATGGGTTTCCTCCAGTGCTCTGGTTTCCCCCCACATTCCGAAAGGCGTGCTGGTTAGGTGCATTGACCATGCTAAATTCTCCCTCAGTGTTCCCAAATAGGTGCCGGAGTGTGGCGACTAGGTGATTTTCACAATAACTTCATTGCAGTGTGAATGTAATGTAATGATTTATGTAAATAAATCAACTTTAAAAACTTTTCCTCAGCCGAAGATTCCTGCCCAACCTCCACTGTGGTTTACAGGTCCTATTTCAAGCACTTCTGCCCTTACGCCTTCTCCTCCCCACTCAACAGTCACCCTGCTCCCATCCCACCCCAGAACCATGATCGGGTTCCCCTTCTCCTCACCTTTCACCCCATCAGCCTCCATATTCAACAAATCACCCTCCATTCTTTTCACCACCTGCAGCTTGATGCCACCACCAAACATCTTCCCCTCCCCTCCCCTTCCCAAGGCACCATGCACAGTAGGTGCAACACCTGCCCTTTTACCCCCTCACCACACCATCCAGATCCAAAACACTTCTTGCAGCTATTTACTTGGACTTCTTTCAGCTTATTGTACTGTATTCGCTGCTCATGCTGTGGTTTGCTCTTCAATGGAAAGAGCAGATTAGCTGACTACATTGCAAAAGACCCCCCACTATCTGTCGGCAAGAGTGAACCTGCGCTTCTGGTGGCCTGTCTTATTAATCTCCACCATACTTTCACACTGGATTCTCTGCTCTCAGCCATGTTCCAATAAAACTCCGTATAAGCTTGAGAAACGGCACTTCATTTTTCAAATAGGCATGTTAGAATCGTCTAGACTCAACACTGAGTTCCACAATCTCCAACCATCACTTCTGCTCCCTTTCTGTTCCCTTTTTGTTTGAAGATTTTAGTTTTAACTCATATCCTCTCTTCTTCATTCCTTCAGATGACAAACGTTCTGCGATTCACACCTTCGTAGAAGCAGCCTCACTGTGGCAGTCCGGTGTGGGGGGTGGAGAACATTGAAGCCGGAAGCTCCATTTCCCACAGAGGAGACCATATAAAGGCCACTTCCTGAGCCCCAATGGCCCTCTTCCCTGGAGTGGTTTGTTCTACCATGACGTGACTTACTGCCTTGGCCATCTTGAATTTTAAGCTTTCCTGCTCTTCCTGAGGCACCCCCTATTTTGAGGCACCCCCAAGTTCTCCTGCCTGTCTCAGCAGTGTCCAACTCTGCCACAGGCGCTGCTGAGGCTTCAGAGCTGCCAGCCTCTGACTGGGCTGGTGTGATCCAGGGCTTACCTGTCGATCTTAATCAGGTGTCGGGTCAATTTGGAGGCTGCCACTATTGGGTAAAATTGCCAAGCCTGTCTCACTGCTGGCAAGTGCGGGATTGGGACCTGTTTTTCACCCCAGTGTTAAAATTCAGCCTATTAATGCTCCACAGGTTACTGCCCGTCTTGCTGAATATTCTCAGCATTTTCTATTTTATTTCAAATCTCCTGCAATGTTTTGTTTTCATATTGTAACGTGAGCTCTGTTTGAAAACGTATCTTTCAATCAGTATTTTAACACTTATTCTGTTTTGTTACTGTGGGGCTGGAATGTACAGCAAACCACCAGTACTGAAAGTGATCCAGACCATAATAGTACATTTCTTCAGCAGTGTGAAAGTAACAGGGCGGCCACCCACATTCCAGTGAAAGGTGTGAGTGACTTTCAGGAATCAGCACTGGGAGAACCACAAGGAATCAACGAGACTGGGCAAATTGTTATAGAAAAGAAGCAGGAAGCTATTGGCCGCATGGCTTCCTGTATTTTCTAAAACGCAGCAACATTGTGAAGTTGTCTCCCTGTTGCTCTCTGAGTCAGAAAGATGAAAGTGCTGGCCGGGCTGACAGATGCATCAGTCATCTGTTTGATGCATACATAATCAGCACATTAGCTGATAGGAGTAGCATTAGCCTGGAATCAGCTGGAAGCTGAACAGTTGAGGATAGTGATGAGCTTGTCTCCCAATAGCAGTGCCCTGCCTGTGTTGCAGGTGCCCTTGAAGTGACTGGAAAAATCTGCAACTGCCTTTCTGCCGGTCGAGAGCTTGCAGAGGCAGTCTCTTTCGGGCAGGGGTAGGTAGGGGTGCTAAGACCAGTCGACCTGGTTGGTGGCTGATGCCAATTGCAGCTAAAGCGCTGACTGATATCCTTACCATGCCTCCTTTCTTTTCTTCCATTTCAAATATTCTGTATAAGTTGAAATTAACTTGACCTTCACTTGCTCTTTGCCATGGAACTCTGCAACGTCACCAAGTTAGTTTGCGGCTCCTTGAAGTCTTGTGAAAATTGTTTCCTTTTCATGTGTCCTATTTATTCAATTTGTTTTCCTGATTCCAGATATGAACCCATCACTTCTGTTTCCAATATTTTCTCCCTCGCTTTTACTTTTGTTATCTTTATGCCTTTCACCTGTCATCATGCCTGTTTTCAATTCTCCTCTCTCAGGTACATAGTTTGCGGATAAGGGGTAAATCTTTTAGGACTGAGGTGAGGAGAAATTTCTTTAGCCAGAGAGTTGTGGATCTGTGGAATTCACTACCATAGAAGGTAGTCACGGCCATAATGTTATATACTTTCAAGAAGAAATTAAATATAGCTCTTGGGGCTAAAGGGATCAAGGGATATGGAGGGGTGGGGGGAAGGTGAGGTCAGGATATTAAAATTTGATGATCAGCCATGATCAAAATGAATGGTGGAGCAGGCTCGAAGAGCCGAATGGCCTACTCTTGTTTCTAGTGGGCGGCACGGTGGCACAGTTGTTAGCACTGTTGCCTCACAGCACCAGGGACCCGGGTTCAATTCTGGCCTCAGGTCACTGCCTATGTGGAGTTTGCACATTCTCCCCATGTCTGCGTGGGTTTTCTCCGGGTGCTCCGGTTTCCTGCCACATTCCAAAGATGTGCGGGTTAGGATGATTGGCCATGATAAATTACCCCTTAATATCAGGGGCAATTTAATATATTGCCCCTTAATATCCACTGTAAATAAGTGGAGTTATGGGGATAGGGTCTGGGTGGGATTGTGGTCGGTGCAGACTCGATGGGCCAAATGGCCTCCTTCTGCGCTGTAGGGATTCTATGATTAATTTCTATATTTCTATGCCCCTCTAAATCCCCAACCTTTAACTCTCCTCGACCTTCTTCCTCTCCTGTCACCATCCCCTGTTTGATTCCCTCTTAGATAAGCCCCCAGTTTTTCTCCGCGCCTCTTTTGTCATCCCTCGAATGGCCCATCGAGGCACACATTGCTTCCTCCTTATGAGAAGGAATCACACTGCCCCATTCTGCTCTCACACCAATATTACCCCAAACCACCCCCCCATAAACACTGGGGAATAATCTTGTCAATCTCCTTCACGTACAACTTACCCCTCCCAGTGCTCATCCTGTAGGCTCTCCCAGTGGATCAGCTTTCACCGCCCATCCGTGGATATCCCTCCAGAACATTCTTTTTGATTTGATTTGATTTGATTCATCATTGTCACGTGTGTTAGCATACAATGAAAAGTATTGTTGATTGTGCACTATACAGATAAAGCATACCGTTCGTAGAGAAGGAAAGGACAGAGTGCAGAGTGTAGTGTTACAGTCATAGTTAGGGTGTAGAGAAAGATCAACTTAATATGAGGTAGGTCCATTCAAAAGTCTGATGGTAGCAGGGAAGAAGCTGTTCTTGTGTCGGTTGGTACAGGACCTCATTTTTGTATCTTTTTCCTGACGGAAGAAGGTGGAAGAGAGAATGTCCTTCACTTGTAAACAAGACCCTTGCCATCCATGAGCTTAGTGCGGATGGTTGTATTGGTGCCTGGCTGAGAGATGATGCCATCTTGCCTCTGAATGAAACTATCCACTTTGTTGTATCTTCCAGCACTTCCTTCCATCCAGATCATTGATGTAATAATGTTGCTATTAGCACCAAATCACAAGGCTGTTTTGCTAGCCCTCCCTGCCCCCACCTACCCCACTGGCACCTGCTACTACTTTGAGCATCTCAACTTGTTCCTCTTGCCTCCCAGTTAAAATCCTAATTTTCTTTCACCCACCCAAGTACCATGAAGATTTCTTCACTGATTTCCTCCCTCAGCCTCTGCAGTGAATGACTTTTCATCCTTGGTGATTTCAACCTCTATCTCAATCACAGTCCAAAGATGTGCAGGTTAGGTTGACTGGCCATGCTAAATTGACCCTAGTATCGGGGGATTAGCTGGGTAAATGGAGTTATGGGAATAGGGCCTGGTTGGGATTGTGGTCGGTACAAACTTGTTGGGCCGAATGGCCTCCTTCTGTATCATAGGAATTCTGTAACCTATCAGCAACAAATTCAGGAGAGAACTGCTCTCTGATTGGACGAGAAGTGTGTGGTGTGAAGATAAGAGGCTGCTCCTTTGCTTTCTCTCTTGGCCTCTGGTGCAGGCACCGGCTGAAGGAGCATAAGGAGCAAAATGACAGAGTGAGCAGGGAGGCCACAAATAAAAGTAGAATGCAAGGGGAGCAACAAGGGCTTGGGAGTGGAAGAGTAAGCAGGAAGCAACAAGTGTCTGGCAATCGAGAGGAGGTTGGATAGGTTGGGAAGGCCTGGGAGCAGCCAGAGGTCAGATAGTCCCAGGGGCAGCTGGCGGTGGGGTAGCTCTGGGAGTGGCTGCAGGTTGGATAGCTCTTGGAGCAGCTGGAGGTTGGTGGGCCTGGAAGTGGCTGGAGGTTAGGCAGACCTGCCAAATATGAAGAGGGCATGGACACCACCACCTGATCGAGTGTGTGTGCGTACACGCGTGTAGAGGCAAACAGCGAGCAGCCGCAAGAGGATGACTGCACCACCATTCAATCATTTAGGCCTTGATTCAAAGTCTGGGCACAGAGGCATGTCCTTTACCCAATGAAAGACTGGCTATGGGAAACACACCAACCTCACCACTCCAACCTGGGAGGCCATTGCTCAGGCAGTCACTGTGACTGGCAACCAGGCCAGAAGCACACCACACAGTGCAAGGAGCAGTGAATGTTCTCATCCACTCCACCAGGGTCGTTGCCCTCTCAGTCCCCTCCACTATCAAATTCTCAGCAAGGCATCATACACTGAAACGACAACTCTCACTCATCCATTAGTGGGGGACACATATCAACATGTATTCTCTCACGGACACTCCCTCATCACCACCATCCCACCTGTCATTTTGCTCACACTCTATTCTCTGGTCCTTATGGGGAGGACTCACCTCTCTTTATTAGCAGATTGTGAAGGGCACAGCCAGCTGTGATCATGGAGGAAACCCTCTCCAGTCTGTACTGCAGAGAGTCGCCTGAGTTGTCCAGGCAATCAAATCACATCTTCAGCAGTCCTGTGGTCTGCTCTATGGGGGATCATGTGGAGCTGTGAGCAGCGTTGTACCTCTCCTTGGCATAAGTTTGAGGGCGATGCACCAGAGCCTTCAGCCATTTTTAAGTGGGTGACCCTTCACGCTAGCGACCATCCCTGCCGACATCCTGAATCCAGTCATTTTTGTGGTGAGCATTCCTAACCCATCCCCCGTCTCCTTCCCACCGAGCCCATCACCTGTGAGGCATCCAAGTCCCTTATGGACCTCCACCCGTTCCACCTGGTGCCCGTGTGCATTCCCCCCTGTGGTTGTGAGTGTTTTGTGCAGCCTATAGGAGTGCAGTTTCCCTCCCCCCTCTGCTTACATTATTCATCATCCTCAGCCACCTCCTTGCCCCTCTGCCTGCGATCGTGAGCCCTCACCCTTCCCACCTGCCTTTGCACAGCTCTCCTTCCACAATGCCCCCCTGTCTTCATCAGGCCCCACCTCACCTCCCGATCGAGCTTTGGTCTGTTGGATTGGAGGATCCGTGAGCCCCACAGTGCAGTGCTGTCCATGAAGACCAGCTGGGCATGGAGCTGAAGGGCATGAACCAGTGGAGTGGCATTCTGCGCTACAGGAGAGGTAGGCTATGTATACTGTTTTCATCTTGATGCCTCGAGTAAATAGAAGTCTGCCTTGTGCACACCACTCTTTTTTTAAATGGGTATGAGGCTGACGTATTTTCCCACTGGTGTGACGCCAAATTTGAAGGCCTGATGGGATTTTGGATACCAGCTGTTTAAATGAATATTCATGAGATGCACATGAATGCAAATAACGTCCATGTCACCAGGTAGCGGGGAACCGACCTGGCCTGTGTGTGAGAGAGAGTCGTTCTGTGTGTATCTGTGTGTGTATGAGAGAGAATCTGTGTTTGGAAGAGTCTGTGAGAAAGTGAACCTGTGGGTGCGTGTGTGAGAGAGTCTGCGTATGCATGTGTCGGAGAGTCTGTGCATGCGTGTGTCAGAGAGCCTGTGTGCGTGTCTTGAGTGAGAGTCTGTGCGTGTTACGTGTGTGTCTATGTGAGTGGTTAACACTGGGTGATTTTGTGTGAGTGCAAGAACACCAAGACTTGGAGTAGGCTGGAAACACACACACTGCCTTCCTCATCCCCTCTCCCAAAGACCTATCCACAAAGCAGGTCGGGAGAGAAAGAAAATCCAGGCTGAAAGGCAACCCATTTCCGACCCCCTGCATTCATATGAATTGTGCCAAGACCAGCACAGAATGTACACCACCAGAAGTGAATGCAAAGTCAGCGTTTGTTAAATCCAACTCCTTAGTTTGGGCCTGCCCCTCAGCCCTTCCCTGGTGACCTAGGGCCTAGTCTGTTCTGTCTCTCTTCAGCACTGCGTCTTCAGCAAAAAGGCAACAAAAAAAATTATTTGTCAACTCTGTTGCTTGGCATTTAATGGCTATTTTTATCAATTACTCTTGTTTGAAATGTATTACTTTCATATTGATATTCTTGAAATTAAAGTTTAATGTTGTATGAAATGTGATCATTGGCCGCTTGAGTGAGAATAACATTGAAATGTGCCCCCTTCCCTTTTCCTGTTTCCTATTAAATTCTCCCTCAGTGTACCTGAACAGGCGCCGGAGAGTGGCGACTAGGGGATTTTCACAGTAACTTCACTGCAGTGTGAATGTAAGCCTACTTGTGACTAATAAATAAACTTTACTTCCTAAACAAAAAGTTTCAATAAGCCTATTCTGGAGCTGACTCACACTTATGCCTCAACCCAAACAGTGCCAGGTTTCTCTTGATTTGGATTCCAATACAGAGAAAAGCTTCATTGACTTGTTGGTTGTCTGGTTTTACTTATTCTCCACATGGTTTATTCTTTATGGTTGATTCAGTCTAAATGTGTTATTGTTTTTAGAATCTACTCCATGGCTACTTGGATTACCTTTGAAATCTCTCACATGTTTCTGTATTACTGTTGCTTTTCACAATATTCATTCTATGCTTCTGCATTTCTTTTTAATTTCCATGTTCATTTCATTCCTGATTTTTTTTCAGACATTCCTTGTTTCATATAATATACTTTTCCTATTTCACCCATATGTTACCTTTACTTTTCAGACGTGTGTATTTCGCCTTGCTGCTTTCACGTGTATGTGTGTGTGTGTGTGACCAGTACTGTTTTCCACCCTTGTGTGTACAATCAATGTACTGTGATGTGGAACTGCATTTATACAACAGACAGAAAGTGCACAAATAGCCAATGAATTTGCAAAATGACTGCAATTAAGGGGATGTAATCCCTAATCCTGACCTGTCTCCCAACGTTCTAAACATCCCCAGTCCTGAGGGCTACAGAAAGGTAGTAGAAACAAAGCAGTTGATCATTATTTATAGCAAGTCTCTGCTCACCTTTTTAAAACTCTGCTTGCCTGTCATATTTTTGAGGGTTAAATGTACAAACATGATGAGTCTGTGAGAGCTGATATGGGAGGACTTTGTACTTTGAAGAGTTCACATATTGAAAAGCAGAACAAAGGCAATATGTGTCATAAATCCTGTGCCCAATTAGTCTGTATCAATATTTAATTGGCATTTTCTGTGCAGCCTTCCTCCCTGCTCAGTTCAGAATATTAAGTTCAACCTCTCAGATATATTGTTATGACATGTAATGACTACATAATGATATTGGTAATTAATTATTCAAACGTGGCTGAGCTAAAAGAAGGCTTGTTTTTCAGAGAGATGGGACTGTTTTAAACCCAACTTCCCTCTCCTGTCAGAGTGATGAGATTAATTTGGTTTCGGCACCTTGTTTTGTCTGACATGGCTAACATTCCCAGGAGAGTTTCAGGAAAACGGAATTCACACTGATAATAATGACATCAATGCAGTGCCTCCAACAGCTAGGAGAATGCATCAGTTGTAAAGAGAAAATTCCTATAGGATCAGATCAACAATCTTCAAAGAAGGAAGGAAAAGTTTGCACGGATAGAATAATTGTATACCTCTGACAGTACCTTATAATTATGTATTATAACTCATGAATATATTACAGCTCGTTGAAACATATTAGTAAGAAACGCAAATTGGGTCGCACTGTATTCAAGGTGTGATGATACAAATGAAACCTCAAACTCTGCCATGCAGTTCATTCTGTTTATCAGCACAATCTTCCCATTAAAATAAAAACTAGCAATTCCCTCCTCCAGTCAGGGATCCCCTTCCTGATATCACTGACTGGTACAGAAATGATGCATTACATTCAGTCCTCTATTTATAAGTACAACAGTTTGCAGTAGAGTTTTGATTTGAGCGCAGTTACTTGGGGCCAGTGACTATTAAACACATTAGGGAAATCCAGTAGCACAGCCTTCACTGCTACTCAAACACTCAAACTGTGACTGTGCACAGCTACCCAAACCAGCCTGGCAATTTGATATCTGCACATCAAACAAGAGTGTCAAAATAATGAACAGGAAAAGACAAGCTGCTCCTTCAAGCCTTTCCATGCAGTCAGACTACAATTAAACATCTTGTCTCGCCCACCAGCAATCAAGTAAGCCCTCTGGGAGAAGTTGATTCAGGGGGTAACACAAAGCACGATCAAAATAAATTCCATGTGACCACAATGACCATACCCCACTTGGTCATGTGACAGTAAAGAGCTATAGGTGTCGTGGATCTTAATCTACACTAATAGCAAGGGAGGAGTTTTAACTGATATCCCCATTCTGCTTCTCTAACCCCTGGAGGAACTAATTTATCTGTTAGATCCTTGTCTATACCCCAGCTGGTTGGCAGAGATGGTTAACAACTATTGAAGAAATTCAATGTGTGTCTTGACTGTATGCAATCCACTGCACTGATACTTGTCTATAACTGACTCACTCTTCCTTTTACCCACTCAAAGATCCCATCGGCATGTGCCCAAGATGAATGACTCCTGACATTGCTTAAGCAACAAATGTCATCAGGATACTGGGAGACTTTCTTCTTTAAATAGTGTCGTCAGATACTTAACATGGGCCTTAGTTCAATATCTCATCTGAAGGACCACACTTCTGAATACACACTACTCCTTCAATTCTGCCTTGAACAATCAGCCTAGATTTTGGTACTCAAATCCTGGGGTATGACTTAAACTCACAAGCTTCTGACCTAGAGGTAAGAATGCTGTCAGCTGAGTAAGGATGACATGTCAGTGATGCCATTGTAAGCAGGTAATTGTGCTAATGAGGAATTGTGTAAACGAATGGTCTGCCTATGAATATTCTGTCACCGAATGGTCACGGATGAATAATGTAGAGTGTAAGGCTAGATTAATATCTTTTTTTGCTTGATTGCCTTTGGGGTTTAGGAAGAAATCATTAACTTTGGTACTTTTTTCATAGATTAAGAAAATCTACAAATTTTATGTTGGAAGGAGAGTACTTGATGGATCAAATAGTTCTGTGCATTTAAATCAGGTATGATTTTGACAGCATTTGGATATTGCGATGTAGAATTTGGATGTAATTCTGATACAGTTTGGATGTAATTTGGATAGAAATTGCAGTACAATTTTTGCAGGATGCAGTTTGGATTAAGTCATTATTTAAGGCACATTTTTGATGCAATGAAAATGTAAAATTAAACCACAAATCAACTTGGTTATAATTTACAAAAAAGATTCAGATACACATTGCATATTTAAATATAGTTTGAGAATAACACATGCTATTTGGATAAAATTATTGTTGATTAGACCACACCTGGAGTTCTGCAAGCAGGCCTGGCCTCTATTTTATATGAAGCATGTACAGGTGCTGGAGAAGGTGCAAAAATCATTTATTAAAATGATAACAGAACTGAGAACTTCCATCTATCAGAAAAGATTAATAGGCTGGGATTCTATTCTCTAGAAAAGAGAAGACCAAGGAGTCAACTGATTGAGATCTTTAAGATTAGGAAAGAGTTAGATAGGATAGACATAGAAAAGACAGAAGCATGGAAATTAGGAGCAGGAGTAGGCCATTCGGCCCTTCGAGCCTGCTCCGTCATTCATTTTGATCATGGCTGATCATCCAACCTGTTCCTGCTTTCCCCCCTTATCCTTTGCTCCCTTTAGCCCAAGAACTACATCTAACTCCTTGAAAACAATTTTTTGGCCTCAACTGCTTTCTGTGGTAGAGACTTCCACAGACTACCACTCACTGGATGAAAAGATTTCTCCACATCTCTGTCCTAACTGACTTACCCCATACCCTCAGACTGTACCCCTGGTTCTGGACTTCTCTGCCATAAGGAGCACCTTTCCTGCATCAACCCTTTCTAGCCCAGTTAGAATTTTATAGGTTACTATGAGATCCCCCCTCATTCTTCTAAACTCCACCAAACATAATCATAACTGACTTAATCTCTCCTCATACGTCAGTCTGATATCCCAGGAATCAGCCTGCTAAACCTTTGCCGTACTCCCTCGATAGCAAGAACATCCTTCCTCAGATAAGGACACCTAAACTGCACAACATATCTCAGGTATGGCCTCACCAAGTCCCTATATGATTGCATTAAGACATCCCTGCTCCCATACTCGAATCCCCTCTCTATGAAGGCTAACATACTATTTGCCTTCTTCACTGCCTGCTGCACCTGCATGCTTACCTTCAATGACTGGTGCACAAAGACACCTAAGTCTCATTGCACATTCCCTTCTCTCTCAATCTATAGCCATTCAGATAATAATCTGCTTCCTGTTTTTGCTACTGAAGTGTGTAACTTCACATTTATCGGCATTATACTTGAGTGAGTGCCCACTCACTCAACTTGTCCAAATAACACTGAAGCAACTCTGCATCCTCCTCACAGCTCACCCTCCCACCCAGCTTTATGTCATCTTTATAATAATGCAAATTTAGAGATATACATTTAGTTCCCTCATCCAACTCATTAATATATATTGTGAATAACTGGGGTTCTAGCACTGATCCCTGTGCTACCACGTTAGTCACTGCCTGCCACTTGGAAAAGGACCAGTTTAATCCTATTCTTTGTTTCCTGTCTGCCAACCAATTTTTTATCCATCTCAATACACTACTGCCAATACCCAGCACTTTAATTTCATACACTCACCTCTTAAGTGGGTCTCTGTCGAAAGATTTCTGAAAGACCAAATAAATCACATCCATTGGTTCACCTCATCAACTCCACTAGTTATATCCTCAAAGAATTTTAGTAGATTTGTCAAGAATGATTTCCCTTTTGTAAATCCATGCTGACCCTTCCAATCCTGCCACTATTTTCCAAGTGTTCTGCTATTAAATCTTTTATAATGGACTCTGGCATGTTCCCCACTACCAACATCAGGCTGACAGTTCTATAATTCCTTGTTTTCTCTCTATCTCCCTTTTTAAGTAGTAGGGTTAAATTAGCCACCCTCCAATCAGTGGAAATTGGGTCTATCGAACCTTGGAAGATGACCACCAATACATCCACTATTTCCAGGGCCATTTCCTTAAGTCCTCTGGGATGGAGAATGTCAGACCCAGGGGATTTATCGGCTTTCAATCCCATCAATTTCCCCAACACCATTTCCCTACTACTATTGATCTCCTTCAGTTCCTCCCTCTCACTAAATTCTGTATTCCCCAACATTTCTGATACATTATTTGTGTCCTCCTTTTGAAGACAGAACCAAAGTATTTATTTAGTTGGTCATTATAAATTCCGCTGTTTCTCTCCATAAGGGACCTACATTTGTCTTCACCAATCTTTTTCTCTTCACATACTTGTGAAGAGAAGTCAATTTTTATGTTTCCCACTATCTTACTCTCGTACACTATTTTTCCCTTCTTAATCAATTCCTTTGTCCTCCTTTGCTGAAATCTAAACTGCTCCCAATCCTCAGGTCTGCTACTTTTTTCTGGCCAATTCGTCTGCCTCTTCCTTGGATCTAATACTATCCCTAGTTTCTCTTGTAAGCCACAGTTTGGCCACCTTTCCCATTCCTTAGCAGATAGGAATGAGCAATTGTTGCAGTTCACCCATGCGCTGCTTGAATGTTTACCATTGCCAATCCACCGTCATCCCTGTAAGTAACGTTCCCCAATCCACCATAGCCAATTTGTGTCTCATACCATCTCAGTTTCCTTTATTTAGATTCAGGACCTTAGTCTCAGGATCAATTATGTCACTTTTCATCTTGATGAAGAATTCTAACATATTATGGTTGTTCATCCCCAAGGGGTCTCGCACAACTTGATTGCCAATTATTCCTTTCTCGTTACACAATACTCAGTCTAGGATGGCCCAAAGTATTGGTCCAGAAAACCATCCTATATGTACTCCAGGAATTCCTCCCCTATGGTATTGTTATTAATTTGATTAGCCTGATCTATATGTAGATGCTTCCATTTACAGGCTAGAGCAGAATTAGGAGCCAATGTGTAAGATGGTCACTAATAAATCCAACAGGCAATTAAAGAGAAACTCTTTACACAGAGATTGGTTAGAATGTGGAATTTGCTACATCAAGGAGCAGTTGAGACAACTAGCATAGATAAATTTCAGGAAACGTCAGATAAACACATGAGGATGAAAGGAATAGAAAGACGTTTTGAAGGAATTAGATGAAGTAAGGTGGGAGGAGGCCTGTGTGGAACATTATCACTGTTGGGTCAAGTGGCCTGTCTGAATGTTGTAATTGCCATGCAATATGTATATTAGAGACCCCACATTCCAGCAGTAAGGTTCATATTTCTTTTTTTCAGATCTTCCAATTTTTGATTCAGAACATTAGAAATCTTAAAAATTCTAAGAACGTCCGATGTGCATCAAAGAACCATAGAATTGTTTCAGCGCAGAAGTAGGCCATTTGGCCCATCATGCATGAACCGGCTCTTTAAATGAGTTTTCTGGCTTAGTGCATTCTCCTGCACATTGTTTCTATTCACGTAATTATCTAATTCCCTCTTTAATGTCTTGATTAATCTTGCCTCCACCATACTTCCAGGCAATGCATCCAGACCAAAACAATTCACTATGCTAAAAATTTTTGTCTCACATTTGCTTCCTTTGCAAATCATTTTAAATCGGTGCCCTTTCATTCTTGACCCTTTTTCAAGGGGGGACAGTTTCTCCCTATCTATTTTGTCCAGTTCCCTCATGATTTTGAACGTCTCTATCAAATTTCCGCTTAGCCTTCTTCTCTCCAAAGAGAACCGTCCCAACCCCTCCAATCTATCCTCATAACTGAAAGATCTCACCCCTGGTTCCATTCTTGTAAACCTCTTCTGCACTCCCTTCAATGTGTTCACATCCTTCCTATAGTATGGTGCCCAGAACTGTACATGTTGCAACAAATCTAAAGATGGGTGGATTAGATTGATTGGCTATGCTAAATTAACTCTAGTGTCAGGGGGATTAGCAGGGTAAATATGAGGGGTTATGGGAATAGGGCCTGCATGGGATTGTGGTCAGTGCAGATTTGATGGGCCAAATGGTCTCCTTCTACATTGTAGGGATTCTATGATTCTATGAAATTGTACTGTAATAATCCATTTGCTTCAAATTGTATCTGAAGCTGAATGCAAATGAGTTCAGCCCATGCATTAACATTCTGTGGGAGATCTTTAACTTTGCCACAATCTATCCATCTCTATTTATGTTACTTTGGTTTCTCAAATTCCAGTTGGAATTTCCGCAAAACTGCTTGCTCTCTGCTGTCACACCTCTGTGAAGTTACAATCGCGGCGCTGGGGCAGCTTTGAGGACATTTTCAACATTTCCCTTTAAGAGCAGCCTCTTTGAAAGAGGTGTTGCCCTGAAAAGTGCTTGGTGTGGGGAAGTATGTAACAGAATGGCTAACAAATAAAAGGATATTGATGTCTTGGACTGCCTGGAGGCGCTGTTAATGCATTCATAGCAGATCAATGGACATTAACACAAGCCTTAAGAACATTCTTTATTATTTAATTATTTGGACATAAAATAAAGCCCCTGGATGTTTATTGCAATTCCTAATGGGCCTCCTGCATCCTGACATTGAGCAGTAATGAGCTTCTTTTTAGGAAATGCTTCCACAATGTTATCTTATTAATTGCATTAACATTGTTATTTGTGACGAAGAACTCTTGGACCTTCTGAGTAAACTTGGGGCGTGAAGATATTTCTATCTTAATATCTGTTTAAAGCATAAGTGCTGATGTATTTACCCTTATTAAAATCCAAAATCAATGCAATATTGCCCTCTCCACACCTGGTACTCATGTGACAGGATAACTGGCGCCCTTTCTGCAGCCAGAGTGATGCTGCTTTCTTCACGCTTGGATCAATGGTGCTTCTTACTTATTACATTTTTCAGCAGGGACACTCATCCCCTGGTAATTAGCTGCCCTGGGGCACTTGATCACTGGCCGCAACCCAATGTCCCGATGCTAATGAGGCTTGACCCTCAAAATGGAATGCACCTCCCGCTGGGACTATTGGGCTGCCAGTCAACACATTTTGCCAGCCCAGTCCTTTAGGGGAGTGAAGGTAAAAATCCATCCCCCTTTTGAGTCAGATGTTTGATTGAACCTTGATCTCCTCCCCCCCACCCCATGCTACTCCCACCGCACCTCAGTTTGAAAATTTAAGTGCCTTTTTGGGTCCCTTACTGGTGTCATGCCCTCTTGTCGCGTGAAGTTTATCACGCCAAGAGGTTCGTTTGGATTCAGGTTGTGTTAGCCAGATAAAGGAAAGAATTCCTGACACAACTTAGTAAAAGTAAAGCAAGTTTATTAGCATACTCAATCAAAACATATAGGGGGCAATTCTCTCATTCCACTGCGCCAGTTTTATAGCGCGGCGGGCCAGGGGAATCGCGTGTCAGCCGATTAACGGTATTCACACATGCGTTCGCGATGCACGCGCATCTCCCAGCGCTGGATATCCGCCGCCGTCTGATTCACGCTGGACACTGGCGGGAACACCAGGCAAGTCATTTTAATGTATTTTGCATCTCTTTTTAATGTGCTTTGCCAGCCCGGGACTGGATTCTCTGGGCCCGCTATCATCTCCCACCCCATCAGGAGTATTTCACTCCAGCGGGGTTCAGACTAGCTCCCCACTTTCGTGGAACTCGCGGGATGATCTTGCTGGAGTGAAGGGGGGAAAATGGGGGCCCCCTAGGTAGTCAAGTGGTGAGGGGGGTGTTGCCTCCAGGGCATGGGCACCCTGGCAGTGCCAGCCTGTGCCGCCTAGCACTGCCCAAGGGGCAAAGTGCGCATACCCATGGGACAGTGCCAAGGGGGAGGGTCTACGGGCAGTGCCTGGTGGGGGCAGGGCTTAGGGGCGATCGCTGGGGGTGGGAGGGGTCCCGCTGCCACTCTGACAGTATGATCGATGGGGGCAGGAGGGAGACCAGCGAACGGGGCAGGCCGGGGGTGTGGTCAGCAGGAGGGGCGGTCTACGGGGCTGGGGTGTGGTCAGCGGGAGTGGGTCTGCCGGGGGGATCAGCGGGGGAGGGTCTGCCGGGAGGTGGGTGGGGGGGATCGTCATTGCTGGGGGGGTGGCTGGGGATCGGGGTGCTCCGGGACAAGGAGGAGGTCGGGGCTGGCCCGTGAATGGATAGGGGGCCGCGATCGGGGAGGTTTGGGAGGGCACAATCCAGGGGTTCCGGGCTGGCCAGCAATTGAGCTGGCCAGCAAACGGGGAGGCTGACAGTTCGGCCACTGCATATGTGCAGAACTGTCAGCCTCTGGCATGAATAGGCTCTGCACCCTGAAATTTAATGAGATTCACAATTATGACCTCTGCAGTGCACAGAGTGTGGGAGATTTGCGTGTGAATTCCCACTGAAAAAAACAACCGTGATTTACACCAGTTTTCCCACAAATTTAGAACGTAGAACTTTTTTGGGAGAATTGCGACCATAACTTATCCCATTATGCATAGCTGCGTCTCACCTGTTCTGCTTGTCGGGGACTCCATATTCGACGGCTGGCAAACAGCTTCCTGCTTTGGGTTCCTGACACCGGTCGTGACTTGGTCCTCAGTGAAGTCCAATTGTGGAAAATCCACAAGCTTCTTATACACTATTTCAATCAATGCAAAGCCTTTCTTCTTGATACTGTGTCTCTGCCTTATTGTCCTGCAGTTAAGTTAACTATGTCTTGCAGTTTAAGCTAACTATATCAGAGTCCAGGTGGTAGCCTCTGATTAAGTCCATCTTGCGAGTTAAGTTAACTATATCAGTACATTCCATTCAGTACAACTCATACCCATGCAGTTTTACAATAATTACTTTACCTTTAGTCATGAATAGTCAAGGAGACACATTAACCCTTTTCTTACACCTCAGTAATTGAAAAGAATTGATGGCTAGGTGGACATGGAAACAATTGGTGACGGTGGACAAATGTTTTGAATTGTTGACGAGACCAAAACCAAACGTAAGAAACATAAGATAGTCACTAATAAATCCAAAGGGAATTTGATAGAAACTTGCTTTCCCAGAGAAACGTTGGAATATGGCACCCACTCAGTGCCAGGTTTACACATGAGCTCTGTAAGCTGCAGTTTAGGGTCTCACATTATGAGAGACCTCTAGGCACGATGGTTAGCACTGCTCCCTCACAGCGCCAGGGACCCAGGTTCGATTCCCGGCTTGGGTCATTGTCTGTGTGGAGTTTGCACGTTCTCCCCGTGTCTGCGTGGGTTTCCTCCGGGTGCTCCGGTTTCCTCCCACAGTCTGAAAGACGTGCTGGTTAGGTGCATTGACCCGAACAGGCGCCGGAGTGTGGTGACTAGGGGAATTTCACAGTAACTTCATTCCAGTGTTAATGTAAGCCTACTTGTGACTAATAAATAAACTTTATTAAAAAAGGCAAAATTTCAAGTTATACATCATATATTGAAGAATAAAGGAGATGGTGAAAAATTACTCTAAAGTGATCATTTTGGTTCTGATGTGACAAAAATATACTATAGCTATACAATTATTTGTCATATTGAGTTTATGAATCTGTGGAGAAGTAGCTCTAATTTTTATCTGTGGTGCCGCCCTTTCACCTGATCATTAACAGTCACATGATCCATTTAAAAGTGTCTTCCATGGCTTCTTCGAGACAATAATAAATGTAAGCGTTTTTTTATTTGGGCATTGGGCAGCGCCAAGGGGGAGGGACATTTGGGGAGGTGGAGCATATGGGGGAGTGATGGTGGGGGTGGGGGGGGGGGCCTCTGCTACTCTGCACTTGGGATCAGTCAGGGCAGGAGGGAGGCCAGCGATCGGGGAGGGTTGGTGGGGAGGTCAGCCAGTGGGGGTCTGCTGGAGGGGTGGGGGGGAAGGTCAGCCGAAGAGAGGGGGGGTCTGCCTCCCAGGGGGTCTGCACTGCGGAGTGTATCATCACTGGGGTGGGGGGGGACTGGAGATCGGTGTGGGCTGGGCGATGTTTGCCTACTGCGGGGTCAGCATTGCCTGGGGGCGGGGGGGGGTGCTAGGTGGGGGGTGGGTCAGGACTGTTCGGGGGGGAACTGTGGGATTGTTGTCAGTGCAGACTTGATGGGCTGAATGGTCTCCTTCTATACTGTAGTGATTCTATATGTATCACCTGACAATGGTTTTCCCATTTAATGGTTTCTAATATTCCTTGCATTAGAAAACCATACTGGAGAAAGTTTGCCCAATAGGGTGCTGGATTGTCTAGGCAATGACTGCAAAATTGACTTCAGTGAGTGCAGAAGAGAATCATATGATAACGCAGCTGACCAGGTAAGAAGGTATAATGACATGGAGCAAAAACTTCTGGGGAAAAGTAATAATGTTATATATATATTCCATGTGCTGGGCATTCACTGAACCATGTTGCCTGTGTTGCAGTTGATTGCTGCTTAGACGCAATAGGTTTTTTGCGGTTGTGCAACAAATATTCACATGTTTCTCTGCCTCTGTAAGACACTGGGCAGGACTCAAATCATTTTTGAGTGCTGATTCCACTGTACCCAAACATCTCTCTGACACTAGGCGGGAGGAACATGCAAAGGCTACTTGAGCTATAGCTGAGATCTGTGGCTCAATTATTATTGATCTTGTTACTCATTTTCATACAGCTGGCAATGGAAAAGGCTATACAAGGAGAGAAAGGAGCCGGCATTCTACAAGGGAAAGAGTTTGCGTCCATTTCCACAAAGCCAGCCCGGCTCTATGGGATCCACAGATAACCCTTAATACTTGTGCAAATCTTTACACATCACCCTCTCACTCCTTGAAAGAAATCCAAGAAAGTTTTGATAAAATTGAATTGAACTCGAAGCAGAAGAAAACCTGCCTGGAGTAGACGACTGCGTGTGAATAAAAGGAGAAGAATGAGAAAAAAAATAAATGACGCACCAAGAGCTGATGAAATGCATTCTCCAAATGACAGGTTTTGAGTGAAACTTTTTATTTCCATGAAGGATGTACGTGGGGCGGCACGGTAGCACAGTGGTTAGGGGCGGCACGGTAGCACAGTGGTTAGGGGCGGCACGGTAGCACAGTGGTTAGGGGCGGCACGGTAGCACAGTGGTTAGGGGCGGCACGGTAGCACAGTGGTTAGGGGCGGCACGGTAGCACAGTGGTTAGGGGCGGCATGGTAGCACAGTGGTTAGGGGCGGCACGGTAGCACAGTGGTTAGGGGCGGCACGGTAGCACAGTGGTTAGGGGCGGCACGGTAGCACAGTGGTTAGGGGCGGCACGGTAGCACAGTGGTTAGGGGCGGCACGGTAGCACAGTGGTTAGGGGCGGCACGGTAGCACAGTGGTTAGCACTGTTGCTTCACAGCTCCAGGGACCTGGGTTCAATTCCCGGCTTGGGTCGCTGTCTGTGTGGAGCTTGCACATTCTCCCCATGTCTGCGTGGGTTTCCTCTGGGTGCTCCGGTTTCCTCCCACAGTCCAAAGATGTGCGGGTTAGGTTAATTGGCCATGCTAAATTGCCCCTTAGTGTCCTGGGATGCGTAGGTTAGAGGGATTAGCGGGTAAATATGTGGGGTTATGGGGATAGGGCCTTGGTGGGATTGTGGTCAGTGCAGATTCTATGGGCCGAATGGCCTCTTTCTGCACTGTAGGGTTTCTATGATTCTGTGATACTTGAAATCAACTTGAAAAAAAGCACTCATATACAGAAATGCTGCAAACAGCTTCCCAATCCTGATTGATTTAGATACCTCAGAAAAAAAAATACGTATGGAGGTATAAAGTTTCTGATGAAGAGGTATTCTGGCAATGTTAATGTTAGCCTCATTGGAAAAATAAAGCAGTTCCAAACTTATATAAAGGAAGATTGCTCAGATGAAGGAACTTTTTTGCCACCAGGATCTACATCAAGCCATTATCCAAGGAAAAAGTCAATTGGCTTTCCCTAATGTAGAAGCAATATTGCGACTCTTTCTGAGTCAAATGGCAATAAATTGTTCAGGAGAAAGGATAATTTTCATGGCTAAAAAACATTAATATGAACTGTAGACAACAATGCTGCATACTAAGCGATATGTGCATAGAAAATGATAAACTTCATAGTTTCTCATTGAGGACATCATCAGTGACTTTACTGCCCAAAAATAATGAGTGGTTAGCTGCTTCACAGCACCAGCGACCCAGGTTCGATTCCCGGCTTGGCTCTCTGTCTGTGTGGAGTCTGCGCTTTCCCTCCGTGTCTGTGTGGGTTTCCTTCGGGTGCTCCGGTGTCCTCCCACAGTTCGAAAGACATGCTAGTTAGGTGCATTGGCCGTGCTAAATTCTCCCTCAGTGTACCCGAACAGGCACCGGAATGTGGTAACTCGGGGATTTTCACAATAACTTCATTGCAGTGTTAATGTAAGCTTACTTGTGACACTAATAAATAAACTTTAAACTTTAAAAATAGTATTGAGGTCTTTGTACACATTCTATAGCTGCTTCCATTTAGTAAGTGCTGATCTGTGTAACTGAACTTGTGTTGCTGTGGATTAAAAGTTTTCATGCATATTAATTAAGAAAACTGACAGTATTTCATAATGCAGATAGGCTGATTGAAAGATAAACTTTGTTTCGATTATGAGTACTTATTTGCCCCTCGCCTATGTGTATATGTAAATATAAAGCTTCAAGATTTCTATTTTCATTGTCCTTTCAGTTAGAATAATGCACTTTCTTCGGTAATACTATGGGGTTTCTTATGCTTGACATAGCTTCGGGCAGTGGTGGGCCACCTGAAACTTGGGGGCCATATGCGCCCCATCAGTGTTCTGAGTGAGGCCCATGAGATATTTTGTTGACCGTTGCTCAGGCGAGCGTTGCCACATTACGCTGATTTCCAGTTGCGTAGCTTCTTTCTTACCGGTATGACTGAAGAGAAATGCATGTAAAAGGACAAGTGAAGTGAGGTGTGAACTGAGTGCACACAGCGTTGACTGTGAGGATCATGCACTCCCTCTGCATTCAATCACTAACCACTGTGCCCCCGTGTGGGCAGCACGGTAACACTGTGGTTAGCACTGCTGCCTCACAGCGCTAGGGACCCGGGTTCGATTCCCAGCTTGGGTGACTGTCTGTGTGGAGTTTGCACACTCTCCCTGTGTCTGTGTTGGTTTCCTCCGGGGGCTCTGGTTTCCTCCCATAGCCTGAAAGACATGCTGGTTGGGTACCTTTACACAAACAGGCACCAGATTGTGGCGACTAGGGGAATTTCACAGTAACTTCATTGCAGTACGATGTAAGCCTTACTTGTGATCAATAAATAAACTTTACTTTTACTTTACTTTCAAGTGTAAACATTGCTTTTGTTTTTACCATTTGAAGTTAATAACTTTATTAAAAATGATTGGTTAAGCATTTTCTATAACTCGCTATCAAATATTTGGTGTGTATTAAATGTATTTGATCTTATTCAGTAGGTCCTGGTGAGTGAACAAATCTGACAATTATTCTGAAAGAAGGAAAAAAACACTTCTCACTCCACAATAATGATCTAAGCACCCAGACCCAACCTCACATAGGGCACCCCGCGCACACATGACCCCCGACGGACCCACCTCACTACCCCCACACCCATCCCCCCTCTGCTCCAGCTGACCCATCTCCTGGTCTGACCCACTTCTCGTCACCTCCCCCCACTCTCACTCCAGCCACCCCTCCACCCTCTGCTTCCACCTCCCCCAATTCCGTTCCGACCAACCCCAACCTCCCACTTTGTTCAGACCAACCCCCCCCCACTGCACTCCAACCAACCGCCCAACTCCGCTCCAACCGATGCTCTGGTCTGGGACACCACCCCTCCCCCCTCTGGCCTGGGAAATCCACCACTACCCGGCCCAGGACACCTTCTTCCTTCCCTCCGGCCCACATCCCCTGCCCTTCCCAGTCTCCCCCATCCCCGTCTCACCCATCACTCAACCCCCTCTACCAGCATGGTTGCCTCCAATCCACTCTTTCAGTCTCCACCCCCCTCCCGCCTTGCATCCCCTCCCCCAATAGCACCACCATCCTCCCCCCACCTCCCCCCCACCCCCCTCTGACACACGCACACACACAACTTCATTCTGTTCATCTGCCCTTAGACCCTGAAGACCATTTCTAATTATGACCTTAACCAATATCTTTGGGGTCTCTGGCTGGTGAACACGGATCAGAACCTTGACTTATCTTTCTCTTCCAACTGTGGAAACGTGGTTCAGGATTCTCAGTCGGGGCTGGGGGCTGATGTGGGTGGTCATTGATAATTGGGATTCTGGAAGTCATCTCCGGATGCTGACACCTCCGGGGTAGTCTCAGATTTTCAAAGTGATAGTATGACAAGGGGAGCAGGAAAAGAACCCAACACCAATTACCACCCTTTTGTTGGGCTGTTGAATTTTCCAAAGTCTTCTTCAATGAGCTGAGTCGTCTTGTGCACGCTAGTGGTTGAGTTTGTTTCAAGGCCCAAATAACTTCATTTACAATGGTGTTTTTAACAAATATCTGGTGTTAATCCACACCTGCACATGTGCTGGTCCTGTCTTGCTACGTAAAACTGTGGCTTGCTTTCTCCCGCTGTCTGGGGAGTTGCCTGCTCAAATCGACAAGTCAGTCCCTAACATGGCTGCCACCTCCCTTTGCCGCTGGCATCAGGCAGGCAGCCCGTGCCTCTCAGAAAGTGTCTGTAAATTTGGCACAAAACTCACCCCTTGGCCAATTAGATCACTTATATTGAAAAATTGCAATACAATCGCCAAGCAGCTCTCGCTCAGGGTCAGCATCGAAATTCATCCAGGTCTTGACACTGCATTGAAAATCTGCTCCATGGAAACCAATTGCTTTTTTCTAACCTCTGACCTGATGGAGATAATACAACATAGAGCACTGATCAAATACCCTCCTAGAATGTCAAATAACCATGAAGAACCCGTGCGGCTCTCTTTAATCTGAGGATTTTATAGATTATGCCCTTATAAAAGTCTTCGTCAAGATTCTGGATTGCATGTTCAGCTATTATAACAGCTGGCTCTGTTGTTAAGCAGGGAGGGACAAAAAGCACTAGAGCAATAGTTATAGGGGACTCTATAGTTAGGAATGCAGATAGGCACTTCTGTGGACATGAAAGAGACACCAGGATGGTATGGTGCCTCCCTGGTGCCAGGGTCCAAGATATCTCTGAACGAGCAGAAAGCATTCTGAAGGGAGAGGGTGAACAGCCAGTGGTTGTGGTACATATTGGTACTAACGACATAGGCAGGAAGAGCGATGAGGTCCTGCAGCAGCAGTTTAGGGAGTTAGGTAGAAAGTTAAAAAGCAGGACCTCTAGGGTTGTAATCTCAGGATTACCATCTGTGCCACGTGCCAGTGAGGCTAGAAATAGGAAGATAGTACAGCTCAACATGTGGCTAAACAGCTGGTGTAGGAGGGAGGGTTTCAGATATCTGGACCAGTGGGGTTTCTTCCGGGGCAGGTGGGACCTGCACAAGAAGGACAGGTTGCATTTAAACTGGAAGGGCATAAATGTTCTGGCCGGAAGGTTTGCTAGTGTCACATGGAAGGATTTAAACTAGTTTGGCAGGTGGGTGGGAACCAAAGCAAAGGGAATTAACTGAAGGGAAACCAGAGAGTAGGGCCGGAAATACTCAAAGAAAGAGTAGGCAGGGTGGGGTTGCTAATCAAAGAGGGTCTGGTGGACTGAAGCGCATTTGTTTCAATACGAGAAGTGTAACAGGTCAGGCAGATGAACTTAGAGCTTGGATTCATACTTGGAACTATGATGTTGTTGCTATTACAGAGACTTCGTTAAGGGAAGGACAGGATTGGCAGCTTAACGTTCCAGGATTCAGATGTTTTAGGCGGGATAGAGGGGGATGTAAAAGGGGTGGGGGAGTTGCACTACTTGTTAAGGAGAATATCACAGCTGTACTGCGGGAGGACACCTCGGAGGCCTCATACAGCGAGGCAATATGGGCAGAGCTCAGGAATAGGAAGGGTGTAGTCACAATGTTGGGGGTTTACTATAGGCCGCCCAACTGCCAACGGGAGATAGAGGAACAGATATGTAGGCAGATTTTGGCAAGGTAACAAGGGGGATAGGTACAGGGGAAATGTTAGGGGGAAGTTTTTCACACAGAGCGTGGTGGGCGAGTGGAATCGGCTGCCGTCAGTGGTGGTGGAGGCAAACTCAATAGGGTGTTTTAAGAGACTCCTGGATGAGTACATGGGACTTAATAGGATGGAAGGTTATAGGTAGGCCTAAAAGGCAGGGATATGTTCGGCACAACTTGTGGGGCCGAATGGCCTGTTTTGTGCTGTAGTTTTCTATGTTTCTATGTTGTTGTGGTGGGAGATTTTAAATTTCCCTATATTGAATGGAAGGGATGAAGGAAGGGCCGTGGATGTCGTCTATATGGATTTCAGTAAGGCATTTGACAAAGTCCCACATGGCAGGTTGGTTAAGAAGGTTAAGGCTCATGGGATACAAGGAGAAGTGGCTCGATGGGTGGAGAACTGGCTTGGCCATAGGAGACAGAGGGTAGTGGTCGAAGGGTCTTTTTCCGGCTGGAGGTCTGTGACCAGTGGTGTTCTGCAGGGCTCTGTACTGGGACCTCTGCTATTTGTGATATATATATAAATGATTTGGAAGAAGGTGTAACTGGTGTAATCAGCAAGTTTGCGGATGACACGAAGATGGCTGGACTTGCGGATAGCGAAGAGCATTGTCGGGCAATACAGCAGGATATAGATAGGCTGGAAAATTAGGCGGAGAGGTGGCAGATGGAGTTTAATCCGGATAAATGCGAAGTGATGCATTTTGGAAGAAATAATGTAGGGAGGAGTTATACAATAAATGGCAGAGTCATCAGGAGTATAGAAACACAGAGGGACCTAGGTGTGCAAGTCCACAAATCCTTGAAGGTGGCAACACAGGTGGAGAAGGTGGTGAAGAAGGCATATGGTATGTGTGGTGAACCATCGTTGGTTCCCACTGTGGGATTGTTCTAATGTTGTTGTTGGATTGTTCTAATGTTGTTGTTGGGCTAGGGTGGAATTGATACACCTGTGGTTGTTACTGTTGTGGCACATCCCAGTCGGGCTCCGCCTCCTGGGAGAGGTATAAGACCCCCTGCTCGGGCGGGACCTCTTCAGTCTGGGATAGTGTGTTAAAGTTCTGTTAGTTCCATTGTTAGTTAATAAAAGCCTTCTTTTACCGAAGCTTTGTGCCTCGTGTCCAATTGATGCGCATCAGTATGCTTGCCTTTATAGGATGGGGTATAGAGTATAAAAGCTGGAGTCTGATGATGCAGCTGTATAGAACGCTGGTTAGGCCACATTTGGAGTACTGCGTCCAGTTCTGGTCGCCGCACTACCAGAAGGACGTGGAGGCGTTAGAAAGAGTGCAGAGAAGGTTTACCAGGATGTTGCCTGGTATGGAGGGTCTTAGCTATGAGGAGGGATTGGGTAGACTGGGGTTGTTCTCCTTGGAACGACGGAGAATGAGGGGAGATCTAATAGAGGTGTACAAGATTATGAAGGGTATAGATAGGGTGAACAGTGGGAAGCTTTTTCCCAGGTCGGAGGTGACGATCACGAGGGGTCACGGGCTCAAGCTGAGAGGGGCGAAGTATAACTCGGATATCAGAGGGATGTTTTTTACACAGAGGGTGGTGGGGGCCTGGAATGCGCTGCCAAGTAGGGTGGTGGAGGCAGGCACGCTGACATCGTTTAAGACTTACCTGGATAGTCACATGAGCAGCCTGGGAATGGAGGGATACAAACGATTGGTCTAGTTGGACCAAGGAGTGGCACAGGCTTGGAGGGCCGAAGGGCCTGTTTCCTGTGCTGTACTGTTCTTTGTTCTTTGTTCTTTTAATGGGACTCACTTAGTGCTAGGGGCGTGGATGGGGCAGAGATTGTACGAAGCATCCAGTAGGGCTTCTTGAAAGAGTATGTAGATATTCCAACTAGAGAATGGGTCATATTGGACCTGGCATTGAGGAATGAGCCCAGCCAGGTGGTCGACGTTTCAGTAGCGGAGCAATTCAGGAGCAGTGACCACAATTCAGTAAGCTTTAAGGTACTGATGGATAAAGAAAAGTGTAGTCCTCAAGTTAAGGTGCAAAAGTGGGGGAAGGCTAATTACAACAACATTAGGCAGGAACTGAAGAATGTAGGTTGGGAGCAGATGTTTGAGGGCAAATCAACATCTGGCATGTGGGAGGCTTTCAAGTGTAAGTTGATAGGGATTCAGGATCGGCACATTCCTGTAAGGATGAAGGATAAGTATGGCAAGTTTTGGGAACTTTGGATTATGTGAGATATTGTGAGCCGAGTCAAAGAGAAAAAAGAAGCATTTGTCAAGCTTAGCAGACTGGGAACACATGAAGCAAGTGTGGAATACAAGGAAAGTAGAAAGAAACTTAAGCAAGGAGTAAGGAGGGCTAAAAGAGGTCACAAAAAAGCATTGGCCAGCAGGATTAAGGAAAATCCCAAGGCTTTTTATACATATATAAAGAGCAAGAGGGTAGCCAGGGAGAGGGTTGACCCACTCAAGGACAAGGAAAGGAATCTATGCATGGAGCCAGAGGAAATGGGTGAGGTATTAAATGAGTAGCTTGCTCAATATTCATCAAAGAGAAGGACTTGGTGGATGCTGAGTCTGGGAAAGGGTGTGTAAATAGTTTGAGTCATGTTGAGATTTAAAAGGAGGAGGTTTTGGGGTGTTTGAGAAACATTAAGGTAGACAGGTCCCCAGGGCCTGATGGGATATACCCCAGAATACTGAGAGAGGCAAGGGAGGAAATTGTTGGGGCCTTGAGAGAAATCTTTGTATCCTCACTGGCTACAGGGGAGGACCCAGAGGATTAGAGAATAAACAACGTTGTTCCTTTGTTTAAGAAGGGGAGCAAGAATAATCCAGGTAATTACAGGCTGGTGAGCCTTATGTCAGTGGTAGGGAAACTATTGTAGAGGATTCTTTGAGACAGGATTTACCCCCACTTGGAAATAAGTGGATGTATTAGCGAGAGGCAACATGGTTTTGTGAAGGGAAGGTCGTGTCTCACTAACTTAATCGAGTTTTTCGAGGAAGTGACAAAGATGATTGATGAGGGTAGGGCAATGGATGTTGTCTACATGGACTTCAGTAAGGCCTTTGACAAGGTCCTTCATGGCTGACTGGTGCAGAAGGCGAAGTTGCATGGGATCAGAGGTGAGCTGGCAAGCTGGATACAGAACTGGCTTGATCATAGAAGACAGAGGGTAGCAGTGGAAGGGTGCATTTCTGAATGGAGGGCTGTGACAAGTGGCATTCCTCAGGGAGCAGTTCTGGGACCTTTGCTGTTTGTAATATATATAAATGACTTGGAGGAAAATGTAATTGGTTTGATTAGTAAGTTTGCGGATGACACGAAGGTTGGTGGATTTGCGGATAGCGATGAGGACCACCAGAGGATACAACAGGATATAGAACGATTGGAGACTTAGGCAGAGAGATGGCAGATGGAGTTTAATCCAGACAAATGTGAGGTAATGCATTTTGGAAGGTCTAATAAAGATAGGAAATATATAGTAAATGGTAGAACCCTTTAGAGTATTGATAGGCAGAGGGATCTGGCTGTACATGCATACAGGTCACTGAAAGTGGCAACGCAAGTGGAGAAGGTAGTCAAGAAGGCTTACAGCATGCTTGTCTTCATCGGCTGGGGCATTGAGTTTAAA
This sequence comes from Mustelus asterias, assembly GCF_964213995.1. Lineage (NCBI taxonomy): Eukaryota > Metazoa > Chordata > Chondrichthyes > Carcharhiniformes > Triakidae > Mustelus > Mustelus asterias. Next base: position 110,060,352 of record NC_135804.1, read on the forward strand.
AATTGGCAAGTCATGTTATAACTTTATAGCATCTTAGTTAGGCCGTACTTGGAATATAGTGTTCAACTCTGATCGCCACACTACCAGAAGGATGTGAAGGCTTTGGAGAGGGTACAGAAAAGATTTACCAGGATGTTGCCTGGTATGGAGGGCATTAGCTATGAGGAGAGGTTGGAGAAACTTGGTTTGTTCTCACTGGAGCGACGGAGATTGAAGGGCAACCTGATAGAAGTCTAAAAGATTATGAGGGGCATGGACAGAATGGATAGTCAGAAGCTTTTTCCCAGGGTGGAAGACTCAATTACTAGGGGGCATAGGTTTAAGGTGCGAGGGGCAAGGTTTAAAGGAGATGTACGAGTCAAAGTTTTCACACAGAGGGTGGGGGGTGCCTGGAACTCGCTGCCAGGGGAGTTTTAAGGACGTCCTGAGAAATACATCAATAGGATGGGAATAGAGGGATATGGTCCCCGGAAGGGTCGGGGGTTTTAGTTCAGTCAGGCAGCATGGTCAGTGCAGACGTGGAGGGCTGAAGGGCCTGTCCCTGTGCAGTAATTTTTTTGTTGCAGAAGCCCCTTTAAAGTTAAAGTATTAGTCACAAGTAAGGCTTGCATTGACACTGCAATGAAGTTACTGTGGAATTCCCCTCGTCACCACAGTCAGGTGCCTGTTTGAGTCAATGCATCTAACCAGCACATCTTTCAAAATGTGGGAGGAAATCAGAGCACCCAGAGAACATGCAACCTCCACACTGACAGTGACCCAAGCCAGGAATTGAACCCTGGTCTCTAGTACTGTGAGGCAGCAGTGCTAACCACTATGCTACCATGCCATCCAGATTGGAAGACACACTTTAGATATCAAGGGACATTTTGGTGATATCATTATAACTTTGTATTCTCAAACATGAGTTTAGCGCAGTTGTAAATCCTTGCAGCTGTAAATTAAAAATGCAAATTTAGGGAATTAGTAGGATCGACCACATTAAGTTTAACTAATTTACTATTTCTTGATGCATTAAATCTTTTACCCGATGAGTATTCGAAGTCACAATCCACCCAGACTTTATTACTGTTCAGAGATTTAAACTAATAGGTTTTATTTTAAAAAAAATTATAGCAGAATTTGCAATATAAAATAAATGTTTAATCCCTTCTGAAACATTATTATTCATCATCAACCAATACAAATGATCTCTCCTTGTGTTGTTATGTAGTCAAATGTGCGTAGCAAACCTGTTTGCATATATTATATGATTGTAATGTTCTGAATACAGAATTAGGCAAAGTTATCAGTTGCTGTTTTTAAAATAAAAATAATTTGAATTGTCACATGCCAAGGTATCGAAACGCTCTATGGATTAGTTAACTATAGCAGGATCCAGAGGACGAAAGCAAGGGACATGCACAGCAAAGTACTCTCGAAGCTATGAAATTTTTATACACAAAGGTGAAGGCTTTTAATCATGTGAGAAAAATGTTAATGGGCAACCTGTATGGAGGAGACAAAGGCACCTGACAGAGATGTGAAAAATATGTTGTTTGGTGCAAAGTCTTGCCCTACTGTGCTAGTGTGTGCTGTGCAGTGTCACAGCTGAAGAGCATTCACTTGGCACCCCTGTTGCTTGCAGGTAAAGTCTCCCTCACTCTCTCTGACTGTTGGAAGCAAAACAGGTCAGCAAGGACACAGTCAAAAAGGGAACAAGACAAATTCTTCCGCTAACCTGCAGAACCAAGAATGTCCAAACCAGCTATTCAACTACCGAAGTCAGCACGACCGGAATCACCCAACTTAATGGCTGCAATGTTTCACCATCTACTCCTCAGAGTCAAGCCAAAGGCTGATTCATATATCTTTTAAATTGTTTTGGTCAGTTTTTCATTACTAGGAGTGACATTTTGGCTCCAAAATAATATAAGAACATAAACAATAGGAGCAATAGGACCACGCATCCATTGAGCCTGATCCACTATTCATAGGATCATGGTTTTTCATGGGCTTAAGCTCCATTTTTCTGCCCACTCTGCATATCCCTTAATTCCGCGTGAGGCCAAAAATCTGTTTATTGCAGCCTTAAATGCATCCTATGATATAAGAGCATAATGTTATGACCGGACCTCAGGCGAAGTCCCCCAATTTATTATCATTCCAGATGTGATACCCTCTAATTCTTATGCTCATGGGTGAGGAGGGGTAAACTGGCTCTGGGTCTTTATTCAACCCATTGGTTGATCGCAACAAAGTCAATTTAAAATGATCCCTTCTCTTGTGGATAATGTTTCCTCTCCCAAATACTGGGATGGCACACAGCATCAGGGACCAGGTTGGATTCCCGGCTTGTGTCACTGTCTGTACGGAGTTGGCACGTTCTCCCTGTGTCTGCATGGATTTCCTCTGGGTGCTCCGGTTTCCTCACACGGTCCAAAGACATGCTGGTTAGATGCATTGGCCACGCTAAATTCTCCCTCAGTGTATCCGAACAGGTGCCGGAGTGGGATTTTCACAGTAACTTCATTGCAGTGTGAATGTAAGCCTACTTGTGACTAATAAATAAATAAAAAAAGTCAATGTAACCAAGCTTTTTTGAGTTAAAGATAAAGTGAGTTTATTAGTTGCTATAATGCAAAAAAAATACAGTGCAACACGCATACACACAGATTAGAAGTGAGAAATGACTCCAAACATAAAAATTAAAAAGATATATGAATCAGCCTTTGGTGAAACATTGCAGCCATTAAGTTGGGTGATTCTGGTAGCTCTGACTTCGAAAGCTGAATAGTTGGTTTGGACATTCCTGGTTCTGCAGGCTAGATAAGTATTTGTCTTGTTTTCTTTTTGACTGTGTCCTTGCTGACCTGCTTTGCTTCCAGCAGTCAGAGTGAGGGAGACTTTACCTGCAAACAGCAGGGGTGCCAAGTGAATGTTCTTCAACTGTGAGTCTGCACAGCACATACCAGCACAGTAGAACAGGAGCACCAGAGTAGCACACTGAGACTAGCGTTGCTGTTCATTTTTAACTTCCTTTCTAATGTGTTCCTGGAACAGGAAAACAAAAACATGTCTGGGATATAACTATCAGGAGATCATTCCTGTTGAGATGGAAATCAGCTTCTGTTATCTCCACATAAGATTACAATTCAATTTTTGCATTGTACCTTCCTTTGAAATGTTTCTGTCTGAAAAGGATTCAACATTATGTTGTCTCTCTCAGGACTGAATATAACCAATGTAAGAATTCTAACAAGTGGTTACTTTGCAATCTCAGCTAGTCTTTGCCAATATGGGTTTTTTTTTAAAAAGCACGTCTTATTTAAAAGTTCAATATATCTGTACATAGCTTGGAATTATCATTGTGACGTTAAGGATATGTGCATTTTCTGGTGGAAACCACGCTCAACACCATCTTGATGAGGCTGTCATTGTTAATTTGATGCCATCACTGAATGCTCCAGCTAGTGGCATCTTGTAAACACCCGTCAGAGGCAGGAAGGACCACCCAGCAGCATAAATTAAAGCGATCATTAACTTTACAGGTTGGTTGATGATTGGTTTCTAATGGCTGTCATTGCAATTGTACAACTGTTTGGTGATTTCCAGAGCTCCTTAAAGTTGCTAAACTTCACAGGGAGTGGTTTGGCACATGTTGCAGGGGTTTTTGTTGGCTTTGAAAATTCTGCCCACGTAACTTGCTTCCAAACATGGGTTCAGTGGTAGGTAGTCCTCCTGAACTGCACTGTGCGTGGGAGAATGAGCACCAGTGGCATAGAGCAGGACAAGATGCTGGAAGGGGAGTTTGACCTCATATCAAAGATGAAGAATCAATAAAGAAAGGAGACCCGAGCACCCAGCAGGAGGCCACATCCATCCGGTTCATCTACCCGACCTCAGTGAGGGACATTGTGGGAGATAAAGTTTAAAAAAGTTAAAGTTTATTTATTAGTGTCACAAGTAGGGTTACATTAACACTGCAATGAAGTTACTGTGAAAATTCCCTAGTCGCCACACTCCAGCACCTGATCGGGTACACTGAAGGAGAATTTAGCATAGCCAATCCACCTAAACAGCATGTCTTTGGACTGTGGGAGGAAACCGGAGCAGCCGGAGGAAACCCATGCAGACACGGGAGGGATTCATGTGAGCCCCCCACCCCCGACTCCAAGCTGGGGTAGAATTTAGCTTCTTACTAGCACTTAGTAATACATTATGATGCCATGTCCACGATAATAACTATCACTGAAAGAGGTTAACCAACCTTCACAAAATTAAAGTGATTTTGACAATTTCTCTAACTCTTGATTCTATTAAGTGATATCTGTTGTTTTTCTATGAATGTACACATAAATAATAATTATACAATTTCCATAAAGCCTTATATAATAAATTGCCAATGATATCTAAAAAGGTCCCTCAAATTTCACATCTCGATAAATCACTTTTAGTTTGTGAAGTACAATCGTTTATTGTCATCTTGAAAAAAGTCCCAAAAACAGTTTCAAAGAAATGGCAGGCAATTCATCCTTTCATATTTCCACAGATAATGCCTCCATTTCAACACATGTTGTGATGACTTCAGTCAGGCAAATGAGGTTGGTCTGCTGGAATATGTACTCCCTGATTGAGTCCTCCTCGAAAGAACTCACTGATTGAGCCCTAATTGATGGCCCAATCAGGGAGCCTCATGTTCCCTATTTAAAGCAGGTGTGTCAGTCTCTCTGCCTGCTGAAGCAGGGAGTACACAGGGAGCACTCTGTTGTATATATGTCTTGTAAATAAAGGAACTTTTGGTGACAGGACCTTTGCCTGTGTGGAGTTATGTCACATGTGGAGCTTACATTCAAAAACACAATGTAAGTTCTGATGACGTGACATTGTAATGATCACATTGAAAAGTTACATTGCAACGGGAAGCCCAAACAGAAAATAGCCTTGAAAATGATGGGCCCGATTCTACCATTGCGTTGTGCCCGTTGTTGGGCGCGAAAGCTTGGTAAAGTCGGGCAGGAGGCGAGTAGCGCAATTTGCATCCGCCTCCGCGCCGGTTCCCCCTTTACCAAGTCCAGAAAATGGCCACGATCGGGACAGCACCCGAAATGGGCACGACAGCCATTTAAATGCATTCGCATGCATTTTAATTTACTTAATGGGCTGCATGCCGAACCTTACCGGCACTTCCCCCTTTACCACCGTTTTCGCCCATCCAGATTCGGCACGAAACAGACATGCTCTACAAAAGTCCAATTCAGGCGCTCCAGTTAGTGAGGAGGTAAATGCTGAGCCTCCAACAGCTCTTTGCCTGAGATCCGGGGTGGGGGGGAGGTGGGTCTAATGGCTCTCTGCTTGAGATCGGTGGGGGTGAAAGGGGGTCCGCTGCCACTCTGCCTGAGATCAGTGGAGGGGAAGGGGTCCGTGTGGGGTGCATAAGGAGGTCTGTAATGTTGTGCAGGTGGGGCAATGTCTGTGGGGGCCAGAGGGAGGCGTTATCCGGCCCAGGAGGGATGTGGCAGGGGAGCAGCATTCTATCATTTTTTTCTGCGCATGCGCAGTTGGAGACACCGATCGGAGCTGTCGGGTTTTGGCTGCGTTAAGCCCCGCCCACAGGCTTGTGCAGCGCGATTCGGAATCGCTGATATTGTTTCAGGCAGAATGTGTATGGGAGCGCCTAATGTCGGATCTGAAACACTCCCAGTTTTAAATCCGCCCAGCACTTAGAATCAAAATGGTAAAATAGGGCCCGATGTGTCTCTTAGAAAGCTTTTGTTGTCTTTTTTTCTGCTGCTATCTGGTGATACAGGTATTGCATCACATCTCCAAACACACTATTCACTGCATACCAGCTGCTCAGTCTGACAAGGGAGGTGATCCAGAGCTGTCTGATCTAAGACTACATAGCTGCTGAATGGTGCTGTGCATTCGGCCATGCTAAGATTGGGTGCAACCTGATCAGCTCATAGATCCAGCCAATGTAGCAGTCCACAGTACAATGATGATGCTGTTCTGGAATACTCAGAATCTGGTCGAGTGGAGTGCAAGTCATGGAGCATGCCAGGAAGATGAATATAATTCAGAAAATTCCAGGCATGGGAAGTTCATTCACATTGTCGAATTACATTGCTTCTCAGGGGACTACGTAGCTGACCTGTGCTCATTCTTCAATCATATCTTCCTCTTTTAATAATGAAAAACAAATAGATTTCTTGTCATTTTAACAGAATGTTATGGGGGAGAGTACTTTGTGCAGGAAGCCCACCCTGTAAATTTATAGCTGCGAGCAAGTTTAAAAATTCTAAATCACAAATATCAACATAGTTATTCCCCATTTATTGTAAAACTGGCTTCACACCTGGAAAGCTCAAAATGAAACCCCACGGATATTAGAAAAGCCAAAAAGAACACATTCATAAATATGTAAAATATTATTTATGCTTTAATGAAATGCATTTAAATTGAACTCCCTTGGAAACAGACTGTCGCATCAAGTGCTTCAGATTGTGACCTTTCCAAGCAATTGAAATTTTGTGTACTATCATTAAATATGCTTTGGAGGCAAAAAAGGTCAAAGAATGTATGCCCTACAAAGGATGTCAAACTGTTGATCTATATGATGGGATTCTGCTGCATTCCATATGATTGGATTATGATAGATGCTGGGTGCTGTGTGATGGGGTTTCACTGGGTGCTGTGTGATGGGGTTTCACTGGGTGCTGTGTGATGGGGTTTCACTGGATGCATGTGTGATGGGGTTTCACTGGGTGCTGTGTGATGGGGTTTCACTGGGTGCTGTGTGATGGGGTTTCACTGGATGCATGTGTGATGGGGTTTCACTGGATGCTGTGTGATGGGGTTTCACTGGGTGCTGTGTGATGGGGTTTCACTGGGTATGGGGTTTCACTGGGTGCTGTGTGATGGGGTTTCACTGGGTATGGGGTTTCACTGGGTGCTGTGTGATGGGGTTTCACTGGGTGCTGTGTGATGGGGTTTCACTGGATGCATGTGTGATGGGGTTTCACTGGATGCTGTGTGATGGGGTTTCACTGGGTGCTGTGTGATGGGGTTTCACTGGGTATGGGGTTTCACTGGGTGCTGTGTGATGGGGTTTCACTGGGTATGGGGTTTCACTGGGTGCTGTGTGATGGGGTTTCACTGGGTGCTGTGTGATGGGGTTTCACTGGGTGCTGTGTGATGGGGTTTCACTGGATGCTGTGTGATGGGGTTTCACTGGGTGCTGTGTGATGGGGTTTCACTGGATGCTGTGTGATGGGGTTTCACTGGGTGCTGTGTGATGGGGTTTCACTGGGTGCTGTGTGATGGGGTTTCACTGGATGCTGTGTGATGGGGTTTCACTGGATGCTGTGTGATGGGGCATCACTGGGTGCATGTGTATGGCAGATGCAGTATAACGTGGATAAATGTGAGGTTATCCACTTTGGTAGCAATAATAGGAAGATTATTACTTGAACGGGTGTAATTTGAGAGATGTTGATACTCAACGAGACCTTGGTGTCCTCATGCATCAGTTGCTGAAAGTAAGCATGCAGGTACAGCAAGCAGTAAAGAAGGCAAATGGTATGTTGGCCCTCATAGCGAGAGGGTTTGAGTGTCGGGATAGGGATGTTTTGCTGCAATTATGTAGGGCGTTGGTGAGGCCACGCCTGAAATATTGTGTGCAATTTTGGTGTCCTTATCTGAGGAAGGATGTCCTTGCTATAGAGGGAGTACAGCGAAGGTTACCAGGCTGATTCCTCGGATGGCAGGTCTGTCATATGAGGAGAGACTAAATTGGTTAGGATTATACTAATTGGAGTTGAGAAGAGTGAGAGGGGATCTCATAGAAACTTATAAAATTCTAACAGGGTGATGCACCATTGAATGCGCGAAGATCGTTGTTGCAAAATAACAGGCTTTTATTAACGAAAGAACTGGAGCACACCCGAACCGATAGCTAATCCGAACTGAGGCAAAAGGGGCGAAGAGCAGTCGCCTTTATAACCAGAGAAGGGCGGAGCCCCGGATTGAGACAGCAGGGGCGTGTCCAGGCATATCACATAAACAGACAATACTACAGTGGTTCACCCAATTGATAGAAACCCTACAGTCCAGAAAGAGGCCCTTCGGCCCATCGCGTCGGAATCGACCACAATCCCACCCATCCCTGCATATATACCCATGAATCCCTCTAACCTACACATCTCAGGACACTAAGAGGAATTTTAGCATGGCCAATCAACCTAACCCACACATCTGGTCCAGCCCACCTTGTTCCAGCAGGCGCTGCCGGATATAGGTCGACCTGATGCCCGCGACAAGGCATCTCTGATCAGGTCGTCGGCGTTTTGGGCGGCTGAAATGGCCTTGCAGCTGCAGGCTCTGCCGAGTGCACGCAGTTCGCGCAGGAATTGTTCAGTCGATTCCCCCGGCTGCTGTCTACGAGTGGCCAGCAGATGTCTGGCATAGACCTCGTTCGGTTGCCGGTTGTACTGGTTCTTTCGGAGATTGATTGCCTCCTGGTAAGTTTCCACGTCTCGGATCATCGCGAAGACGTGAGTGCTGACACGGGCGTGGAGCACGTCTAGTTTGTCGATGTCGGTTATGACGACGGCGGAGGAGGAGGCGATGAAGGTCTCGAAGCAGCGCAGCCAGTGATCAAAAGAGTTTGGGGCGCCAACAGCCTGGGGGTCCAAGTCCAATTTATCAGGTTTTAAGAATTGCTCCATCCCAAAAACTTCCATTAATAAAATTGATGCACCATTGAATGCGCAAAGACTCGTTCTTGCGAAATAACAAGCTTTTATTAATGAAAGAACTGGAGTACACCTGAACCGATAGCTAATCCGAACTGAGGCAAAAGGGGCGGAGAGCAGTTGCCTTTATACCCAGAGAAGGGCGGAGCCCCGGATTGAGGCAGCAGGGGCGTGTCCAGGCATATCACATAAACAGACAATACTACAGTGGTTCACCAAACAGGGTTAGACAGGATAGATTCAGAATGAATGTTCCCACTGTTGGGGGAGTCCAGAACTAGGGGTCATAGTTCCAGGATAAGGGATAAACCTTTTAGAACTGAGGTGAGGAGAAATTTCTTCACCCAGAGGGTGGTGAATGTGTGGACAAAACGTTGTCTGATTTCAAGAAGAAATTAGCTCTTGGGGCCAAAGGGATCAAGGGATATGGTGGGAAGTGGGGAATCAGGATATTGAATTTGATGATCAGTCATGATCAAAATGAATGGCGGAGCAGGCTCAAAGGGCCGAATGGCCTACTCCTGCTTCTAGTTTCTATGTTTCTATGTGAACTGCTCAGTGACGAAGATGGAACTTTAGTAATGGAGGATGAAAATGTGTTGCAGTTATTCAGTAAATATTGTACATCAGGTTTTGCAAATAATACTGGCCATGAAATTGTAGTTGTACGAGAGAATTAAGTGAAGTGTTTGTCAGAAAAAACTGTAGGAAAGGAATTGATAATGGAAATAGCAAAAATCAATGAAAGTGAGTTACCCTAGGCTATTGAATGAACTCAGGGGGTAGATAGTAAAGACTCAGAGAAAATGTTTTTTACAGTTGCCAATGTAACATCTTTGTTCAGGAACACCAAGTCAATTCTATGGATTCACCCACCTGAAGAATATTCATGCATCTCGGGAATCACACCGGCCAGCCCCACTGTTCAGAGATCAGGGCGCCCTTTAAAAAGTGTTCGCAGACAGGTCTCTCCTCCCCCCAAAAACCAAAATGATGGCCACCCCATTGAAAAGGGGAGTACCACCAACCCCTCAGCCAAGAGAGTATCCTCCCTCCCACCACTGAAATAACAAGTCACCCCCTCCCCCCCACCAAAACACACCATGCAGGCATGAGGGTGACCTGACCCAACCTCTCACTCAGGCGCTTTTCTCCCGAAGCCACCCCACCCCACAGACCTTTCCTTAAGCCCCTTTCAGGCCCTGCTTCTTGGCAGTGCCAATGATGCACTGCCTCCTGGATCCTTGGCACTGACTGGCCTGGAACCTTGGATCCCAAGGCGGCGGGGTGGGGGGGGGGGGGCGGGGAGGGGGCTGGCGGGTGTCAAGGAAGTAGGTCCAGTGCCCAAGTACCCTCTGCCGCTGCCAGTTTCTGGGGGTTGTGTGGGCTTAGGCAGGGGGCAAGGGGGATTTTCTTCACCACTCTCCCCCAGCATGGGGGTCTTGTGGCTTGACTGCCCCTTCTAGCCCTGGGAAAGGTGTTGTTCAGTCTCAGGATGTTGTATTCAGATACCATCCTGGGGTAAAATACTCAATATCGTCTCTGTCCTCTAAAACCTTTGAAGTTCCCTGGTCACATAAATCTCCATGCCCCTGGACAGCTGGAAGGCCTCAAACTCACTGCAGCACTCCATTCAGCAGAAGGGACTCCCCTTTGTCTAAGAAGCTGCAGGTGTGAGAAGATCTCTTTCAATTCCTCTGACTGATAAAAGACGTTCACTTTCACCCAAGGGGGTAAATTTCCATCTCCACATCTTCACAGCCTCATTGGTTTAATACAGCTTTTATTTCAAGCCTCTGAACCTACATATAAATCTCAGAGTCTTTGAAATCCCCTCAAACCCTTTGAAAGCTTTTACTTCCCTTCAATTTCAGTCCAGACCTTTCATTTCCCCTTTGATTGACAGCTTAATGGTTTTTACTCAGCATGCCGTCAGCTGTTTTTTTTTATCTTATCCTTCATGCTTGAATGTATCTCAAGCGCTCCCATTGTTCCTAACTGCAATTGTTTACATGAAAGATGAACTAAAAAGTATTTAGCTTCACTAGCATGCAACTTCAAAGAAGCTAAGTGCTTTACAGTTCCTCTTTTGAATGGGTCATCCAGCCCACTAATGATATGTCAGTGAGGGGCTTAACATAATTATTGGGGTTCTCACCCACTCCAGGCAGGAACCATATCAGGGCTAGAATTGAACCCAGGCCCTTGGTATTGTAAGGCAGCGTTGCTAACCACTGTGCCACCGTGCTACCCAGTGTTCTCCTTATCATTCTCTTGCCACCGTTATGCTCCAGTCATGTCACAAACTATGATTTATCTACAGTTTTATCTGACTATTGATAACTCCTTAAAAAAAATCTTAAGTTTTCCAAACAAATCCATACTGATCGTCCTTGACTTGCTCATGGTATCTTACGCATCCCAAATGGATCTCCAACTGAGGGAAAGAGCATCTGAGGACCAGGACTTGAAACCCCCAAGACTAAGGTCATGGCGTAATGGGCAGCAGTGATCCCTGCATTCCTATATACTTCAGAGACTTGGACAACATACAGCAGGCAGCTCAAAGCATTGGAGAAGGTCCACCATTGGTGCCTTCACAAGATCCTCCAAGTTCAGTGGCCATCAGCAGTGTTCTTTCCCAAGTCAATTTGTTCAGTATTGAGATACTAATCACTCAAAACCAGCCCCTTTTGCTTACAGAACTCCAGTTCTCAAAGCAACTGCTCTATTCAGAACTTGGTTGTGACAGGAGATCCCCAGGAGGACAGTGGAAACACGTCGCTGAAGAGGTCAAACATATTGACTCATGGGAAACCCTGGCTTGGGACCTACCTAAATGGAGAAGGCTTATTCGGAATGGGACTGAACACATCGAAAGACTTCAGTGTGAATGTGCAGTGGTAAAGTTGAGATTTTTGAGGGACTGTATGAAGCTCCAGGCAATCCTTCTGCCCAACCCTTCAAATACCACCTGGCCTGCACGTGGCAAAGCCTCCAGATTGCGGACTGGACTAATCAGCTATTTCATAACCGATTAAGTCAGAGTGCAGGCAAATAATCCTTGATCGTAAGAAGGAGCAGAAGCAAGGTTCCTGGATTATAGATTTTGAAGAGTTTTCCCAGAATGGCATTGGATTAATTACTCTGTGTAGTCACCCAGTTTCTCTTTCACTCCCTTCTTGGAAAGCAATGTTATATTGACAACATTCATTCTTTGAAGTAATCTGTACTCCTCATTAATGTCTCGATCAATATGAAATAAAATTCAGCTCTGTTCTGATGTATTTCATTCAGGAAAATCACTGGCTGGAATTCTCCCGTCCCATCCGCCACAAGAATTGTAGCAGGCCGGGGGGGGGGGGGGGGTGGGTGGACCACGTAAAGTGCATTGACCTCAGGCAGGATTCTCTGGTTTTGAGGCGAGCGCGGCCGGAGAATCCCACCCAATGCGGTTCCAATCAATCTCAATGATTACATCCATAGATTTCCTGGTTGAGGTGTTCTCTTTGGTTGCCAGTAGTACACAACATGACATTGCCCAATGTTAGCTCATGAAGAGTGTCAGGTAACATGAGATGCTCCCTTAGGTTAAATGTTTGATTCAGAATCACGCAGTTTAGCCTCATATTAACCCTTAAATCAATATACTATCTTTTCAACATTAACTACTCACCTTTCTGCTCAGGTTAGTTCACTGTCAGTGTTGTGCTAAGTGAGATGACCATTCTGCTAAATATTTTAGGTTAGATGCTTTAGGCCCCGAGCCCAGACTGTTTTGAGTGGTAAACAGAGCAAGAAGATTCTTTAAGGTTGCCACCACAAAGCCGCTACAAAAACTGCAACTGCGACTGCATTTTCCTCCCAAAAACGCAGTTCACTTTAAAGAGTAATCCACTCTCTTGTGGGTTATTTGTGTGTAAAGAGTCCCTGTTGATCTTCAGTTGTTCCAGCAGCATCTCCATGGATGTACCAGTGGATATGGAGATGAAGGGGGGGAGTTCTTCCAGCAGCTGATGACCTGAAGTCTTCGAATAAGAAGCCCCGATCCAGGGCTTGAGCACAAAATTCAGAGCAAACAATCCAATGCAATACTGAATGGGTGCTGCACTGCCTTCTTTCAAATGAGACATTAAAATGAGGCCCCATCTGCCCTGTAAGGTGGGGGTAAACGATCCTGTGGCATGAGTTAGAAGAAGAGCCAGGGTTTTATCCCCGGTATCGTGACCAATATTTATCCTCAACCAACATCATAAAAACTGATTCGATCGTTTTCCCATTGCTTTGTGTGGAAAGTTGCTGCATGCAGATTGCCTGCCATGTTTTCTACATTACAACACTGACTACACTTCAAAGGAACTACATTGGCTGTGGAGAGCTTTGAAATGTCCTGAGTTTGGGAAAGGAGCTACATAAATCCATGTCTTCTTTTAAGCATCCTGCTCCTATAAATCCTGCTGAAAACTGATGTTGCCCTTAACTGATTGCAGCCCTTTAAACACTGCACCAGAATTGTACTTTCCTCCCTTCCAGTTGCAGTAACCTCGTGACAACTGGTTTTCTGGCCTTCAAACCGCCCTGCATGAGGGTTTTGATAGAAATCTGTGGTAGGTTAGTTGCTGTTCACAATGGCAGGCATGAGGACCACCCTGGCACAAAACTATCGACGGGACGGGAATACAAATCATCATAACTAAATAATTCTGTTTTACCATGTTAGATCTTTTCCTTTTAGTTTGTCTTCTAGTTCTTTCTAACAAGGATGTCTACCATAAAAAATTCCATGTAACATGTAACATACCTCAACAGTGTTTAAATGCTTTGTCAGAACACTCAAAGTAGAGGCAATACACAAAAATGAATAATTACAAATAAAATATTCATAAGCACCCACATTTACAAAATTTTGCATGATAAATATTTAATTTAAAAATTCACTGGAACCAATGCATCCAGAATGAATCCTGATGCACTAATTAATAAGGATTCAGACGCTGGGCTATTTATCAGGATTGTCTGTTTCAGCTGATTTTGGTCAGGGTGCACTGCGATTGATGACTGCTCTGTCCTACCACATAGTGAGCTGGGGCTGAAGAGATATATATCAGAATGATGTCAGTCCATAGCACGAATTTTTTTATTAAACACTAATTCATTTGTAACACGCTTGGAAAATGCAAACAAGGAGTGATTCTGAAAGCAATAAACCGATTGTACCACTGCAGGCTTAAGCTCAAGGGAGCCTGCCTTCGCTTCACTTTGAAAGGATTTTATCATGGAGGACTTTTTTTTTGCCTTGCCAAGCAGATTTTATGTCAAGTGCGAGGATTTGTGCTATCTTCAGTGTTGACAGGTTGTTAGGAGACAGCTTGTGGCATGTGGGAATGAATTAGGGAGGCTGGAGGTTGGGATGAATTACAGCGAGGACTTGAGTCCCCACTCAGGAAATTGGAACAAACATAGTTGGGATCTCAGCGATCTATATAGTCAAGGTAAAGTCCAGTAACATGTTCAGCATGATGGACTGCAAAGAATCTTTGGCTGTAAGATTTCTGCATTTAGTTTTCCAGTACTGCGTAGCAATCTGACAATGCACTACATGTCCTTCTGCCATACCATTTGACTATTTAATGTTATATATGACACAAACTATTTTATTTTCTTTTAAGGCAAACCATGCCAGAACAGTAGTAGTTGATCTGAATAGAGTCATAGAATCATAGAGATATACAGCACGGAAACAGGACATTTGGCCCAACTCGTCCATGCTGACCAGGTTTATTAAACTGAACTAGCCCCATTTGCCTTCTGATGCCATTCTGCTATGCTGAGAGTGACTGTCTTCTTGCCAAACTGACTAGTCTGTAAAATTCGATTGAATAACAAATTCATACAAGGCCACGATTGGCCTTGGTTATTATTCAGTGTTGTTCCCTCACAGTTTGACACTTTAATCCAAATTGACTATGACTATGAGACTTTGATATAAGCGCACATTATCATGTGCGCTTATATCAAATTCATCTCCGAATTATTTCAACAGAGGCATTTGTTCATTTATTTTAATACATTAAAATAGAGGGAAAAGTTGATTTGAGTTCAGTAAATATTCACGATAAAAATAGCTCACAATAATTCCCAGCTCTTTGTCTCTTTTATGGAAAATTGTTAGCTTACTGTTTGCAGAAATGTCCTGGCACAGATGTTCCCATGAAGCAGAGAAATCCAAGACCAACCTACTTACCGTGTGAATTGTAGAAACATGAAAGAGTGGATTCTGGGTTAGTCTGCTCTGAATGGTAGCTACAGGAAATGATAGATTTTAAACCAGTCATTTTGGTGAA
This sequence comes from Mustelus asterias, assembly GCF_964213995.1. NCBI lineage: Eukaryota > Metazoa > Chordata > Chondrichthyes > Carcharhiniformes > Triakidae > Mustelus > Mustelus asterias. The sequence goes on from NC_135804.1 coordinate 110,075,431, forward strand.
TCATTGATATCCAGAAGAAAAGATTCTGTCCCCAACCTCTCTATGAAATATAGATACATGGAGAAGCAGATCCTCAAACTGGTTGTACAATGAAATTACTGCACTCCCTGATCTTTCAAAAGGCAACAGACACAAGTAGAGTCGAGCATCTGTTAACAATTGTGATATTCTACAATTCTTTTGTAGTTGAGAATGAGCATTTCATTATTTGATTTAATTATTTAACCCTTAAGGTTGCTTTGTTTAAATACCTATTATTTTTGATAATCCTGATATATCAATTTGTTTATTTCAGAATTCTTTATTCATTATTTCAATAAATATTGTATTTCCTTGAAGGTAATTTTAGAAGATGTCAGTGAAAGAATCAAGCACTAACAGTGTTAGTACAGAAGTGTTACAAGTTTATTGAATTAAACCTCCTGATTGGCACAGATTAAAAGAACTGTTTGCAAGAGTCTTTGGAAGTAGCTTCACTTGTTTCATGGTCGTTTTATTGTGAGAAAGGCTGTGGAGGTGAATCCTGCCCATGGTTAGTTATCACAAAAGTAACAATTGTGGCTCCTTGCCTGTCTTTCTTTGGGTCTAGAATAAATATTGGGTATACTATTACTAAGCAGTGTGTGTATTTTGTGAGGAAAAAAGCAATACACTAAATGGAAAGAAATTGTCAGGTGTGGGTGAACAGAGAAATCTTGTGTTTAATATAACATTCCTTGCAAATACAAGTGCAAGTGAATAGCTCATTTGTATTTTTGGTTTTGCAACCGACATAGAAAAAAGTTTATTTTTTTATTAGTCACAAGTAGGCTTACAATAACACTGCAATGAAGTTACTGTGAAAATGCCCTAGTCGCCACACTCCGGCACCTATTCGGGTACACTGAGGGAGAATTTAGCATGGCCAACGCACCTAACCTAATCTTTGGACTATGGGAGGAAACCGGAGTACCCGGAGTAAACCGATGCAGACATGAGGAGAAAGTGCAAACTCCACACAGACAGTGACCCAAGAATATGAGAGCAAAGAAATTATGGCAAATCTGTACAAAGTTTGATCACAGATGAAGTTCTGAATATAGTTCTGGTACCCCATTTAATCAACAACTTTAATGTCATAGAAAAATATACAGTATCGAAACTATGAAATGATAGTAGGGATAAGAAACAATAGTTAGGGCACATTTGTGATAATGGCCTATTAATGATGGAGCAGAAAAGACAAAAATGAAATTAAATAAACGTTTTAAATCTATAAACACATTTTAGAATTAATAGTTCAAGTCTATTTCCCTCGTCATTAAGAGGAGAGAGATTTGGGGAAATTTCTTCATGTAGAGGGTTATAAGCGCACGGAATGATTTGCTACTGGGAATGGCAGATACATTCCATTTTGTAGGAGAAAATTGGATAACCATTTGAAGCAGAAGATCATATGGACTGAGGGCAGGATATTGAGATATGTTTTGGATTTTTCTAGCAAAGGGGTGGCATCATCAAAATGAGCTGAAGAGATTTCTTCCCCAGTGTAAACTTCCAAAGTTCTGTATGAGGGAAACAGACAGAATGTAACAGTGGTGTTGTATTGAGGATTAGTACTGTCCTGGACTAGAGTTAGTTTTGAAATGTGAATTTGACACAGTAAATTTAAAGTAAAGGCAGCATAATCCCAGATGACCACAGGTAACTTAATCTGAGGATCACCACACCTCAGGTCAGGGGCAACACTGTGAAGGCAGACCTTCGTAAATACCCTCAGCCGGTACAGGAATTGAACCCTTGCTGTTGGCATCACTCTGCATCACAAGCCAGCTGTCCAGCCAACTGAGCTAAACCGATCACACAATTGTAACATTCTCACCTCTGTCAGAAGCTTATAAGGAGAGTATAAAGATAGTCAATGACAAGAGATTAAGAGACGGAAGAGTTTGAGCAGATAGAGAGTCAATAAAGGATAGTGATGGTAAAATATTTTGGAGACAACAATCAGTAAATCCTTATTAGGAATTGGTTGCCATTAAGAGAATGGGTCATCAATAAGGGATATGACCAAAATGTTAGTGATCAATGATAAAGGAATCTGCAAGGTGGGTCATTTATATTAATGATTTGGATGAGAATATAGGAGGCATGGTTAGTAGGTTTGCAGATGACACTAAGATTGGTGGCATAGTGGACAGTGAAGAAAGTTAACTCCAATTGCAACGGGATCTTGATCAATTGGGCCAGTGGGCTGATGAATGGCAGATGGAGTTTAATTTAGACAAATGCGAGGTGATGCATTTTGGTAGATTGAACCAGGGCAGGACTTACTCAGTTAATGGTAGGGCGTTGGGGAGAGTTACAGAACAAAGAGATCTAGAGGTACATGTTCATAGCTCCTTGAAAGTGGAGTCACAGGTGGACAGAGTGGTGAAGAAGGCATTTGGCATGCTTGGTTTCATCGGTCAGAACATTGAATACAGGAGTTGGGACGTCTTGTTGAAGTTGTACAAGACATTGGAATACTGTGTGCAATTCTGGTCACCCTATTATAGAAAGGATATTATTAAACTAGAAAGAGTGCAGAAAAGATTTACTAGGATGCTACCAGGACTTGATGGTTTGAGTTATAAGGAGAGGCTGGACAGACAGGGACTTTTTTCTCTGGAGCGTAGGAGGCTGAGGGGTGATCTTATAGAGGTCTATAAAATAGTGAAGGGTACAGATCAGCTAGATAGTCAATATCCTTTCCCAATGGTAGGGGAGTCTAAAACTAGAGGGCATAGGTTTAAGGTGAGAGGGGAGAGATACAAAAGTGTCCAGAGGGGCAATTTTTTCACACAGAGGGTGGTGAGTGTCTGGAACAAGCTGCCAGAGGTAGTAGTAGAGGCGGGTACAATTTTGTCTTTTAAAAAACATTTAGATAAATACATGGGTACGATGGGTATAGAGAGATATGGGCCAAATGCTGGCAATTGGAATTAGCTTAGGGGTTTTTTTTAAAAAAAGGGCGGCATGGACAAGTTGGGCTGAAGGGCCTGTTTCCATGCTGTAAACGTCTATGACTCTATAAATTGATAGGTTAGCACAGAGGAGGTTCAACCACAATTTGAAATCAGGAATGAGGGAAAGTCAATTCAGGGCGAAAGCAAGACCAGAATAAGGTACAAGCATAAATTAACCAAAACTGGTGACACTAGCAATGCAGAGTCCCCTTTACAATCACTTACACAGTCCCTCAGCTAACCTGTATGATAGGCAGTTCTATAAACAGAGATTTTGCTGGCTGGTGCCTCTGGGCACCTTAAATATTTGGCTAAGTGGTTAAATTCATTTTATATAACAAGCCCACTCTTGTCTGTGGGACCTTATTTTATTAGGGAAAATAACAGAGTTTGGAAATTAGTATTGAAGGAAATCCGAAGTCTGTGCTACAGCATTTTTCAAAACCAAGTAGTCTAGGGAGGAGGCAGAGACCCAGTTTACAAATACGCCACCCAAGCTGCCTGCCCTCTTCCTACAGCCTTTCCTTTCAGCTTCCAGATATTTTCTCTTCTTTCAAGACCGTATTAGTCTTGGTCTAATCAAAACAACATAAGGGATAGCAGAGATTACAGTCAATGTAAACTCCAGAATCATCTCACAAACTTTCTGTGATACAATAAAAATAGCTCCCAGCAATAACAAATAGCTTTAGAAGGGTCCGAGTGCCTCTAGCAATCTACGTTACTTTAGCATCCTTTAAACTCACACAACATTTATTTGTATCACCATTCATATGAAAAACTGTACATTGCAGCATAATATTTCCAATCACAATCATAAGGGTACAGCTGTAAGACACTAGTATAAACACACAGGCGTTCAGTAACATAGAAAGTCAACACAGAAGACAAATTTAAAAGCAGCCATGAGTCATTCTGGGTTAAATCTTGAATAAAGTGTTCAGTATAAGTTTTATTGAGTGATTCAAATCCTTTCAGTCTTCCCAGTCCTCAGCAGTACCTATGTTCCATAGCCCTTGTACAGGCTACATAGCTTCCTCTACTTTTATCAGTACTCGATGTCTCGCTCACCTGGATTGATTTCTTCTGTGTCTGTTTGCCTTCTGATTTATTCAAGGCCATGTTTTTCTCCCCCTCTTGGTAGAGGAAGTGAACCTGGATAATCAATTAAGTCCTGCCTGTGATAGTTTTGTCAAAATCTCCCGTAAGTTCCAGGAATACAAGCAAAAAAGTAGGTAACGCAACAGTCAATCACTGTGATGTATCCACACAGGCCTCCAAATGGGATCCTTAGATCTCTTTTTTGAATCAATAGCATTCTCTCGCTCTGCAGACTTCAAAACTTTCTCTTCAATGTGCTCAGGATTTGTGCCCAATCAATAACTAAGAAAAATGCAAGAGATAATTTGTTTTGTTTTATTTTAGGGAGATGCCTATCAGGACGAAGATTGATAGATGTGGTAGTGAGGTGGGGGAGGGGGAATGACAGTATTGTTACATCCATTCATTTTTGACATCTTTTCCTACCACTTATTATTCAAATTGTATCTTCTCCTTCTTAAATCAATGACTGTCTGTTTTGGGGCTTAGCTACCCCAAAGTAGTGTTTTGGTTTTTGGTGGTCTTTGGCCTGGGGTTTAGGCAGTGGTCAGGGTTTATTCTCAGGGTTTATTCTCATGTCTGATTGTCTTGGGATGGGGGTGGTGGGGTGGGGGGAGGAAGCTTGCCTTCTGCCTGGAAATGGGGCTGCTCTGGGTCTATTGCAGCAGTGGTGGTGAGAGTTGAACTTTTACCCTAGAGCGAAGGGCAGTACTGGATGCAAGAAAACTGATTGCATACCATAATTTTAAATGAAAAAGATCTCATTGCACCTCAATGTATCAACAGGCTATACACAGAGCTCATTACTGACTGGCGTTCATCATCATCTGAATCCGTGGAGCCCCGAGTCAAGAATTGGTGTTTTGTTTAGTATAACAGCCTCCCTGGAGTGCTAACTCTTTTTTAAAAAATCTCTAACAGGATGTGGGTATTGCTGGCCAGACCAGCATTTTATTTTCCCATTCTTAATTGCCCTTGAGAAGGTGGTGATGAACCTCCTTCTCGAACCATTGCAGTCCATGTGGTGTTGGTACGCCCACAGTGCTGAATCATTGCCTTACCCTTGATAACGTTACTGCAATGTTAATCCCATATACCCTACCCAATTACATGTTTTTAATTTAAAAATAGATGTGAAAGAGCCATGGTCCATAGTACATGACACTAACAAAGCTGTAAAGAATAGGAAATCAGAAAAGTGTTGGTTGGTTGGTTTAGTTGAAAGATGCAAAGAAAGTGAAGATGTTAGAAATTCGCTTGTTTTGAACTTCTGGGAGTTCAACTTCAACAAGTGCAAATGTAAGGAGGGGAAGTGTAGCAGAAAAATGTATCAGCCTACTCCTGCTCCTAATTCATAAGTTCGCGCACATGCTTGCATTAGGAATTGAGGAGGAACAAGAGGAATGTTCAGATGAGAATAATATTACCGAAACAGAGATAAAATAAATATATATTCAACAAGATAAAGCCCATGTGTTGGTATTGCCTCTAATAAAACCTATAAATTTTTCCTAAACATCTGGTTCTGCTGAGTGAGACTGCGCTCCATAGCTACAGTGTATGAATGTTACAAAGCACAAAGGCTTGTTGGAGGTGTTGTGCTGTCATTTATATTTTATAACTCACAGAGGTTTGAAAAGGGGATGTTGTGTGTTAGATTGTTGAAAACGGAATATTTGAGGAAGAGCAGGACCTACAAGGCAAAGCCAGACAAATGATGACTTTTTATTAGGGCTGCTTTGCGGGGTTATTCCTTTTATTCACTGGTTAGTAAACATCACAGTAATAAGCTGCATGGAATCTAGCCTGAGGCAGAGTCAGATTACATGAGAGGCCACAGCAATGTTTATCACCAAAACCTGACAGGACCATGAAATACAGATTTACTTTGAAGGCTCCAATATGTTTATGGGTGATCAAATAAAAAAGATGGGTTCCCTTTTGCCTTGCTGTTGATTCCAATTACCAACTCTTTTTAACCATGTGTACTGCCAGTGTGAAGAGAATCTATGAGCACTCTTAAACTGAATAGAAATAGATAATTCACCAATCAGATTAGTATCATTACAGGTAGAAGATAAAACAAGTACTTTATCAATAATATGCCATTTCCTGCATGAAATCCTGCTAACGTTAGCGGCTAAAATAAGAGGGAAATGGCTGGCCTGGTAACATCTCTGGAGAGAATAGAAGAGTTGCCATTTTGTCTGTGGACCCTTTGTCAATATGTTCTCTCTATGACACGCTGGTTCACTCTTCCATCACCCCCACCAACTGCATTAATTCCCTGGCACATTTCTTTGTAAATTCCTGGAGGTGCAACATCTTCTCCACACCACCACCCAGGATCCCAAATTTACGTCTAGTACAGACAGTACTTAAGACAGTACTTCCATGTATTCTGCAATGTAATGCATTTTTAAAAAAAAATCTGTCATGTGATGCAAGTGTCGTTAGAATCATAGAATCCCTACAGTGCAGAAGGAGGCCATTCAGCCCATCGAGTCTGCACCGACCACAATCCCATCCAGGCCCTACCCCCACATATTTTACCCGCTAATCCATACACCTCAGGACTCTAAGGAGCAATTTTTAACCTGGTCAATCAACCTAACCCGCACATCTTTGGACTGTGGGAGGAAACCAGAGCACCCGGAGTGAACCCACGCACACATGAGGAGAATGTGCAAACTCCACACAGACAGTGACCCAAGCCAGGAATCAAACCCAGGACCCTGGCGCTGTGAAGCAGCAGTGCTAACCACTGTGCTACCGTGCCGCCTTAGCAAGGTCAACATTTGCAGCTTATCCTTAATTGCCCCTGAGAAGGTGGTGGTGAGCCACCTTCTCAAACCGCTGCGGTGTATCTGGTGTAGATTGTACCCCCAGTGCTGCTGGGATGGGAATGCATTGTATACCCTGCTGGTGCCAGAGCTGAATTAAGAATATGCGAGTCCCTGAATACGTGAACATTCCGGGTACTTTTCACAGTCACCAACCATCACCACACATCGTACCTCCCACGCACTGTAGCCAATCCATTAAAACATAAACTTATATTAAATGCATGATGAAATATGCCAGTTGATTCTTTTACACACCACAGTAATAATAAAGGAAATCACATCACAATATATGACACTTAAACTGAACTGCTTCTTTTTATCAGGGCCCCCGCCGTGTAGCCCTACTCTGCACTGGGAAAACCAAATACAGATTATGTGATCATTTTGTTGATGCTAGCCACTTTTATTGGGCAACTCACTTCCTCTCTCGCTTCGCTGTCTTTGTTCCAGTGAAGCTAAATGCAGGATTAAGGAGCAGCATCATCTCTTTCCATAAAGCACTGTGCAGCCCTCTGTTGTTAATATTCACTTTAATAACTTTGGACCTTAACTATAGCTCCACTTTCTCTTTGACAACATGTGCTGTTGGTGAGATGGCAAGAACTGGGATGGATTGTGTTGATGGTAGCGTTAGGGACTCTTTGATGGAACACTGTGCTGCACATGCAGTTTGCACCTTTGCTGACAATATGTTTTTCTTCTGCCAGGTTCCTGGGTCTCTCAAGCCTGCATCACTGACAGCTTTTCATCCTTGGCTATCTACCTGTCGCATGCATCGTGCCTCCCCCCCCACCCCGCCTCCCCACCCTTTCACCTATTCACAATCTATAAATCTGATATATGCTTCTTATGTATTTTACTTCTCGCATTATTCCTCCTTTGTCTCATGCTAATATATTTTCAGCCATTTTATGCTTTCCACAAATACCTTACCTGTTACTCCATTTCTTTTTTTGCGTTTTCTATTTTGGTTTCAGATTTCCAGTATCTACGGTATTTTCTTATTCTTGTTTATATTATTAAGTGTAAATGCTGAGAGAATGTTTCCCCTCATGGGAGAGTCTAGGACCAGAGGGCATTGTCTCAGGGTAAAGGGCACCAATTTAAGACTGAGATGAGGAGGAATTTCTTCTCTCAGAGGGTTGTGAGTCTTTGGAACTCCTTGCCATAGAGAGCTATGGGGGCAAAGTCCTTGTGTATATTTAAGGCTGAGATAGATAAATTTTTAATGTGTAAAGGAATCAAGGATTACAGGGAAAGGGCAGGAAAGTGGATGTGAGGAATGTTGGTTGGATCAGCCATGATCCTATTGAAAGGTGGATTTGTTTTTATTCATTTGTTGGTTATTGGCATCACTAGCTTACCAGCATTTATTGCCCATCCCTAGTTGCCCGAGAGCAGCTGAGAGTCAACCTCATTGCTGTTATATAGAGTCACACGTAGGCCAGACCCGGTAAGGATAGCAGATTTCCTTCCCTAAAGGACATTAGTGAAACAGATGGTTTTTCTCACAATCAACAATGGTTTCATGGTCATCAGTAGATTCCTAATTCCAGATTTTATTTTTATTGAATTCAAATTCCACCACCTGCTGTCATGGGATTCAATTCTGGGTCGCCAGAACATGAGCTGAGTTTCTGGATTAATAGTCTAACGATAATACCACCAGACAATCATCTTCAATTCGGATCAGGCTCGAGGGGCTGAAAGGCCTACTCCTGTTCCTATTCCTTATGATATTAAGTGTCTGTCTGGAGAGATTGCCTCTGTTCAGAAATACTGTTTACCTACATCAACTATTCCATCTATAAAAATAAAAAGTTATATATATCAATATATAAATATCTCCAAGTAGTCTTCCTGCATAAATGTAAAGTGTAATAATCTTCAGATAATTTCTAACACCAGTGAGACCAAGAAAGACAACAATGTGAAAATAGCAGAATCAGGCAAGAGAGTGGTTATATTCTCAGCTGTGTCACCTATAATACCATGGGAGATCAACTAGTGTTTAAAATATATTATTTGTTTTCCATTTTCCCTATGCATCTAGTGAATGTCTTAACTGAGATTTTGTTTCATGGGTAGTGACAGGAGACTCTAGCCTGAACAAGGAACCCATTTTTTATGCATCATCCAGATATTAGTGTGTACAGATTACTTAACCTTGGAGATGGTGACAGCATAACCAATCCTGTCCTCACTTGCTGTGTACGTAAGGCCATTTTCTAACAGGTTTAGGAGCTGCAATATTGAAGGTTTGTTGCTTCCCAGCCCAGTGTAGTTGAAACCAATTATACACCCCGAAGGCAGATTTAACTGAGATAGCTAACTCAGCATCAAGGACTGGGAATTAAACTTAGGGCCCTATTTTACCATTTGGAGTCTAAGTGCCGAATCTGGGCGTCAAATAGATCCACGCCTGGAATCCTCTTTCCAGCGCGCCCATACGCGTTTTGCCGGCTCCGGTCCGATTTGCGCTGTGGGCGGGGCTTAGCACTGGCGGACCGATCAGAGCTCTGAACTGCACATGCTCAATTTGAAAAAAATCTGACAGAGCGCGCTCGGGCGCGAAAGGAAAAAAAAACAGAAAGCGGAGAGAGCGGCTCTCTGACGGTCATCCTCTGGTCGGGGGGGGTGGGGGTGGGGGGTGGGGGGGGGGGGGAGTTGGGAGAAGGAGGGGGGCGGGACCCAGATCATCCTCTGGTCGGGGGGGGGGGCGGTGTCCGCTGCCAGTCTGCGGCCGATCGGTGGGGAGGGAGGGAGCAGGGGTGTCCGCCACCATTCTGCGGGCGATCCCTCCTCCCCACCGGAGGAATGAATCCCTCCTGCCGGAGTGGATGTGCGGCCATGCCATCCCACAAAACCTTCAGGATGAAACGATTCCTCGCTAAGATGATGAAGCAGAAACGGCCGATTCCACAGTGGATCCGCATGAAAACCAGCAACAAGATCAGTACAAGTCCAAGAGGAGACACTGGAGAAGGACCAAGCTGGGCCTGTAAAGGGATACACCATCACTGGTACACTACCAGCCACAGATTACTCTTCCCTGCAGGGGCAAGAGAGCGGGAGAGATGGCTGTGGCTGGTAGTGTACGAGTGATGGTGTATCCCTTTACAGGCCCAGCTTGGTCCTTCTCCGGTGTCTCCTCTTGGACTTGTACTGATCTTGTAGCCGGTTTTCATGCGGATCCACTGTGGAATCGGCCGGTTCTGCTTCATCTTCTTAGCGAGGAATCGCTTCATGCTGAAGGTTTTGTGGGATGGCATGGCCGCACGTCCACTCCGGCAGGAGGGATTCGTTCCTCCGGTGTGGAGGAGGGATCATCCGCAGAGTGATGGCGGACCCCCCTGCCCCCTCCCTCCCCACCGATCGGCCGCAGACTGGCAGCGGACCACTCCTCCCCCGACCAGAGGATGATCTGGGTCCCACCCCCCCCTCCCACCACCTCCCCCCCACCTCCCCTCCCCCCCCCCCCCCCCCCCCCACCGACCAGAGGATGATCTGGGTTCCACCCCCCACTCCCTGGGTTCCACCCCCCGCTCCTCCCACACACCCCCCCCCCCACCCCCAACCAGAGGATGACCTGGGTCAGAGAGCCATTGCAGGCTCTGAGCCCGCTCTTCGAAGGCTGCAGTGACGACTTCAGACTTTTATTTTGCAGGTCGCTTACAGCGCGGATGCGGAACGGACCAGAAGACGGGAAAGTGGGATTTGGCGGTAGAGTTGGGCATGCGGTTCATTAAGTCGATTTAAATGCATGCAAATGGATTTAAATCGTCAGGCCGCCCGATTCAGGTGCGGGCCGGACCCGTGCCCAAATCGGGTGTGGGTAAAGCCGATCTGCTCGGAATGGGGTGCAGATCGTGGTATAGGCCCGACACCCAACTTTACCGTGATTTCACGCCCGAAAACGGGCGCGAAGTTTTGGTAAAATCGGGCCCTTAGGGTCTATTGAGTTGGTGTGGCTCAGTACCCCACCAGGCTGTACATTCACCCACTGAGCCAATGAGTCAACATTTGGGTTTGTAATGTGAAAAGACTACCGAATAATGTCACGTTTTCACTGTGTTGCCATGCCGGCAGAAACTTCCTGTCTCAAGTGCTCTAAGTAAAATAAATCGCAGTAATTAGACTTTGTTTGCATATGTAAATTTGGTTAATTACATAATAAGCTTCCAAAACTTAAAAAGACAATCAGGCTCACTATTATTTAACTGGGAGGGTATATTTGTTAGGCTAAAAGGGACAACATATTAACAAAATCGACTAATTAGACCCAATTTACATATCAGTAGGTTGATTAGAGTGTAACTTTCCTCTATAACCCAAATCTCTTAAATGCTTGTTATACCTTGGGATTTCTGTGTTTTTCACGGTAGTTTGCTGCTGTTTTTTTTTCAGGGCAGTGAGGTGGTTGTAAGATGCAGCAATGGAGCACTATTTCACTTTTCACATAATCACCTCCCTACATTGTATTAAAACTGAAGACTTGAAGGGTTTCAAACTGTCCATTGTCAAGCCTATTTCACAGGTTTGGTTATCTTCCTAACATTACTGGTTAATTGCATTATCATGTGTGACACAATGCATTAGATACTGTCCTTTGAGATGACTCAGGCACCTTGGGGGCTTGAATCATCCCAAACTGAATGGGTGAATATCTCCTTCAGTGATAGGACTGTTTCATTTTATCTCTGGAGATCCAGTTTCAAACTCTGACCTAAAGTAATTATAAGATTCTTCCAGTAACATGTCCAAGTTAAATGCGATTGGACTTTCAGTTTTCACCAAAATTCAGTGCGATGCAATGATCCAGAATTGGAAGCTTACATTAGGGGATTTTTTCTGGGAACTTGGTATAGCTGCATGAAAAAAAGGCACCTCAATACTGCATCTAACCTAAACCATATATATGATTTGGACAAGCTGTCATTAATGTTATCATTGTAATCCTTCAACTCAATATACCGAACTACACCAAAAAATATTACTGACATCAATTACACCCCATTATTTTCACATCCAACCATCACAGTAACTTTTGTAATCACAATTTTCTGGTGAGATGAACATCTCTTGCAAGCTGAATGATTGACTATTGAATACTACAGGATGTTAAAAATCTTTATCCACAGAGTAAACCTAATACTGTATTTGGAACTCAGAAAACCCCCCAGAAAATACAGTAAAATGTTCAATAAGTCAAGCACAGCATCTGTGGAGTGAAATTAAAAGTTAACATTCCAGGCATAATGTTTCATCAGAATTGGATGAACTATCAGCAGTGATCCATCTATTGAGATGTGCACACTCTCCGCAGAACTTTTGGCCGATTGAGTGCTTTGCAGCAGTAACAGAAATTAACTCATAGAATGGTGTGCAATATTTGCAACTCATTCCTTTTGGCTAGGATCAAGTGTGGCATTGATTGGATGCTGCACTTGGTTGAGGTCATTAGGTTACATTTGGGCTTCATTTTCATATGAAGCAATTTTTTGGAGCGGCATCTCGGCCTTTTGGCTGGGATGCGGATGAGATCGGGCCTTGGAGGAGGAAGACCTGCGCCTCCTCCAATCAGCTTGGCTCATGTAGATCAGGCCCAAGACAGGGTAGAGGATTGCAAACCCTGTCTTGTCAGCTTGGATCGGAAATGTCTCAACTTGTTGAGACTCTGAATTGGACTTGATTTGATTGAATTGGAAAAGTACATATAAAAAAAAATTTGTAACTCACTGAAAAATACTCACTATTAAAAGGAAGTGTTTTAACAACTTATTATCATACACACTGTCGACAGGGAGATTAACCTATTGACTATTACACATTAAACAAAGAGATTAACACAGTTAGTGTTGCACATTATAGAGTGATTAATTCATTTAGTATGACACATTTTCTGTTGAGTGAGTAACATTGAACACTACACATTATCAGTAATGATCTTAACCATTGCATACAACACACTATAAACAGATGTTCACCAAATGCATACTGTGTGAGATCAGTGGAGGTTTATTCCATTCAACATTGCACATTATCATAAGATCAACAAGTTGAGTATGATGTGTGATTGGCACAAATTAACCCATTCATTTCTGCACACTATCATTTAACCCACTGTGCATTAAATAGCATCAATTAAGAGATGAAAACTATTGAGCACTACAGATCATAAACAGAGATATTAACTCATTAAATACAGCATGCTGGAAACAGTGACTAAACAGTGGTGGGCAACCTGCAGCCTGGGGTCCACAAGTGGCCCATGACACACTGGCCAGAATTTTACCGGCACGCCCGGCCCGATTCCGGGGGGCGGGTGGGGCTCGGAGAACGGCATTCTCTGTTGACCCTGGGCAGGATCGTACAAACCTCGGGCGGATGTGCCGGTAAAATTCCACCCATTTTATTGAGCATTGCTCATGCACAGGGTTGCCACATTCTGCTGATCCACGTAGTTTTTAAAAAATACCTCCATGACTGAAGTGATATGCACAAAAAGCAAAGGCAAGTGCATGTGAAGTGAGGTAAAGCATGCTGATTGCAAACAGCACTGACTGTAAGAGCCATGCGCTCCCTCAGCGTACAAAGTGTAAATATTTATTTTGCTTTTACCATTTGAAGTTGATATGTGAATGATTAAGAATTTTCTATAACTGATGAAATATTTGGCGCCTATTAAATGTATTTAATTTTATTCATGGGGTTAGGGTCAGTGAACAAGGCTGATTTTAATCTTGCGGCCCACTGTGATGAAGGAGGACTCCCCATGCGGCCCATTCACTGGCCCAGCCTGCCTATCACTGATATAGTCTGAAATAGCACCAACCTGTTAGTACTACATTCTACTAGCAAAGATATTAGTCCATTGTGTACAGCACATTATCAACATAACTTGAATTATTTATTTGAATAACTTACTGCAGTGCTGTTGATGTATACAGCCACACCTTTACATTTTCAGGATTGTTTTACTCTTTATTGATTCATTGGCCATAATTACAATGTTAAACAATACAGTTTCACTGATCACTTCAATGCTGGTTTAGAGGTTTAGAGGAGGAAGATTTTAAAAATATTACCTTGGTTTTCAAATTTCTTATCTCCGTTATCTCCTGCAGCCAAACAACTCTCCAAGATATCTACGCCTCTCTAATGCTAGCCTCTTGTGCACCCCAGATTTTAATTCACAATTGGTGGCCATGCCTTCAGCTCTCAAGGTCCTGGAACTCCCTTCCTAATCTCTCTCATTCCTTCTTTAAGATGCTCCTTAAAAACCTACCTCTTTGACAAAGCACTGCCTTAATACTTCCTATGTGGCTCGGTCTCAAATTGTTTTCTAACGCTCCAGTGAAGTGTCTTGGGATGTTTTGCCACACTGAAGGTGCTGAATAAATGCAAATTGTTGTTGAGAAGTTCATGCAGGGGAAATAAAACTAGGTGTGGTTGCAACTGTCCACTTAGTTTTATCCCAAGAGCTAAATCTTTAGAGACTTAGACATACTTATTGAGAGATATCTGAAAGTCCATTTTTGTCACTAGTATTTCATGAGGTTCATTGTCACAGACACGTCATATTCTGGAAGCCAAAGATTGTATTGGGACAGAGATAGCCTTGCCAAAAGCTATGCAGGAAATGTCAACATCTTACCTGCATCTATCTTGTCTATTCCTTTAAGTGTGTTTTGTTGGTTTCAATGAGATCACCTCTTATTCTTTGAAACTCTAGAGAATATAGCCCAGTTTACCCAACCTCTCTTCATAAGACATTCCCACCATCTTTGGAACAAGTCTGTTGAACATTCATTGCACTCCATCTATGGCAATAATATATTCCCTGAGGTAAGGGGACCAAAGCTGCAAACAGTACTCCAGGTGCGGTCTAACCAAGCTCCTATACAATTGAAACAAGATCTCACCACACCTGTACTCAAATCCCCTTCCAAAAAAGGCAAACATTCCATTAGCTTTCCCAATAGCTTGCTGCACCTGCATGCTAGCCTTCAATGACTTAGGGACAAGGACATCCAGATCCCTTTACACATCAACACTTTCTAATTTCTTACCATTTAGGAAACACTCTGCATATCTGTTGCTTCTATCAAAATGGATCATCTCATATTTTTCTAAATTATATTCCATCCGCCATGTTCTTGCCCACTCACTAAGTCTGCCCAAATCCTCCTGTAACCACTTTACATCTTTCTTACAACACACGTTCTTGCCCAGCTTTATATTATCTGCAAAGCTGGAAATATTGCATTTGGTCCCAACATCCAAATTATTAATATATAATGTAAACAGCTGGGGCCCAAATAGTGATCCTTGCAGTATCCCACTAACCGCAGCCTGCCAAATTAAGAAAGACCCATTTACTCTCACTCTTACACATAGAGTGGCAGTTCAGAGCCTAGTGGGCAACCCATCTTCTATGAAAGATTACTTTAAGGCACTGATAACTTAGGGAACATTTGAATTTGGTGGCACAATACACAATAGTCACATTACAAAACTTCATCATTGCTGATGCACAATTGAAGAAAAGTATTACTGACATGAAAGTTTAGAGATCCAAAAGATGAGTGGATGTGATAGTATTTTATTCTTTGATGAGGCTGCACCATTATTTTCCAACAGCGCTTGTGGAAAGTGTACTTTAGCCATTGGCTTAATTAGATTTGCCACATGGGGTGCAAATCTAATTTAGCATTGGTTGTTTGGTTCTTTCTTTCTTCTATCTCTTTCTCTCTGCCGTACATTTTCCTTGTTTCTTGTGGGTTAGCATTTAATATACATTTAACATTGAAAGGGCCTTCTTTAAACCTGTCTTGCTACAAGACCGTAATTGTATAATTGACATTCCATGGAGCTGGCACGCTGTCCTAGTTAATGCAATGTGGAGTTTGGCATTGTGGTTGAGCCAACTTATCTAAAATAGTGTGCAGTTGGGCACAGTGGAATAAAGTAGCACTGTGATATTCAATACTTTTTGTGCAGTAGCTTGGGGCACCATGTGCTGTTTATCAAAATGTGTAATTGTCATATTGGTATGAAACAGAATGATGCTATCACTATAATATGGGTCTGACATGTTGGTGCGGGGCTAACACTGTGCTAGTTAACATAGTGGGCCCAATTTTACCATCGCATTGTGCTAGTTGATGGGCACGGAAACTTGGTAAAGTCAGGCATGAGGCGAGTAGCGCGATTGGCACCCACCTCCCTGCCGGTTCCCCCTTTGCCAAGGCCCGAGAATGGCTGTGATCGGGACCGCGCCCATTTGCATGCATTTAAATTGACTTAATGGGCTGCACATCCAACCTTACCAGCACTTCCCCCTTTACCACAACGTTTGCCCATCCAGAATCGACGCAAAGCAGACATGCTCCATAGAAGTCCGATTCAAATGCGTCAGTTAGTGAGGAGGTAAGTACCGAGCGTCGGCACTTACGAATCATTGATACTTTTGCAGGCAGAGTGCGTATTGGGGTGTCTCAGGATGGGTCTAAAAGTCAGATCTGAAACACTCCAGTTTCAAGTCGGCCTAGCACTTAGAATCGAAATGGTAAAATAGGGCCCAGTATGTCGTTAACACAGTTAGTATGGGTCAGCACGGTTCCATGGAACTCACAAGATATTTTGGACAGCACTATGCTGGTCACCATACTGTGGGAATGAAAAACAGTGTGGGGTTGAAACTACGCTATTTAATATAGCATGATACGTCAGATTATTGTGTTTCATGTCCCAAGCCAGGACTTGCAGACAAAATTCATAGCTGACATTCCAGTCCAGATTATAGGGAAAGCTGCAATGCCTGTGGTATCATCTTTCGGATGAGGAATTGAACCGAGACCCTGAGCACAATTCAATGAGCGCAGTGTTGGGCCACCATCCATCATTAGAACTGTTGGCACCCCCACCGACCTGCTCACTGGGAGCCCCCATGGAAGTAAGTTCGAATCTCGCCATGGCAGATTGTGGAATTTGAATTCAATACAAGACATCTGGAACTGAGAATCTACCGATGACCATGAAACCATTGTCCAAAAAACCCATCTGGTTCACTAATGTCCTTTTGGGAAGGAAATCTGCTGTTCTTCCCTGGTCTGGCCTACATGTGACTCCAGACCCACAGCAATGTGGTTGATTTCCAATTGCCCTCTGAACAAGGGAAACTAGGGATGGGCAATAAATGCTGGCCAGCCAGCGATGCCCATGTCCCACAACTGAAATATAAATATAGGCATTTCTTTATTTTGGACTGGTATGATGTTGTGGGGCACTGTTGTGTTATTTAGTGTCATGGCTTGCTGGGACTGTTGTACAATTTAACATAGTTTGGATTAGTTCAGTTTTTGGGGAATGGATTTAGCCTGTAGATCATTTGTTATTTCCTATGAAAGAAACTCATTATTCACTGATGACATTTTATTAAGCTGTGTCACCATGTCACAGGACGAGCGATAAGAGGGAAGGTTCAACCCACACATTTTCTTGGGAGTATATTCATTTCCTTGAAGATTAGTGAAATTAATCTGCCTAGTTCTGTTTGTGCCCTATGCAAAATTTTGTAATGCATTGGGGATCCAAGCAAATTTTAACTCATTGATAAAATAAAAACGGTAAAAGATTATTGAATCTTCTCCTGAACTGAGGAGTTGGCAACATTCAACTCCAGAGCATTGTGTGGCTCTTCAACATCTCATTTGCGACTTTCCAAGCTTTCCTGTCAGATTGCATTAAGGAAGAGAGACTTGTACTTATGTGGTGCTTTTCATTAATTTTCTGGATTTTCTGACCTCACCGTAACGGGTCCCACCGTGGGGGGTGGGTGCAGTGGGCCAGCCAGAACTCCATTGGCTTCCAGTGGGACTAGAAGATTTTCGCGGGGAGGTGGGGAGGATGTCCTGGAAAATCTCAGCCTAAATCCAGAAATGCAAGAGTCCTGTTTTAATTGCGGTGATACAAGGCTAATCATTATCCTGCACCTTATAATGTCATGGTAATATTTTAACAAAAAAGCTAATGGTGCTTTAACTGCATCTGTTCAATTGATATTGTTACAACAAGGCATGTCTTTGGTGAGAGGACAGCTTTATGGTTGTATTGCTGTTATATTATACCAGATGTAAGAGGGAATTTAGAATAACTTGGGATTAAAAGACTAATAGATCAGGGTAGATTAGATCAGAGTGAATAGAATAAAGAAAATTTACAAAGTGCCTGAAAAATACTGTTTGCATAGAGGCACCTATAACCACTGTTAGAGAATCTAGACATGTATTTTTGAAAATATATTCAGTATTAAAAGCATACACCTTAGCCAATGACACAACACTCATAAGGCATGATGGGATGTAGTTAAATAAAAAGAACCACATTCCTCAGAACAATACAACTATTGAGCAAAGGGAAGAACAACTTTTATCAAGGGCCAACAGTTCTAATAATAGCAAACACATTGGACCAAGGATACACCAGGGGCCCCAGACAGCCCTGATGAATAGGATATACATTGCACCAGATAAGAGGGTCTGTAAAGTATCAGGAGACTGTGCGAAAGACTCTTAAGGTCCACAAACTGATCATGTAGTCCCATGCTGTCAGAGGGTAAATGTTATTGGCCAAGGTAAATAATCTATACCAATAATGATTGGCTAATATCCAGCTGGGGTGAGCTTGGGGTGGGCAAATGGCTTTCAAAATTGTATAATTGTAGTACTGAGAGTGTTGTAATCTCAGAGTTGATTTGGAACTGCCCCAAATCTCTCTCCCTCGCACATTGACCAAACTTGGAAAATAAAGAAATGTCTTTTACCAGAATACTCTCTCCATGAGTCTTTGTGTTAACTGAGCCATTATTAAGAAGGGGAATCCTTCCCATGAAAGCCAGTTTAATACATAGTCTCTGAAAATGCTCCAACACTTCAAATGATAAATTCATCTGAAGAAAAAGTTAGGAGCATTTTTTTACTATGAAAATCAATAGCCGAAAAAAATGCCTTAATTCTATAAAGAAAAAAAAAGTGGTGATTCAGTTAGGTCTATTTTAGATTTGATTTTTTCTATGGTATATAAATTTAATACATATGTTTTATTTGTTATATATGCAAGTTGTGTATTATGCCAATGACACTGGCAAATTGCAATGTGTTTAGCTTAGAAATCCTGAATTTTCATCTCGTGGCTCCCGATAGTTTTTATTTTTAGCATTTTTTTTAAAAAAGCTCTTCAGGTTAAAAAAAAGTTTTTGACCACAGCCATTACCATTTGAGTTGAGACTGCGAAGCTGTAGTAGCCACCTGATTTGGGATCACGATCATCAGCACATGAACAAAACAGGTCAGAAAAAGCACAGTGTGAAAAATATTTTTTTTTGGAGTAGTGTTACTATATTCGTGTGAATTTAATTAAAACTTGCTTTATATAATGCATTATCTCTATCACCAGATCAAAGATTGCTTCTCAACTCAGCAGATTACCACCATTCTTTCCTGTTAGAAACTTTAGAAAATCAGTCCTAAATGCGGTCTAACGTCTCTTAACTCAGATTCATGGAGCGCTGAACCAATGATCGCAATACCAGAGGATGGTGAGCTGTAGTACATTTGGCATTAAATAGTGCAGAAGCCAAAGGTGTTCTTTGAACCATACCCCTATTCAGAATGATGCTGCAAGCTATAAATACAAATACACACTTTGATCTGTTTATATCCACTTGAAATGTTAGTGGTCTTGCTCTGTAATCTCATGAAATGTACGCACAATATTACAATTTATTGAAGTTATATGAATGCATTAAAGACAAAGCAGTTTTTTCAGACCATGGGCTAATTTCTGCACCTCTGGCATTTGTTGGAGTTGATACTATCAAAAGTTAATGGCTCCTCGCACAATCATAATGCAGTCCATATTTTCTGCTGGCTGATAATATTAAGCCTACTCATGCTAACAGCAAAATAAATCTTTCCAACGTTGCATGACTGTTTTATATCTTTTAAACACTTTTATCTACCTCAATAACTGATAGAAAAGCTTCTGTGCATTTGTGCAAAAGAAGTGAAAAAAGAACTTGCATTTATACATCACTATTTTGTTATTATGGAAGATGGACATCCGACTGGCATTGAGTGCCAATACCATTCCAAGTAGATGTGGAATTCATTTTGGACCAGAGTTTGACTTTATCGTATGAGTGTCTATCAAAATGTAACAAGACATGAGAGTAAACAGAGAATACTTGCCACCAAATTCTAACTTTGCGGATTATACTGCCACATGGCCTCATGGTTCTTTGTTGATGGATTTATCACAATGCCAGACCTAAGTTCGACCTCAAATAGTGCAGAAGCACAAAGCAACAAACTAATTTAACATTAACTAGATAAGTGAATAACATTCAATTCAATCAATATAATTACTTTAATTACAATCTTTACTGCTTCTGAAAAATAACCGCACAAAATTACATTTCTCTTGTGCTACTCTTCAATATAACGCTAAAAAAATGATCACATATGTCTTGTTTGACAAAACATTATGATGGGACCATATCTAGCCCAGTTTCATTACTGGCTTAAACTTCCAGACTGACCGTTAACTGAGATATAGCTAACTGCATTCATACCATTCACACTTCTTTGAAAGTAGATCAAAATAAAATACATTAACAGCTGAATTGATCATAATTAAATTACATTGACTATATTTTGCAGTTTTCAAATAGAAATCAAACCTGAACCTTCAGTGGGTCAATAGTCTTGAATTGAGTGGTTTAGCAATTTAAATGTATTAACATAATTGAACTATTAGAAGGTTCCATATTCAAACACAAACATATCACTAGGCCTGACTATACCTGATAAGGTGTCAAGCTGACCAAATTGAATGGATTGGCACCTACAAACAGAAAGGTATCAAGAAAGCTTCTGAAGAATGTGCCTCAAGCAATCCATTTTGCATCCCAGGGTGTAATTTATACTTACGTAGTTTGTGGAAACAGATAGAAGAAATCCATAATACAAAAACGAAATACTGCAGATGCTGGAATCTGAAACAAAAACAGAAAATGCTGTGAAATCTCAGCAGAGCGCTGATGAAGGGTCATCCAGACTTGAAACGTTGGGCCCTATTTTACCATTTTGATTCTAAGTGCTGGGCAGGCTTGAAACTGGGAGTGTTTCAGATCTGACTTTTAGACCTGTTCTCAGGTGCCCCCATATGCACTCTGCCTGAAAAAAATCAGCAGGCCTTGGTAAAGGGGGAACCAGTGTGGAAGCGGGCGCGGATCTCGCTACTCGCCTCACGCCCGACTTCACCAAGTTTTCGTGCCCAAAAACGGGTGCAACGTGATGATAAAATTGGGCCTGTTGACTCTATTCTCTCTCCACAGATGCTGTCAGACCTGCTGAGATTTTCCAGCATTTTCTGTTTTTGTGTGTAGAAGAAATCCATATTACTCCTACATGTATGCTCTGGTCAGCAATTAAGGAAGTACTAGGTGATCCACTGTAGGCAAAATGGTTCATTTACACCCTCCATTTTTGTCATTAGTTTTGTTTCAAATGCCTGATTAAGTTCTAAGGATGTGTCAAAACACTTTATAAATGACAAATTGCTTTTTGAAGTTCAGTCTCTAATATAGCAAAATGCCAGGATGTGGAGTTGCTGGCGTTGGACTGGGGTAGGCACAGTAAGTAGTCTCACAACACCAGGTTAAAGTCCAACAGGTTTATTTGGTAGCACGAGCTTTTGGAGCGCTGCTCCTTCATCAGGCACTCACCTGATGAAGGAGCGGCACTCCGAAAGCTCGTGCTACCAACTAAACCTGTTGGACTTCAACCTGGTGTTGTGAGACTACTTAAATGGCCAAATGCAGTAGACAGTTTTGAACACTACAGGATCCCACATAATAAACTATATTAGATGACTGATCAGCTCATCCATTGTTGGTGGTTTCCTTTGTTGTTGTTGTAGTTGAGTGAAAAAGGTTGATCGAGAAGTCTGCATTTCTTCAGTTCCTTTCTTTTTGTTTGGTCCACCTGTAACATGGGGAAAGACTGTGGTTTAACACCTAAACTGAAGGAAAGCATCCGACAATACAGCAATTAAGAAATCCATTTACCGGTTAGGTAAAGTGAATAAAGGTTTGTGGTTGTCACTTATGCAGCTGCCAAATGTTACATGCAAAATTAAGTAAATAGGCTCATTTGATATAGAATCCTGCATCAGCAAACTGCTGATTGCTTTGTGTATAGGAAATACTGATAAAATTAGGAAGGCCAGCTAATTATTACATTCCGGTATGGCCCACATATAATTAAAAGCGACAAAATGTGGGCATGTGAAAAACTGTAGAAAAAAACTGACAAACGTATTGCTAAATATAACAAAGTAGAAACTGCAAGCTATGATTTTCAGATATTCCTATTATTCTGCTTGTGTGGGCCATGGTCAAACACATACTGAGTTTCAGATCCGACTTTTAGACCCATTCTAAGACGTCCCCATACGCACTCATACGAAGTGTGGACAGAATATAATGGCAATCATCATAAGAAGCCCCAACGTCTCAGGAGGAGCAATATTTAAATTTGTTAGCCCTGCTTGTGCTTGCACAACAATCATTATTAAGAGGTCTACTTAGCCATTAAAATATACAAACCCTCATCTGGATCAATGGCATTGTGATTGCAAGTACAATGCAATATATATGGTGTTTTCTCAGCAGAAGACAGTGCTCCAGTGCCAGAGGAGGCTGGGATGAAGGTGCATAGGATAGGGTAGCATGGTTAGCACTGCTGCTTCACAGCATTAGGGACCCAGGTTCAATTCCTGGCTTGGGTCACTGTATGTGCGGACGTGCACATTCTCCCTATATATTGTGTGGGTTTCCTCCAGGTGCTCCGGTTTCCTGCCACTGTCTGAGAGATGTGCTTATTAGGTGTATTTACCATGTCAAAATGCTCCCTCAGTGTACCTGAACAGACCCCGGAGTGTGGAGACAAGGGAATTTTCACTGTCACTTCATTGCAGTGTTAATGTAAGCCTATTTGTGACCCTAATAAATAAACTTTAAACTTTATGTATGTTAAATGGCTACAAACATGCCCATTGTAACTTTCACATAATACTTTTACTAGTACCGAGCATTGTCTTACCTCACACTCTCTGATCTATGGAGCAGTGTTCAAGTTAGTGCCTTTAAGAGAATGATGTGTTTTAACCCATAGTATCTTCAACCGGTAGTAGTAGAATGGCAATGGTGAAGGGTTGATGCACAGCGATGTTCAAGGATGAGGGAGGGAATTTGCAGAGGTTCTTGTCACATGCAGCTTCTACTATGTTCCCTCAGAATGGAGACTTCTGCCAGACATGTTGAAATGGCAGATCAAATATTGAAAAGGCACTTGACTCCATGAGTGCAGTTCTGAGAATGCTTTCTCGATGTTAAGGGGGAACAGTAGGATCGAGGGGGGGTGATTCTCTCATTCCGCTGCACTGCTTTTTCAGCGCAGCAAGCTGGGAGATTCTAATAGCCGATTCGCATGATTTGCGCTCGGCATCCTGGCCTCTGCGCATCTTCCAGCGCCGGATTTCCAGCACCATCAGCTCTGTGCTGGAAATCGGCACAGAACTACATAACAGGCCCGATTTTACCAAAACTTTGTGCCCGTTTTCGGGTGCGAAATCGCGGTAAAGTTGGGCGTCGGGCTATACCGTGATCTGCACCTGATCCCGAGCAGATCGCGGCTTTACCGACACCCGATTCAGGCGCAGGTCCGGCCCATGCCCGAATCGGGCGGCCTGATAATTTAAATGTATTTGCATGTACTTAAATCGACTTAATGAACCGCGCGCCCAACTCCACCGCCAAATCCCACTTTACCGTCTTCTGGTCCGTTCCGCATCCGCGCTGTAAGCGACCTGCAAAATAAAAGTCTGAAGTCGTCGCTGCAGCTTCCGAAGAGCGGGGTCAGAGCCTCCAACGGCTCTCTGACCCAGGTCATCCTCTGGTTGGGGGTGTGGGGAGGAGGGGGTGGGGGGGGACCCAGATCATCCTCTGGTCGGGGGTGGGTCGGAGGAGGGGGGGTGGGGCTCAGATCATCCTCTAGTCGGGGGGGGGGGGGTCCGCTGCCAGTCTGCAGCCGATTGGTGGGGAGGGAGGGGGCAGGGGGGTCCACTGCCACTCTGCGGGCGATCCCTCCTCCCCACCGGAGGAACGAATCCCTCCTGCCGGAGTGGACGTGCAGCCATGCCATCCCACAAAACCTTCAGGATGAAGCAATTCCTCGCTAAGAAGATGAAGCAGAACCGGCCGATTCCACAGTGGATCAGCATGAAAACCGGCTACAAGATCAGTACAAGTCCAAGAGGAGACACTGGAGAAGGACCAAGCTGGGCCTGTAAAGGGATACACCATCACTGGTTCACTACCAGCCACAGCCATCTCTCCCGCTCTCTTAACCCTGCAGGGAAGAGTAATCTGTAGCTGGTAGTGTACCAGTGATGGTGTATCCCTTTACAGGCCCAGCTTGGTCCTTCTCCAGTGTCTCCTCTTGGACTTGTACTGATCTTGTTGCCGGTTTTCATGCGGATCCACTGTGGAATCGGCCGGTTCTGCTTCATCTTCTTAGCGAGGAATTGCTTCATTCTGAAGGTTTTGTGGGATGGCATGGCCGCACGTCTATTCCGTGAGGAGGGATCGGCCGCAGACTGGCAGCGGACCCCCCACCCCCGACCAGAGGATGATCTGGGTCCCACCCCCCTCCCCCCGCCCCCCCCCCTCCGACCAGGATGATCGTCAGAGCGCCGCTCTCTCTGCTTTCTGCTTTTTTCTTCTTTCGCGCCCGGGTGCGCTCTGTCAGATTTTTTTCGAACTGCGCATGCACAGTTCAGAGCTCCGATCGGTCCACCAGCACTAAGCCCCGCCCACAGCGTGAATCGGACCGGAGCCGGCAACCACATATGGGCACCCTGGAAAAAGGATTCCAGGCGTGGATCTATTTGACGCCCAGATTCGGCACTTAGACTCCAAATGGTAAAATCAGGCCCAATATATGCAGCAGCTCATTTACATGCTATTTAAATACTATCAGCAGGCTTGGGACTGAAATTTCTGGGCACGCTATCCTCCACCACCGCCCTCCCACCCCACCCCCCCCAGCCCCCCACCCCCATGCCAGGAGTGGTTCACTCCAGCAGGGTTTACTATAGCTCCCCACTTGTGGGGAGCTGGCAGCCCAACCCTGGAGTGAGTGGGGGAGGGGGGGAACGGTGGTGGTGGGGGGAAGTCGAGGTCCCCAAGAGGGTCAGTTGCTGGGGATGCCACAGCAGTACCAGTCTGGGCCCCCTGGTACTGCCATGGGGCAAAGTGCCAATGCCCAAGGGGCACCTTGGCACTACCCACTGGGCATAGAGCCACTGATTTTTAGCGTGATTCACGATGAGGTACTCTGCGGTGCACAGAGTGTGGGAGATTCATTGAAAAAACCAGCGTGGTTTACTCCAGTTTTAGAATTCGACACCTAAGAATTTTTTTGGGAGAATGTTTACTGAAAGCAGTATTTCTGCCATATGTGCTGGTCAGTTGCACTTTGTTTCCTCAATCTCTGAAAGTATGACTGCAATGTATCAAACTTTAGTCCTTACAACATAGCTGCCCCAGATATTAGTCATCAGAGTGCAACAAGCAATGAAGCTCAGAACAGAGGGAACATTTTGACAAGGGAATGTAGGAACTTGATAGAATCCTTACAGTACAGAAGGAGGTCGTTCAGCCCATCGAGTCTGCACTGACCACAGTCCCACCCACGCTCTATCCCCACAACTCCATGCATTTACCTTAGTTAGTCCCCCTGATACTAAGGGGCAATTTAGCATGGACAATCAACCTAACCTGCACATCTTTGGACTGTGGGAGGAAACCCACACAGACACGGGGAGAATGTGCCAACTCCACACAGACGGTGGCTCAAGCCAGGAATCGAACACAGGTTCTTGGTGCTGTGAGGCAGCAGTGCTAACCACTGTGCCACCGTGCGAACTTGTTGAATTGCAAAGTCCTCAGGTAATATTCAATCTTACAAAGAGTTCCCTCCCAGCTCTGGGATTGCCATCAATGATTTTTGGACATACAGACCACAGGACTTTATCCAGACTACCCTGAAGCTGTTTAAAGCATGTCTTCAGCTATGTAGCATATTTCTGTAGCTATCTCTAAATACAGCAACTTCCCCTTTAAGCTCCTGTAGATGTGTTAGGGCTGTAGCAATGCTTGATTCATTCCTCATGCCCACATTCAAGACATTAGGCAAACCCAAGGCATGCTCAAATCATGCAAAATAGGTGAACCCAGAAATATGGACAAGTTCAGGGGCATTCGATTTAGTTTCAATAGTGCATTATCCGATTTGTACTTTTCAATAGCGCTTTATCTCTAAAAAGATGAAATGAACTTTCCTTGTGTTTCAGCCTATAGAATGGGTAGAGTACATTTCACATGGGATATTTAAAAGAATCTTGATGATAAAATATGAGAAAACAAGGGTAGAGATGAGAGGAATGTGGCTCTGATAACAGAACTGATGGTTTTAACATTTGTTTCATTTTGTTCTATTTCTAAAATCCATCAGTTATTTCAACATGCAGTTTAGACAATTCAGTCACATCTAACTATTTTTCTCTGTACAAATATTCTTCCCATTCCCAGAAATTGGGAAGAAAGGACACTAAAATGGATTGGAATAAAATCATTGTCAGAGATTCGGACATTCTAAGCGTAAATTAAGAGGAAATAAGTTAGCTGCTGAGAGATCAGGATCTAGACATTTTGAATGCCCAGGTGATGAGAGCGGCAGCGCCCCTGATTATTGGATCTCAGCATTTAGCAGTATGGAGCCAATAATACCAAGACTCAGTTAAGGAAGATTGAGTCGCTGTTGGCAAAAACAGCGGTCTTTAGGAAAGAAAAGGTAAGGGGATTGGAGAGAAAGCCGGACGGCGAGCAGCAATGAACTCTCTTTAAAGCGCTCCTCCCGGACTCGACATGAAGTATATTTGATAAATTCACTTTGTAGATAGCAGTTACTTCCAAAGTTTGCTTTTGTTGAATGCTGACTACCTCAGGGCAAACCAATCTTAAAGTGGGGCCTCAAAGGGATGTTAAAACCTTAATGCAGGTTCGGACGAGACTGATG
Organism: Mustelus asterias; assembly: GCF_964213995.1. NCBI lineage: Eukaryota > Metazoa > Chordata > Chondrichthyes > Carcharhiniformes > Triakidae > Mustelus > Mustelus asterias. The sequence continues at coordinate 110,102,572 of NC_135804.1, forward strand.
CATGTTTCAAGTCCTGGACACCTCAACTTCCTTCATCAACGGCGCGTTTCGGGTTGGGGAAATGTGTATAGCTTCCTGTCCGCCTTGCTGAGGGTCTATGAAACTCATTGGCGCCTTATAGGGCATAGGGGACAGCTTAGCTTGACATTTGAATTGACCTACCTCACTTTTGAATGGACCTCCCTTATATTAACTTGATATTTCTCTACATTCTAGCTATGATTGTAAAATTACATTCTGCACCTTTCCCTTTCCTTATTCATGAACGGCACGCTTTGCCTGTATAGCCGGCAAGAAACAATACTTTTCACTGAATACCAATACATGTGACAGCAATAAGTCAAATTTCAGGTAAATTCCCAAACTGAATCCCCAACTGCTTGTTCAGATGGAAGCAAAATAGCTCCTGCCAAGAGTTCAATGGTTTCATCCATCAGCCAACAGCATCTAAAACTGCTCATTCGCTTCATTTAGCGTGTGTGTGATCTCGCTGTGCGATCACTGCCTGTTATGAATGACCGTAAAATATTCGTGAGTACACTTCCAAAGTGAATTGATCGCAGGATGTGAAACTTTCTCCCCAGTAAACATGGACCCCGCCCCCGCTCCACAGTTTGTGCTTTCTCACTCATGTGTCAGGTGTCACTCTTGACATTTAGTTTTGGTAACCTACTGTTGACGGAGACAAGTCATGAATATTCAGCTCCCTAATCATTGAAATCGATAAGAACACATTTACGGTTATTGGAGTTGAGATCAACTCAACTAGCACCTAAGACTACCCAACCGTACTTTTTTACATCTTGGCTGTTTTACCGATTTAGTTACCATAGCCATGGGGGGAAAGGGTGGGGGGAGGTTGGGGGGTGGGGGGTGGGGACAACATGCCAATTGCTTCAGATGCAACATGGCATAGGAAATCCTAAATCTGTGTTTAGGTAAATTTAGAAGAGGCTTCTTCAAATGCTGAAGGGACAGCAAGGGCTTTGCTTTAAGTCCTTAATTGTCTTACTGGGCCGTGCACTTGCGGTGCAAAAAAATACAATGCAGCAAAAATATAATAATGCACCCTTATGAATATTGATCCACAGCCCAAATCTGCCACTACATTAGGCGCTTCGTCTTGCAGACGTTCAAAATAAAGACGTGAAAGATCACGGTGTCATCTGGGGTTCTGCTGAATTTCAAGATCCACTGTCTAATCACACACTCCCCAAACACTGCTGCCAAACTGGAGTTTTCATCAGGTAAATGAAGAGTAGCTCTCCTCGGTGCTATCATCCACGCCAATGAATATTACATTAAAATATAGAAATTGTAAATGAGAATTGCTCACTCGGCTTCGCTGCATGCGCAGCACAGGTTAAAAAAGGTTAATAATGGAATCAATATTTTCGCGGCTTTTTAATTATTTCCCATCACGGGAGTTAGCTAGCACTGCAGCTGTGAGAGGGGTGGCACATCCTCCCGTGCTCACATCAGATTAATCGCTAGTTTAAACAATTGCCTTCATGCAGATTTCTGCTTTAAATGTTTGAGATGTGACTGAGAGGAAAGGTGCGATATTTATCATGTTTAAATCCAGAGTCCTGAGGCCAAAATGCAAGGGATGCTTTGTGAGTGAGCCCTGTGTACATTTCTGTACTTTTCCAAAGGGAGAACTGGGGCCGAAGCCTCATTCAGTCGCACTCCACTTTGGCATAGGTGTAGTATCGATTTATTGGTAGCACCAGGAACCTGTACTTGGGAGGTGGGAGTGCTGTCAAATGAGTGCTTCTGAGCACTCTTCTCTCCCGGCCGAGCGGGACAGGGATAACTGGAATCCCCTAGCCTGCGGCTGAGAGGAGGTCATCTTCAAGCAGCCGAATATTTATCTTTCTAAATGGTGGATTTATTTAAGAAATGAGTATGCCAGAGGACCTGAAACTCGGCCATTAATTTTTTATGCTAAATCAACAAAATCTCAGACCGCATGAAAGTCAACAACTTTGGCTCCTCCGCCGGAGATTGATGAGTAAATAAGATATTGAAATGACTGTGGATTTGGGGGATCTGCTGTGACATTTAATGGCTGACATTTCTTCACATGATATTCATGGCCACTGAAGCAGAACGGCTTCTCTCAGTTAGAATTGCCTATCGCAGACAGTTGGCGAAAGCAAATTAAAAGTCAGTATTAAATACGTGCATATTGTATTAAAACGAGGTCAAAGTGATCACATTCCCATATTAAAACAAGAGTGATCGCACCATACCAGATAGCTAGCTCAAATCCAATTTAGTTGAGTGCATATGTTTTATTGGTTTAAATCACTGCAAAGTTTATGATAGAAATTTTATATTTGAGGCTGTTGGCTATTTCTATATAAAAGATTTGCAATTTTACTGAAATCAAGATAAAGGTCTTGTACAGTTTTCATATTTGCAAATGGCATTCCTTAATTGATGTGATTTTTTTTGTCAAGCCCTTTGAAGGAACTGTCAATGAAACATATTTGAATGTTCTGATTATTGCGTTGAATTGCACATCAGCGATTGGCACCTGGGGTCAGACTCTTCCTCTGCAGTGAGCTGTCCGACGTACTGAATGGAATGGTTTTACAACCAGGGCCACGATTGGGGGACTAATGTTCCTCTTTCCGCAATGAGCTGCCAATGAAGTGTGAATAGACAAGAAGCCTTCTTTAGCGAGCTGTCCAAAACACCTGGATTTGGGATAATGTGACCCTTCCTCAACAATACGCTGGCCAGGGGTCTGCGCCCGAAGCCTCTCTGCCTTTAGCAATGAGCTATCCAAAGCACCGAACTGTTCGACCATAACCTACTCTTAGCAATGACTGATTACCTAGGGCATTGCAATACTGCCACGTTCTATGCTAATGAACCCAACTCAACGAACAATATAAGTTGACAATTTATGGGGGTGGATAAACTAATTGCCACTTGCTAACTGTTGTGACATCCTTAATCTGCAAGATAAATGTGCTGGTGACCACATTAGTAATTTCAATTCAAAGTTATGTAATTTAACACTAAAAATGTGGATATCGTAAGGTGTAAAACGGGTTCCATTTAAAACAATTATATTTTCTGTTTCATTCAAATGAAAAAGACATTATATGTGCCTCGAATTTACTGAAGACTAGAAATTACCTTGGCAGTGTTACGTGGACCAGCTACCAGATTCCAGACTTAGTAAATTCTTTGTGCATTACCATCCCCAGTAACTATATTTTGGCATAACTTGAAAAACGCTGTTGTTGGTCATTACTCACATCCTTTATCTGGAGAATTAAACAAATGACCCTACCCTTGGTCTCAGTACAAACTCTGGTGAACGTGTAAGTTGTACCTGTGGATGTGTGAACTATATTATGTTTGTATTCTATTTTGTATATGTCCTATTGCTTTTGATTGCCGGCAACAACAACTAGGCGTCCTGTCACGTGTAAATTCATGAATTATTTCATCTGTGGTGGTGTAAGAGCTGTGCTTATATTGGAACAAATGAGCGATTAAAATCAAACCTGATCACAGGTTCAAAATGAAAACACGTCGAATGTATAATAATAGAGGTTTTCCGGCAATTACAATGTTATAGGAATCATCGGTCGAAGGCTCCCAGATTAAATATAAATACAGGAATAAATAATACATTAGGCGAAGAAATGGGATCTGTATTTCGTTGTATAAATAGTGTTGAATTGTATTACTGTGTCGGCAGTGGTTCGCGTTGGAAAGTTGCATGTAGCGGGAATGGTTAGCAGAATGCACGCCACACCAGGAATAAACTGGGAACAACGGTTTGGCCAACAAGTTGCTAATTTTGGAATCGCCCAGTTTTCTGTAATTTAACTGAAACTCAATTAATCGGGATAGAGAGTTTACAGTAATTTGATAGATTGTTCAATTTCCCATTATCCATAGCACGATATCGTCTGACAATGAAAACTTCGATTGGAGTAAATGTAAATATATCCTAAGAGCGGGGCAGAGAAAAAGTTTCTGCAACAAGAGTGCAGCTTTCTATCGGACAGTTCTCCCAAAGGGCTCATCAAAGATGCTGTCAGACCTGCTGAGATTTTCCAGCATTTTCTGTTTTTGTATCAAAAGGCTCGTTATCACGAGAAGTGTCACTAAAATACAACAATAAATAAATGGCCCAACTCTTCCCTCCAAAGGAACGGCGACACAGAGCACTGAGACCATTCCCCGGCCTAAGTGAACTCCCAATAAAGTGATGAAAGATGGACGAGCCGTTTGGCTTTCTCTCTGTTCCCATTTGAACGCATCCCCTGCCCACAGGAGAACTTTGCCAAACAAATTACCGCAAGGGACCGCGAATTGGTGGTTCCACCCGGTTAACATTCCACTTTCCACATAGAGCAACAAGTTAAATAAGACTAGAAATAATGCATGTATTATGACTTGCACTTCATCGCAGGATAGGGGCGACTATCCTTTAAACCATCGCGTGCAGAGCGCGGGAAGACAATATTTTGGGGGGTTTTTTTGGACTTTTTTTTCAACTGGTACAGATTACGTTCCACCGCCTCCGCCTTGAATAGTCTCCAGCGCACAGTTAATTGATTGTGTTTAATTTTGATGCCAATTAAACTATTATCTCTGAATAATGTGCTAATTACATTGTTCTAGTCACACGAGATGCTAAGATGCATAATTATATTATCCCCTCTGCTAATTATTACACGATTTATAAAAAAAACGCGCTCAGGTTGAAGCAGCGAATAGCATTTAGTTATTAAGCTAAGAAGAGAGCGGCAGTTTGGTGTTTGCTCCGTGCGAAATAAGGAATGAAAGGTTTAGCTCTTCCTACCTTGTGTCCTGGCTATTGGAGCCGCTAAACTGGGAAAGCGGCTGTTTAAAGTAACTGGGAGTGCGGGCATTGCAAGTCTGCGCTCCAACTGTCTGCACAGGAAAATACAACCTTAACTTATATTAACGCGGTTGATTAATATTGCATTGGGTGCATTTAAAACTTTTAAAAGTAATGCACTGAGATGCTTTGTGTGTGTGTGTGGGTGGGTGGATGGGTGAACAGATGGGGCGATATTTTAAGAGTAACTTTTCGACATTTTCCCCTTTTCCTTTCCCACAGATGTTTCTTTTTTTAAAAACATCATTGCATCTTTTCAAGTAATACATTGCGACTCGATCGTTTTAGCTGCTGTGTCTAATTCAGAGACACACAGCGTCCAGTCCAGCGCTATGGAGGAAGCGATGATAATGTAGTGGTTAAATTATTCTCCGATGGCCCCGAGGCTCCACTCAGGACTCAGACTTCATTAATTTTTTAGAGTCATCACTTCACCAAGGTCTATTTATGAAAATGCGCTTTCCGCTTCATGGAAAAAAAGAGTCAGCAGAAACGAAAGGCAGTGAAGGGTTTTAGCTTGTTTCTTTAACTGAAAAAATGTTCTGCTTTTTAAAAAAAAACGCCTTCAATGAAAACTAATCCAAGTGACCATGCGAATCCACATAGTGTGATCAGACAGGCAAACTTAGTTTTGTTCTGATTATCTGTATTTGTATTGTTAATACCAAATAACGGGCTCTCGCAATCTCAAATAGGAAATAGCAACGAGATTGTAAATGTCACACATACCATAGGTGCGCATCTAAACGGGCAAAATTGAGCATGGGGTGTGTTGTGAAATGAATAGAGACTTAAGTGGGTCAGCAGATTCTCCCACACGTTTGAATTTCGGTGTGAATTAACTATATCTGAATGCTCACTCAGATTGAGGTAGGGGAATGATATATTAAAAAAATATGTGTTCCTTCAGAAAGACAGCTTATGCGGTAACCCATGTGAACAAGGTGGAATTTTATGCCATTTTATACAACTGAGTCCCCATGTATAATTTAAAGACAGACAAAAGCATTAGTTGTGTCTTCCTTGCCGTCAGATTTGCAAACATGTCCCTGGCTAGGCGGTCACGGCGGTCCTCCCAGCACTGGGGAACTGCACACACATTAGCGTAAATGCAATGAATGAGAAGGGAACAATACTGAATTTGTATTCCCACAGAGATTCCCCTCTCTCAATCTCCTTCATGAATAGCCAAAATAATCCTAATTATATAAGTCTAATTAGCCGCTTGTCATCTTCCGCTATGCAATCTATTAATTTCCAACATTTTACTCCCATTAATGATTTACATAAATGGGCAGGGGTAAAATAATTTAGAATATTGTCGTATTACAGATCGGCGGCGTGCCACAGCTCCTCCGGTACCTTGTTAGTAATTCAAGACTGTAAAGCGGCAGACAGCGAATAAGATGATAATAGGAATTATTCTCGCAGTCTGGCTCGGCAGCCCCGCGGACGGTAGCAACTTCGGAGTTGCATACTTTCCTTCCCCTGGCGCAGTGTGGACTCTGTGACATGTTCAAGGAAAACCGAGGAGCGACATAAGGGGGAAACAGAAATACAAGACCGATTTATAGATTTGTCTGGAATAGCCCAATAGATGATCACCACTGAATATATTTGAGAAAGAGTTCACAGATTGGAACTGTTATTTTTTTTCCATCCCACACACTGCCCATAGATAAGAATTTCTGTTTAAAACGCGGGTTCCTTCCGCATTATTTTATTCGGGAAAACTATGAAGTGAAAAGCATTTCGTGTAGCCCCAATCCCCCGTGTGTTTCTATCTTTTTGTTGAATGAATGATTGAATTAAAGTATGATAAAACAGGGGGAAATCACAGAGCGGGTAAAGCAGTACCTACTGGGCAAGTGAAACATTAAGAGGAACCGAAATATATATTTCAGATATAAACTCACCCCGCGAGGGCTATATTGGTCAGCCTCGTTCAATATGTGTCTGGGTGTTGTAGTGTTGGTTTACAAGCACATTGGTTGTTGAGGGCACCTTTGCCACCTGGCCATCACCTCATTAAATAGTGATGAAGGAATTGCTCCAGAACTATACAATAGATTGTTTCAATCCCGATGCTAAAAATGATCACCCGAGGGGAGAATGTGTTCTGAAATAATAGCAGGAGCTGAGACATTTCTTCCCCGGTACCTCCGCAGTTGCAGAATGGGGAGGTTTGGGGGACACATATCTGGAAGTCTGCCTCTTCAATGAACACAGGAGCCGGGAAAGGTTGCAAGAGTTCTGATAACAAAAAAAATTTGCTCGCGCGTGTTAAAATTGTATCAGTGATCGTTGTATCAGTTGGGTAGAAATATCGAGGCTAAAGTGTCCAAAAGTCACACACACACGGACCATGCTTCAATCAAAGGAGTTAATTATTAATAATAAAAACCGGATGTGACCCAAAACATGCAGCGAATGCTAAGTGTGTCTCAGGCCGCTGTCAAAACAAATCCAGGCAGACCCAACAAACAGAAAATAAAACCGACTGAAACATTGATGAAGAAGTGGCGCTTTAACTAAAGCTTTGGGTTCATCCACAGTTATTTGATATGATGATCCACGAGGGGTTATTCTCTCTCTCAGCTTACCAAGAATCAATAGTATCATAACAGCCAGAATTCATTATTCATTCATGATAGGCTTTACAAGATGAAACCAACTAGCCAACAAATGTTTGTTGATAAATTGAGTTTAGCCCGATTAACAGCTTGGGAAAATGACACACTGCAGACAGTAACAAAAAAAATCCATTGCTTCACAAGCACCTTTAGCCCCACCATACACAACGTGATAAAAGTTGTATAAAGTGCCAATGGTGACTCATCTTTGGATTCGCAACTGGCATTAAGCTTTGTCCCTGTCCTAAAGTGTTGACACAGAACGGCGGCCATCGACCTGGAAGGTAAACACGTGCGCATCAAAAGCTTCCAGATCCGTTTGGAGATAAAATCTATCCTTTCATATCCTAAAAGTTGGACCAAGTGGATGATTTGGGTGAAATTCGTTGTCATTGAATTATTTTTTTTGTACAAAAAAACCCATCACTTCCATCGAAGGATGTCGATGTATTTCTAAACACAAGCGGTGCCAGTTCCATTAGAAGATTAGTTTTATCCACCGCCTCTGTGCTCACTGCACCTGACCGCCTGGACTTACTGCCCACTCGATTCTCGAAATCTCCTGCTCCTTAGCTCCCTACTCCTTTTCGTTTCTCACTGTCGTTAGTGGTTAGTTTTACAATTTAAAAGTTTGCTTGCATTTGTTTAGAATGAGTAATTCCAGACTTCTCACTTTCGTAGTAACTAAGCCTCACCTTTTTTTGTATGAAAGAATTAGCTTAAACTGGCAAGAGATGGACTGACCTATTACTTGGTTGCCTGCTCCCTCCTCAGCTTAGTGGAAGGTTTGCGGCCGGTAACAGTGAAGTTAAAATGAGCGGGAGAGCTGGGTGACACCACAGGAAAGGTGCTGAAAAGATCGATTGACCCAGATCACACCTGAATGTTAAAGGCAGTTACACTGTTACGGAGCGGCTGCCACACTCCAGGCTCATAATTCCAATATGTTTGCTGATTCATTACCTTAATGGATCAGTAGTTATTTAGCTATTGCTCCCAGTGTCTTAATAATAGCATGTTCTATTCTATTCCAAAAATTTCCCATACTAGCACAGGCAACAAATAGCATTCTCCATGTTCTGCTTTTTTTTTTAAAAACGCCTTCAATTAAAACTAATCCAAGTGACCGTGCGAATCCACATAGTGTGATCGATGTTCAGGAAGAGTTGCGCTGTTCCCTAAAGTGTAGAATCATAGAATTCCCACAGAGCAGAAGGCGGCCATTTGGCCCATCGGTATTCACCTACCACAATCCCACCCAGGCCCTATCCCCGTAACCCCACGTATTTACCTTGCTAATCCCCCTCACAATAAGGGGCAATTTAACATGACCAATCCACCTAACTACACATCTTTGGACATGGACATCTTTGGGCTGTGGGACGAAACCGGAGCACCTGGAGGAAACCCACGACACGGGGAGAACGTGCAAACTTCACACAGTGACCCGAGGGAGGAATTGAACCCTGGGGCAGCGGTGCTAACTACTGTGCTACCGTGCCGCCCGTAGCTGGGTGATCGTTGTGTTCATGGAGATATTGAGTGCTGGTTATTTCTAGCGAAATGATGTATCTGTTCAGAGGAGTACTTTGTGATCTCGCTCGATATAGTGAGCACGCCACCTCCCCCCCCCCCCCCCATCCCGCCCCCAGCCACCCACCTCACACGCCCCAGCTAGTTTAAAGACTGAAACATTATGGGATAGACTTTAGTTTCATTTTCAGTTGCAATAAATCCAACCAATAACCCGCGTGTCCGTGTTTTAAATCCCCGCACGTTGACTCAGAATGTCTATTTATCAGGAGACAGTGATCTACCTGGGAAATTGAACTCGCTGTCAGTGCCCACCTGCCTTTTGTTAAAGATACGGTGACCCCCATCCAGCTAGAGTATAAAACAGAGAGATTCCCTGAGGTGCTGATTGGCTGAATGCGAGCTTTCCTCTCTATCTTGTTTCTAAGAGTTGGAGGAAGAGAGTGAGCGAACTGGAATCGAATACATGGGCAGCTTGCGTTCAAACGTTTCAATTGGATCTTAAATGGAGTGTCACTTTTCTAAAATGATTTAACTGTGGAAAGAGTAGGACATTGCTGTGTGCACTGGGTACCTGTGCTTTCATAGAGCTTCAAATTGTTGCTCTTTATGTAACTGCAATTTGTATTCTAAAAGCAAACGTGTTTGTATTCGATTCATTCAATAAATATATTTGACGCAACGTTCAGTTCAAGACCCCAATCTTTCGTTTTGCAGCGTGCTTAGTTTTATTGAAAACTCTGCAGAGTCACATCTGATTAAAAATCACATATACAATCAGTAAAGTAAAATAAATAATCACACTTGAGATCGGAGCCAACCGTTGGGAAGATCAGCATCAGAGAGAATAGAGCGTTGTACGAACAGGTGTGCCAGTTAACCTGCTCACAAAGTGCACACTCAGTCACCCGGCCAGGAGCAGCCAGTGGAGGGGACAAAGACCTGGGTGTAAGGATGTAGGCACCGGCCTCAACACACACACAAACACACACACACACACACAGGGAAATTGGTCTCAGCGACAACCCTCCAGCAAATAAGACTAGCAAAATGAATTTTGCAGAACAAATAAATAAAAGCAGGAAGACAAGGCTCTGCCAGTTAGTGAGTTGCGTTTTAAAACTCACATTGTCCCTGGCCTCTCACTTATAACTTTCCACCTGTAATATGTCCCCATTGTTTACACACTAGTCTATTGTACCACGACATATTTTAAAGTAATTTTGATTGTCAATGCATTGTGAATCCCTTCCAGAATTTTTTTAAAAATTAAATTTATGATTGAGATAAATGGAGGGAGAGAGAAAGCGCTGTGAAAATCCCCCCCAGGGCGGATGAGGTAGGAAACCATTCGTAAATAGTTATTGCAAAACATTTAAAACTTATTTATTATTAATTTTTATTTATTTTTTTGCTATTCATATCGTGATGGCGACATTCACTAAACTGAAATGATGTATAAACCATGCAGAGACAGACCTGTGGACTATACAAGAGGTACAATAGAATTAATATGACCCGTCCTTACATAGCTAATTGTTTATGTGTCATTTTTCTAAATGAACTTGACAAGGGTATAAATGCCACCACCTGCCCCGGCTCCGTGTCCACATCAAGCTGTAGTTATTCAACCCCGGATCAATGAATTCGATCAGCTGGCTCAAATAAAGAAGGATAAACGCACAGAGTTCATTCACAGACTATGTACAGCCTATTACAATAGAAAAGCAAACATGATTTTTTTTCACAAGAATGTGATTAAACATTATTCAAGTCTCGTTGAGATTATTTGTTACAATATGATTGCCAGATAAGTCATCGAAGTCTCATCTAAACCAAGACACAAGGCTTGCTTCTCTCTCAAACCCGTACAAAATATACACAATTCAAACTCAATTCTTCAGACATATCCTGCCGGCGTGATTCCCCTTCCGTTGCTTCGTTCGGGCAAAACTTCACCAAGAAAACAAAAAGTTATTTATATCCTGGTCCGCATCGTCTCAATAGGACAAAGCAGTGCACAGAACCATCTTAATGTGTGGCGGAAAATTTCATCCTTTTCTGTTTCTGTCTCTGATTGCAAAACCACACTCTGACCACATTCTTTTTCAGGTCCAATTTCTCTGCGATTGCTGCGATCTTCTCGGAGGAAGGGCGGGGCTGAACGGCGAAATAAGCTTCTAAGGACCGTTTCTCGGGCGCTGCAATGGAGGTGCGTTTGCGCTTCCTGTCCCCTCCATTGAAAAGCTCGGGTTTGGTCATTTTCTCTCGCTGAGCCCTCTCGGCTTCATCCAGCCAGGCCTCCAGGATGGGCTTGAGCGCAATCATGTTATTGTGCGACAGAGTCAAGGACTCAAACCTGCAGATAGTGCTTTGACTTAAACAGCCCACACCTGGGATCTTCAGGTTGGCCAAGGCCGACCCAACATCGGCCTGTGTCACTCCAAGTTTGATTCTTCTCTGCTTGAATCTCTCTGCGAAGGACTCCAGCTCCCTGGGATCTGCTTCCCCCTCATTCCCACCCAAGCCCATATGGGCCGACAGGGCGTGCGAATGGGCAATGTTCATAGGTTGATGGTGGTGAGGGTGATGTGACAAGTGGTTCATGCCAGGCATGTGGGCATGCGGATGCGATGGCGTGGCGCCCACTTCAGGTCCTGCCATCCCACTCAAGGATAGGCCAGGGTTCAGGTGCTCCAGCAGGTCTCCTTCCAGGCCTTGGGCTGACTGGTGATGGTGATGGTGGTGGTGATGAGGGTGGGAGGTCAGCACTGACGGGTGGGGGAGATGCACAGAGGAAGAGGTAGGAGTGCAGGACACGCTGGTCATGGTGTGGTAGGTGACATCTGGCTTGAAGGGGTGGCTTTTCTGCGATACAATATCCACAGCTGCCAGGGCTTCGGCTCGGGACAGTAAAGTTTCATCGAATCCGGTAAAAATATTGCCTTGCAACTGCAAAGGAAAAGCACAGCGTGTTACTGTCAGAATCCCCATCAAAAAGAGAGAACAGCGCGGTACCAATCTGCTGTAACTGGCCAGACACAGGGTCATTTCACTGGCAGCCCCGTTGTTTTAATAAGCATTATTCTTTGTGTCCCTTCATAATCATCGTTGCGCTCTTGGCAGTCTGAGCTAACGGATTTCTTTAACCCAACGGGACCAGCAACATTTAATCAGTTATGAAAGCACACAAAATAATAAAAAAAACAATTGTTTTGATGGGACCTGGACGCGTGCACTCAATGCACACATGAGCACATTGCCAAT